>NC_080542.1:136392345-136992345 GCF_028640845.1 Ahaetulla prasina | reverse complement strand
AGAAGAGAGTAAGCAGGCACACAATCAGAATATATAACTAAAGCTGATACCATCAGCTACAAAAGTGTTCAGCAAAACTGTCTACTATTGACCTCACCCCATTCCTAAGAGGTCTGTAAGCAGTGGTGGGATTCTGCCGGTTCTAGGCAGTTCGGCCGAACCGTTTGTTAAATTGCCGGTTCGCCCCACCCCTTGCCCCGCCCCTCCCCACCATTACTTACCGGTGCCTGTCGGCACTTGGATCAGGTGGGCAGCGGGGTGCATGGATCGGGTGGGCAGCGGCCACAAGCTGCTGCCCACCCGATCCATGCACCTCGCTGCCCACCCAATCCAAGCGCCACGTGGCTGCCGACCAAAGCCTGCCTGCATCCAAGCATCTCTCTAGCCAGCGATTAAAGCACCTCACTGGTGGCTTGGTGCATAGGGACTAACCAGACGGCTGAAAACAGTGATTTCTGACAGGTTCTTGCACTTTTGACCAGTCCTCACACTTATGACCGGTCATCATTTATGCCTGTTGCAGCATTTTGTGCATAGGGACTACTCAGAGGGCTGAAAAAGTTATTTTTGACCTGACCTCACACCTATAACTGTCTTCACACCTACAACTGTCCTCACATTTTACATTTTGTGCCCTATCTTGTAACCGTGGTGAAGAGAAGCAGTTTTGAAATGAGTGACATGGTTGTTAAAAATGCTGCAATGGGCATAAATGTGAGGATGGTCATAAGTGCGAGGACCGGTCAGAAATGACTTTTTTTAGCCCTCTGAGTAGTTTCTATGCCCATAGCCATGGCCACCCGGTCATATGAGCAGCTAGGCTCACCCATCCAGTCACATGAACAGCTAGCCATCCCACCCAGTCAAATGACCACCAAGCCACACCCCAAAATAAGCCATGCCCACAGAACCGGTTGTTAAAAAATTTGAATCCCACCACTGTCTGTAAGGGGCGTGCATAAGAGCACAAGCGTGCCTATCGTTCTTGTCCTATTGTTTCCTTTCGTTATATCCAATTAATATAGTTATTACATACTCATGCTTATATATATGCTTATATATTGTTTAGTTATTTCATACTTATTATATATACTGTGTGACAAAATAAATAAATAAATAAAATAAATAGCCAGTGCATTCCCTTTTCTGTCCTGCTTACTGTACTCTATTTTAATCCCTTCCACTCCAATCTCTCTGCTCTGTGAGAGGAAAGCCAAGGACAGATTGCCTATAGGATTTGTTCAGCAGGACCCTTCTTTTCCAGAGGGTGAAATGAGAAGAGGGGCTGCGGTTGGCATATGGAGGGGGAAGGAAGGCAGAAAAATGGCAGAATGACTTGGGCATCATTGTGGGTGGAGAACAGAGAACTGCATGGCGTTTCCTCTCTCTTGCTTTGCAAACCAGGATGAGGATGGCGCATTTGGATACATATGGAGGTATTGGTAAGGGGAGAAAGAGATGCTTCCAATCAAGTATATTGTGAGGGAGGAGGCATCCCTAGCCCAACATGGCTACTAGAAGGCAAGAGGAGAAAACAGCAAAGGGTGGGTCACTAAGGACCCTGTTGCATGCAACGCCCAAGTGGAGCAAAGTGGCAAGGTGGCTTCCCTCATCCACTGCTCCTATCCAGGGCCTTTACTCCTGCTTGAACAAAGCACAGACCCGGCATTTGTCTTGGAATGATACCCATCAGCTCCTTTGAATCTCCTCCTGGCTGGATCTAAGGGGACTCAATGGAGTATCTTCCTGGCTTTGTATGCCTTCCAAATTGCATGCAGCTGGAATCTTCACTCCAATGCACTGGTAAAGAAAAAGTGCCCACAAATGGATTTGCACATTGGCACCTGAATATTGTTTTCAATGTGTATTCCACATTGTGTGCTTGTTTATTGTCTTCTAAACCCCCTTCTGTTCCATGAATGTAAACACAAATATTAATTACCTTCTTGTTAATTATTTAGCACCCAGATGAGCACTGCAAAGGATGGAGGAGTAATTAAAAAGCGAGAAAAAGTTGAAGGCGTGAATGATCTTGTCAGTTTTGAGCTGACAGTACAGTTGTAGTCATGTGATTTGCTTTTTTTCCAACAATAAATTTTATTGAAGTTTACATTTTAATAAATTTAATAACATGTACCTGGGTTGCCGACCCCAATTTGGTCACTAAACGAGGAATACTCATAAAGCAGTATGCTGCTATAGAGCCAACTCTGAATCAGTGACTTTTACCAAATTAATAAAATAGTTCAACAGCAGGGTTGAAATCCAGCAGGTTCTGACAGGTTCTGGAGAACCGCTAGAGGAAATTTTGAGTAGTTTGGAGAACCGGCAAATGCCACTTTTGGCTGGCCCCAGAGTAGGGTGGGAATGGAGATTTTGCAGTATCCTTCCCCTATCAGGCCCACCAAGCCACGCCCACCAAGCCACACCACGCCCACCAAGCCACGCCCACCAAGCCACGCCCACAGGACTGGTAGTAAAAAAAATTGGATTTCACCACTGTTCAACAGCACAAATTAATGCCCATATTTGCTACTCCAAATGCAAATTTGGAAATCAGATTACAGAGGCCAGAAATAGTCTTTGCGACAAAGTTATTAACATTAATGCAATATTTACTGTTATTACCCAGAGGACCTTGTACAATACTCAAATATTCTGATCTTTGTTTCTGCACTAAGTTAGTGGATAGAATAAAAATATGAACACTTGGGAGGAACATTTTTTAGATATTATACAGCAATAAAACATATGCAGAATATTGGGGAAAGAATTGTACTGGACTCTTTCATAAATGCTAGTTTTCTTAGTTTTCATAGAAATATTTCTTTTAAACACTGTAGTAACAGAACAAAACCAATCTTGTAATTCTACAACTTTATTGGTTGAAAAATTATTAAACAAATATCAAATCAACTTAAGTTTTTTAATTGTTTCATTTATTGAAACTGTGGAAGCGTTGCACTAAAATATTTATAAACATATTTATTATTTAAATGATTTCTACAGCCACCCATCTACATACAATGATTCTAGGCAGCGAGTAAGGATTAAAACCAATCCCCTCTCAAACAGCTATCCAAAACCAAATGTCCAACACCAGAGAAATCATCCTAATTATTGAAAAAAACAATAAAGAGCAATCAGCCAGCCAGGTTTTCTCAAACCTGATATATTATCCAAGAGTTTATATATGTAGCCTTTGGCCATACAAGAGTAATGGGCTATACAATTCTTGCCTTTAGAATCTATAAAATCATTTTTGGCTTAGCACAATACAATGCATAAAACCAATTATGACTTGTTCAACAAACTGTGGGGAAACACAGTGTTTTTTACACCTCTGCAGTGTCTAATGTACTTGGTGCTTCACACACGCAAGGCAATCTTCCCTCTTCATGTTTCAATAAATTGCTTGTTCTTGACCTTTGACACAATATAAATCTGAGAAAGGATCACGTCTTTCTGATGGTGTACTGATTTTATAACTACAAAATAATAGCTGTAGCTATTCAATTTAAAAATTGAATGTAAACTTTAAAAAAAAAGAGGACATAATCCATTGTAGAGTCATTAGAAATGCAGAAATAAAGTAGCAGATAACCATGCTGGCAAACTATTGCCACAATACATTGTTATATGGCTCTCAAACTAGATTGTTCTAGGTGACAAATGGGCACCCATTGGAGTAGAATCAAAAAAGTCAAGATGGCATTGACATAGAAAAAAGGGCATGGCTTTGATCACATGTTGATGGTGCCATCTTGACAGTGGACACCCCTTCACTGGACAACAACAGGTAGAAACATGGAGGTACTTGTGATGTGGTCTCAAACAGCCTCATTTGGGCCGCCATCTTTTGCAGACCTCTCCTGCCACAACTCTTCCTTTTCTGTTGGCAAGGAGGTGTACCCATATGAGGAAATGAACAGCCCAGGACTAGCCCCATCCTGGCACAATACCCTAAAATGAAAGGTTATCTAATATCAACCCTACTAGAAAAACCAGATCAGGAAATCAGCTCCGCTGAAGGGCTAAATTTACTTTTATTGAAAATAGCTGGAATAGCATACTCTTGCAGGTCATGATTATTCTACCTCTCCTCCTCTGTCTTCCTATAGTTCAGTGAATTAGGGGTCGTGTCATTATTCTGGACTTCAAAAATGTTTCAACCCCATTGCCTGAGTAAAATTTCCTACATATCTCACTCAAGATTATCTCATGTGTAACAATCTCTTTACTCTCTATATCTGCCTCTATACCTGCTCTCAGGTTGCCTTCCAATCTTAAGGTTGCTTTCCTATAAAAGTAATTAAAATTGAGCTAAATTTCCATGGTCCTTTATTCAGAGACTAAAACATGACAGCTTGAAGACATAACCTGGTCTCCCCCCTCCTCCTCCCCCCTCCCCTCTCCTCCCCCTCCCCCCAGAACTGCCAATATAATTTTTATTTTTTGGCAGAATTGGAAATAATTTTCAGACCAAATTGTCCTTTTCAGAAGCAGGTGAATCCTTCCAAGTTTCAGATGATTAGATGCAAGGGCTTTATATTGTTTGTAAAGGGTCTATAACCTTAGTAACCAGAACTCTCGGAGTTGAAGTCCACAAGCCTTAAAGTTACTAAGTTGGAGACCCCTGGTTTAGATAGATAGATAGATAGATAGATAGATAGATAGATAGATAGATAGATAGATAGATAGATAGATAGATAGATAGATAGATAGATAGATAGATATAGATATAGATATAGATATAGATATAGATATAGATATAAAATCTAACCAGATATTGGTGTAATAGTTAATGAAAAATGCTTCCAGATAGGTGTCCAAAGTGAAAGTGGAAAAAGTTGTTTTGTTTTGAAATAAATCACTTATTTTTAATATATGATATATAATTATTTATTTAACCATAATACATTTCTGTTTAATGCATACTGTCATTCTCTTCGTCTTCAAAATAGTAGATTTTTGTTTTGATATATAAAAAGATTTTAGTGTTATGATATTTGGTGTAACAAATTAGTCCTCATGAGACCATCTAAGGAGGGGGGGGGGAGAAAAAAATCAAGATAGCAGCCATGAAGTCTTGCCCCATTTAACATCCATGTGCACAATAAAATGATGATTAAAAAAATATGGTTTCAATTATATAGTCACAGCCAACATCTTGTGAGTTAAAGCTCTTATCTATTTAATGCCAGACACACACACACACACACACAAACAGACACACACACACACACACACACACACACTTAAATCTTTTGGACTAATTGAGCTAAATTCAAACTCGATTTCATTCATACATAGATAAGAGCACTAAATTAGTCTCTCTAATATTAAGAAAAGCTGTTTCCTTTTAACAGGGTTACAAGAGGCTCAAAAAATCATTCAGAAAAAGGCAAGAAAATTATATGGCCTTCATTGTAAAGTTATCTAGTCTGGGTGATGAAACATCTGCAAGAAAACAAACAAGCTCAGAGGACGTCAAGGAACCCTCATGAAGTCAGGCAAGCTGGACAGAGACAACCAAAGGAATGCACTACCTGACTCTGTGGTCTCTTCCCAAAATCCCAAAAGCTTCAACCGAAAACTGTCTACTATCGACCTCACCCCATTCCTAAGAGGTCTGTAAGGGGGTGCATAAGAGCACCAGCGTGCCTACCGTTCCTGTCCTATTGTTTCCTTTTGTTATATCCAATTAATATAGTTATTACATACTCATACTTACTGTATATATATGCTTATATATTGTATATACAATACAATATATAATATATTGTATTGTATATTGTATAGTTATTTCATGCTTACGCTTATATATACTGTGTGACAAAATAAATAAATAAATAAATAAAATAAAATAAATAAAATAAAATAAAATAAAATAAATAAATAAATGGGCTGGTTATGACCCATAAAATGCCCAAGTCTGTTCTGGCATAGATTCATTAAAGTCTTCTGTAGAAAATAAAGCAAAAGTAGAGTTTCTACTTTTTTAGAGATTCTTTAGATTTTTTAGAGATTTTTTTAGAGATTTTTTAGAGATTTTTTTTTAGAGATTCAAATCCCTAGTGCTGCCGTGTAACGGGGTGAGCTCCTGTTACTTGTCCCAGCTTCTGCCAACCTAGCAGTTTCGAAAGCACGTAAAAATGCAAATAGAAAAAATAGGGACCATCTTTGGTGGGAAGGTAACAGCATTCCGTGAGCCTTTGGCGTTGAGTCATACCAGCCACATGACCATGGAGACATCTTCGGACAGCGCTGGCTCTTCGGCTTTGAAATGGAGATGAGCACCGCCCCCTAGAGTTGGCAACAACTAGCACGTATGTGTGAAGGGAACCTTTATCTTTACCATTAGAGTTTCTTATTGTATTGTGATGGTATACCACATTTAAACACCTACATTCTTTGCAATGTTTTGGGACCCAACTTCATGATTTAACAGTTAGCAGAAGAAGGCAGGAGATGTATAAATACAAAATGAGATAAAATTGTCATTGGGCTGGGAATTACTACTACGTCTGGCATGTCTGATTTCTCCAACTGGAAGAATTACTTAATTATTTAAGGTAAAATTTAGGTAACCAGATTGTGAGCAGGACATATGTATTTTTTTTTATGGAATGATTATAGATCTTGCTTCTGCTCTCCCTTCTTGGACAGTCTATCTGCTAATAATTGTTACAAAACATAAAACTTTCTTTGCCTACTAAATGAACAATTAACAATTAACCTGATGTAACACAAATATATATTTTTCAGCATCAGTATACAAAGCTTTCAGAAAAACATGCACATAATTCAGAGACTTACCATTTACACAAATTTCATAAGTTTTGCAGAGATCATCTTCAAAGAGGCAACCTAGGACGCAACAAAAATGCACAATTAAAATAAGATCAGACTAGTTCAAACTATAATATTTCATAACATAACATAATAACAGAGTTGGAAGGGACCTTGGAGGTCTTCTAGTCCAACCCCCTGCCCAGGCAGGAAACCCTATACCATTTCAGACAAATGGCTATCCAACATTTTCTTTAAAATTTCCAGTGTTGGTGCATTCACAACTTCTGCAGGCAAGTTGTTCCACTTATTGATTGTTCTAACTGTCAGGAAATTTCTCCTTAGTTCTAAGTTGTTTCTCTCCTTGATTAGTTTCCACCCACTGCTTCTTGTTCTACCCTCAGGTGCTTTAGAGAATAGTTTGACTCCCTCTTCTTTGTGGCAACCCCTGAGATATTGGAACACTGCTATCATGTCTCCCCTAGTCCTTCTTTTCATTAAACCAGACATACTGAGTTCCTGCAACCGTTCTTCATAGGTTTTAGCCTCCAGTCCCCTAATCATCTTTGTTGCTCTTCTCTGCACTCTTTCTAGAGTCTCAACATCTTTTTTATATTGTGGTGACCAAAATTGAATGCAATATTCCAAGTGTGGCCTTACCAAGGCATTATAAAGTAGTATTAACACTTCACGTGATCTTGATTCTATCTCTCTGTTTATGCAGCCCAGAACTGTGTTGGCTTTTTTGGCAGTTTCTGCACACTGCTGGCTCATATCTAAATGGTTGTCCACTAGGACTCCAAGATCCCTCTCACAGTTACTACTATTGAGCAAGGTACCACATATACGGTACCTGTGCATTTTGGGGTTGTTGGTTTTTTGCCTAAATGTAGAACCTTACTTTTTTCACTGTTGAATTTCATTTTATTAGTTACCGCCCAATGTTCAGGTCTGTCAAGATCTTTCTGTAACTTGAGCCTATCTTCTGGAGTGTTGGCTATTCCTGCCAGCTTGGTGTCATCTGCAAATTTGATGAGTTCCCCATCTATCCCCTTGTCCAAGTCATTGATGAAGATGTTGAAGAGTACTGGGCCTAAAACAGAGCCTTGGGGTACTCCACTGCATACTTCCCTCCATGTGGATGTAGTTCCATTGAGGACTACACATTGAGTGCGGTTGGTCAGCCAGTTACGAATCCATCTGGTGGTGATGCTGTCTAACCCACATTTTTCTACTTTATCTAGTAGTAGGTTATGGTCTACTTTATCAAATGCCTTACTGAAGTCCAAGTAAATTATATCGACAGCATTCCTCTGGTTCATTAATTTTGTCATTTTGTCAAAGAATGCAATGAGATTAGTCTGGCACGATCTGTTTTTGAAAAACCCATGTTGGCTTTTGGTTATTACTTTGTTTGCTTCTAGGTGTTCAATGATTCGTTGCTTGATTATCTTTTCCAGAATCTTCCCTGGTATTGAGGTCAGGCTGATAGGTCTGTAGTTTCCTGGATCTGTTTTTTTTCCCCTTTTTTGAAGATGGGAACTACATCAGCTTTTTTTCAATCCTCTGGCAGTTCCTCTCTGCTCCAGGATCTTTGAAAGATATAGTTCAGTGGTTCTGAGATCTCATCTGCCAGTTCCTTCAGAACCTTGGGGTGTAATCCATCCAGACCTGGTGATTTGAACTAGTCTAGGGTAGATATGTATTCACTTACCATTTTTTTTCCTATTTTAACTTGTGTTCCTAATCTGTTTTTTGTGGTGCTGTTTTTGATAGGTTGGATTGTTTTTTCCTTTTGTGTAAAGACAGATGCAAAAATTGAGTTAGGTAGATCTGCTTTTTACTTTTGTCACTAGCCTTTGTTCGTTGTGAGCCTTAGCTTTCCTCACTTCAACTTTACAGGCTCGGGCTATTTGCTGATATTCTGCCTTAGTTATTTGCCCCTCTTTCCACTTTTTATACTTTTCCTTTTTGTCTGTCAATTTGTCAGATAGTTCTTTATGCATCCATGCTGGTTTCTTTTGAGATTTATTATTTTTCTTCTTCATTGGTATTGTGCTAGACTGGGCTTTTATAATCTCACTTTTCAAAATTTCCCAAGCTTCTTGAGTTGCTTTCCCCTTGAAGATTCTCATCCATCAAATCCTTCTCAAGCTATCTCTAAATTTACTGAAATTAGCTTTCTTAAAGTCCAAGACTCTAGTTTGACTTTGTTCTACTTCTTGTGTTTGCATAATGTTGAATTCCAGTATTGCGTGATCACTTGCCCCCAAGGTTCCTGTAGCTTCAACACCTTCTATCATTTCATCTCTGTTAGTGAGAATTAAGTCCAATATGGCTGATCCCCTTGTTCCCTTCTCTACTTTTTGGGAAATGAAGTTGTCTGCTAGGTTTGTTAGAAACCTGTTGGACCTTCCACTTGGTGCAGAGTTTGTCTCCCAATTGATGTCAAGGTAGTTAAAATCCCCCATTACTACTGTGATGTGTTTCCTACATACCTTAAGTTAGCTGACTAGCAAAAAGTTAATCTACTTCCTCTGTTTGGTTGGGTGGCCTATAGTATAGACCTATGGCAATATCATTTCTCCCCCCCCCCTTTAATATTGACCCAAATGCATTCAAGATTTCATTTCTGGTTATAAAAAAATCAAGGCAAAGCAAAGATTAATTTCATATTAAAAGTGCAAGCTAGACAGTGCTGAATGGGAAAGACTGAAGGAAAAACAAAAACAGAAACCAGAATTCCTAGTTTTAAAAGATTCAATTTTTCAAACTACACTTCCACAAAACATTTTCACTGTTACCCAGAGGCTCCGCTAAACAACTTTGAGGAAACATCCCCATCTATGTCAGCAATACTTAGGGACAGTTTCCAAAAAGAACATACTTAAAGAAGTAGCAGCATAAAAACAGCTCTACTAGATTATGTCAAAGATAAAGAGTCCTTCTTAATCTAGGACTTATATTTTTCAAAATAGGATCCACACAAGCAGAAGATAAAGACATACACCTCTCTCACCATTCTTCTCTTCAAATTGAATTAGGAGGCATATTACTCCTTAGAGATAATGTTGAATCTGCAAGGCTTAATTGTCCTGCCTTTCATGAATTTATCCAATTCTCTTTTTTTAAAGACATTTGAGTCAGTAGCCTTCACTATGTTCAATACTGATGAATTCCATAAGTTAAAATAAAACTGGCTATGTAGCTAACTATGGGCCAGGATAGCTCAGGCAGTAGAGAAGCCTGCAATTACTGCAGGTTCGAGCCCGGCCCAAGGTTGACTCAGCCTTCCACCCTTTATAAGGTAGGTAAAATGAGGACCCAGATTGTTGGGGGGGCAATAAGTTGACTTTGTAAAAAAAAATATACAAATAGAATGAGACTATTGCCTTATACATTGTAAGCCGCCCTGAGTCTTCGGAGAAGGGCGGGGTATAAATGTAAACAAAAAAAAAACAACTTCAAAAACCAATATAAAACCTTATGCCACCAAATAAAAATAGAATGTACCAATTACCACTGCAAACAGGAGGAAGAGCTGTTACACACGAAATCCAATCGTGCACTCTATAATTTCGTAAACACTAAACTTAAAGACTCAAAAACCATCCCACCTCTAAAAGGGCAAAATGGTGAATATTGTAACAATGATGCCATTAAGGCTAATCTCTTCAACACCTTTTTCCAGTTCAGTCTTTGTCAAAAACAATGGCATCTCCCCCTCATTTCCTAGTCGTACTACAACCAATTGCAATGATCTAATCCACATTGATTTTACTGAAGATACCATCAAAAAGGTACTACCCAAACTAAAGCCATCTCTATATATTGGTCCTGATGGAATATGTGCCTACTTTCTTAAAAAGCTCTCCTCTGCCATAGATGAACCTCTAAGCACCATCTATGAAGTATCTTTTAGAATGAGCTCCTTGCCTGACATATGGTCATTAGCAACAGTCATACCTATCTTCATAAAAGGTGACCCCAGCCTTGTTGAGAATTGTAGACCAATCTCCCTTTGCTGCATCACCTGTAAAGTCATGGAATCCATCATAAACCAATCCATCACCCTCCATTTACTGTCAAATAAACTACTCTCTGATATGCAATTTGGTTTCAGGAAACATTTGTCATGTAATCTGCAACTCATACACTGCAAAAACATTTGGACCTCTCAACTCGACCAGGGTAAAGCAATAGATGCAATCTACACAGACTTCTGCAAAGCCTTTGATTCAGTGGTACATGACAAACTTCTGTTAAAATTAAGTTCTTATGGCATTTCAGGATCTTTGCACAAGTGGATAGCTATATTCTTATGAAACAGGCATCAAGTAGTTAAAATTGGAAACGCTATATCAAATCCTGCACCAGTTAACAGTGGTGTTCTCCAAGGCAGCATTCTAGGACCAATACTCTTTCTGCTTTAATTAACAAGCTTTGTGATTATATTACAAGCAGCTGCGTCCTCTTTGCTGACAATGTAAAACTATTTAACACCACAGATAATTCCCACCAGATGGATTCGTAACTGGCTGACCAACCGCACTCAACGTGTAGTCCTCAACGGAACTACATCCACATGGAGGGAAGTATGCAGTGGAGTACCCCAAGGCTCTGTTTTAGGCCCAGTACTCTTCAACATCTTCATCAATGACTTGGACGAGGGGATAGATGGGGAACTCATCAAATTTGCAGATGACACCAAGCTGGCAGGAATAGCCAACACTCCAGAAGATAGGCTCAAGTTACAGAAAGATCTTGACAGACTTGAACATTGGGCGCTATCTAACAAAATGAAATTCAACAGTGAAAAAAGTAAGGTTCTACATTTAGGCCAAAAAAACAAAATGCACCAGTACCATATATGTGGTACCTTGCTCAATAGTAGTACCTGTGAGAGTACCTGTCCTAGTGGATAACCATTTAGATATGAGCCAGCAGTGTGCAGCAGCTGTTAAAAAAGCCAACACAGTTCTGGGCTGCATAAACAGAGGGATAGAATCAAGATCACGTGAAGTGTTAGTGCCACTTTATAATGCCTTGGTAAGGCCACACTTGGAATATTGCATCCAGTTTTGGTCGCCACGATGTAAAAAAGATGTTGAGACTCTAGAAAGAGTGCAGAGAAGAGCAACAAAGATGATTAGGGGACTGGAGGATAAAACATATGAAGAACGGTTGCAGGAACTGGGTATGTCTAGTTTAACAAAAAGAAGGACTAGGGGAGACATGATAGCTGTGTTCCAATATCTTAGGGGCTGCCACAAAGAAGAGAGAGTCAGGCTGTTCACCAAAGCACCTGAGGGTAGAACAAGAAGCAATGGGTGGAAACTGGTCAAAGAAAGAAGCAACTTAGAACTAAGGAGAAATTTCCTGACAGTTAGAACAATTAATGGGTGGAACGACTTGCCTTCAGAAGTTGTGAATGCTCCAACACTGGAAATTTTTAAGAAAATGTTGGATAACCATCTGACTGAGATGGTGTAGGGTTTCCTGCCTGGGCAGGGGGTTGGACTAGAAGGCCTCCAAGGTCCCTTCCAACTCTGATGTTATGTTATGTTATGTATCTGAATGGTCAAACAATTGGCAACTCCAAATCTCTGCTAAGAAATGCTCAGTCCTGCACATTGGCAATAAAAATCAGAACATCAAATACAAGCTGGGCAGAAACAATCTAAAAGATGACCCACACTCTGTCAAGGACCTAGGAGTACTCATTTCAAAAGACCTAAGCCCCAGAGCACACTGTAACAACATTGCTAAAAAGGCATTAAGATTTGTCAACCTTTTTTTACAAAGTTTTCTCTCTGGTAATGCCATACTTCTAACTAGGACATACAAAACTTTTGCCAGACCTATCCTTGAATACTGCTCACCTGCCTGGAACTCACATTGTATTTCGGACATTAATACATTAGAGAAAGTCTAGAGGTATTTTACAAGAATATTCAACTCTTCTGCTCGCAATAAAATTCTTTATACCACCAGGCTTGAAATTTTAGGCCTGGATAACCTTGAACTATGCCAGTCTATGTTCTGACCTAAGCTTTGTACATAAGATTATCTACCTTAATCTCCAACCTATTAATGACTTCTTTAACTTCAACTGCAATAACACAAGGACTATCAATAGATACAAATTAAATGTAATTCATTTTAATCTTGATTGCAGAAAATACGACTTCAGATGTTTGGAACACTCTACCTCATCCTGTTGTTAGTTTCTCTAACCCCCATACCTTTTATCTTAAACTGACTACTATGGACTGTACACATTTCTTAAGAGGTCCCTAAGGGGACGTGCATAAATGCACCAGTCTGCCTACCATCCCTGTCCTACTGTCCCCATTTATATGTAATCATTTTATGTGTTTATGGCTATGTTTTGCCTATATATATCCATTTATTTGTGCCATTTTTTTCATGTGCCTATATCTATACTGATACTTGTTTCCTTGTACTTGTTGACAAACAGACAAACAAACAAACAAACAAATAAAGTCCTGAATAAAGTTCTTCCATATTAAATCTCCTTCCAATCAGCTTCACTGGATGATTTCTGGTGAGAGAGGTGTATATTTTTATCTTCTGCTTGTGAACACCCTACAATGAAAAATGAATGTCCTAAATTAAGAGGGATTCCATATTGTTTCTCAGATCCATGCATGATTGTATATACTGTATCTTGGTCATCTCCATAGTCTTTTTCTAAGCTAAGGTAGCCGTTTCTTCCCAAGAAGATGCTTGAGTATTTCAGTAACTTTGGCTACCTATATCTTCTTCAAATGTGGCATCTAAACTATATGCAGTATGTGTAAGTCCTTCCTCCAGTGATTTGCAGCTCCTGCATATTGAGTGGACATCTTCATGGAACAATCCACTATGATTCTGGTGTCTTTTTCTTCTATTATCAGTCTTTTTTTTTTAAATTTGAATTTATATCCCGCCCTTCTCCGAAGACTCAGGGCGGCTTACACTGTGTTAAGCAATAGTCTTCATCCATTTGTATATTACATACAAAGTCAACTTAATTGCCCCCAACAATCTGGGTCCTCATTTTACCTACCTTATAAAGGATGGAAGGCTGAGTCAACCTTGGGCCTGGTGGGACTTGAACTTGCAGTAATTGCAAGCAGCTGTGTTAATAACAGACTTACTCCGTTGAGCCACCAGAGGCCCAATTTGGTCAATTGAAGAACAAAGGAGTATTCCCTCAAATTATTTTTCAATAACAATGCAAGAATCACTATTTCCAGTGTCATAATTACATCACTGGAAGAGGTTCCGTTTTTGTCTTCCGAATTCTCAGGGAAGGCAGATTCGACTGAACCTCCGTGGTTATTTGTTTATGCTTGAGGCCTAATGTTCATCACATTTCACTTCTTATACTGAGTATTGTCTTCCATTTTGCTATTGAGCCACCAAGTCTAAACAAATTGCTTTGGAGCACGTGTATAATTCAAATAATACCTTTTAATTTTACTCAGTCACTTTTGTATTAACATCTAGTAAGCAATCAATAAGCACAGGAAAAATTGATTATATAATGCTGCGTTTTCCATCTGTCGACAAAAGTTAGCAATTACATGCTGATTAGAATGAGGTATCTGATGCAATTAACTATAAAATATGTGTCCTGAATATCAAATTAATAAATGTGTGTATAGCAAACTCCAATACTTGTTTTCAGAAAAAAGCAGATTAAAATGGCCTTAAAATCTTGAAAATACAATATTTTAGTGGAATTTTTTATATAAAATGAAGCTGAATGTTGCATGTGCTTCACCCATCAGCCAAGGGCTATTATAAATATCATTTGATTATAATTTCCTAAAACATTAAGTTACAGCAGATTTCATTTAAAATATCTGATCATTAATTAATTGTAATTCCTATAATAAATAATATGAAGACAATAAATAGTTTGAAGATAATAGAAGCATAGGGACGTGGTGGCTTAAGACGCTCAGCTTGTCGATCGAAAGGTTGGCAGTTCGGCGGTTCAAATCCCTAGTGCCACGTAACGGGGTGAGCTCCCGTGACTTGTCCCAGCTTCTGCCAACCTAGCAGTTCGAAAGCAGATAAAAAAAATGCAAGTAGAAAAAATAGGGACCACCTGTTACCTGGGAAGGTAATAGCATTCCGTGCGGCTTCGGGGTTGAGTCATGCCAGCCAAATGACCACGGAGACATCTTTGGACAGTGCTAGCTCTTTGGCTTTGAAACGGAGATAAGCATTGCCCCCTAGAGTCGGGAACGACTAGCACGTATGTGCGAGGGGAACCTTTACCTTTACCTTTACCTTTAGAAGCATTATATTCTGCAAATTCTCTAGTCGTTGCATGAAGTACAAAAACTGTATTTCATCTTCTAACGAACAATCCCTCACAATTACCTTCCTATGTAAAAAGAATTAAAAGTGAACGGAAGAAATACCTTAAATGACATTAAACTATACAGTATTTCCAATTTTGTTCTAAAAATGTGGTCTGGAGTGCAGGTGATACAAATAGCTATTTGCAGCTCATTAAAGCAGCTCAATCTGCAAGCTCTTTAAATCACCAGCCAAATTTCCTGAGGAAAAATCACAGCTATTTACAGAATTGCAGATTGATCTTTCAGAAAAGAATCCAAGGTACTTTAGTCCTGGAAAACATAGATTCACACCAGTAGTGGTATTCAGTTACCTTCGCTACCAGTTCGCAAATGTGAGCACGTGCCCCACCTCTGCGCATGCACAGAGCCTTCTGTGCATGCGCAGAGCGTCCGTGATGACATTGGGTGGGTGGGCGGAGCCTCCCGTCACCCGAACCGGGTAGAACCAGTAGAATCCTACCACTGATTCACACACACACCACAATTCCAAGGGAAAAGAAGAAGAGAAAGTGTCCTGAAAACTATAAATTTTTTTTATTTATTTGTTTTGTCACACAGTATATATAGGCATAAGCATGAAATAACTATACAATATATAAGCATATATATAAGTATGAGTATGTAATAACTATATTAATTGGATTTAATGAAAGGAAACAATAGGACAGGAACGGTAGGCATGCTTATGTTCTTTATGCATGCCCCTTACAGACCTCTTAGGAATGGGGTGAGGTCAATAGTAGACAATTTTTGGTTGAAGCTTTGGGGATTTTGGGAAGAGACCACAGAGTCAGGTAGTGTATTCCAAGCATTAACAACTCTGTTAGTGAAGTCATATTTTCTGCAATCAAGATATTTTCTGCAATTAAGCTTAAATCTATTGTGTGCTCGTGTATTGTTGCAATTGAAGCTGAAGTAGTCTTTGACAGGAAGGACATTGTAATAGATGATTCTATGGGTTAAACTCAGGTCATGTCGAAGGCGGCATATCAGTTTTCTTGATAAGGAAGGAGAAAATGGGGGAGGAGCAGGTTATCCACCCTCTTATCACTATAGCTCACTTAGGTGACAATTCCACCTTTTGATTCAGCTTTCATGTACTAAAGATGCATAAACTGATTCAATGCTTCAAAATTCTTGCCTGATCTCATTCTTTCTTCAGTAACAGTGAATTTGTAATATGGTATATGTATTCCTCAACATCTCACAATGACCCTGTGCTTTCCTCACTTTAAATTCTCCATAGCAGAAGGAGAAAAGGTGGCACATATTCAAGTATTTCTGGCTGCCATAAGTAGTATATGCCATCTGCTCCTATAAGTGATTCAGTGTTCATGTTCTTCAGAAGTTGAACAAGGAGAACACAGTGTGCCTGTAACTTTATTTGGCATTTAGGTAGACAAATGTTATATAAAAAGTTTAGTTTTCTGGGCTTTCATAAAGTACAGCTTAGTGAACAATTTCACACTAAAGGTATCTAAAATAATTAGAGACTGGGGGAGGATAGGATGCACATCTAGTTTTCAAGGAGAATTTTGTACAAGATAAACAAGATAGGCAAGAAAAACAAAATGCACAGGTACAGTATATGTGGTACCCTGCTCAATAGTAGTAACTGTGAGAGGGATCTTGGAGTCTTAGTGGACAACCATATAAATATGAGCCAGCAGTGTGCAGCAGCTGCCAAAAAAGCTAACACAGTTCTGGGCTGCATAAACAGAGGGATAGAATCAAGATCATGTGAAGTGTTAATGCCACTTTATAATGCCTTGGTAAGGCCACACTTGGAATATTGCATTCAATTTTGGTCGCCACGATGTAAAAAAGATGTTGAGACTCTAGAAAGAGTGCAGAGAAGAGCAACAAAAATGATTAGGGGACTGGAGGCTAAAACATATGAAGAACGGTTGCTGGAACTGGATATGTCTAGTTTAATGGGAAAAAAGGACTAGGGGAGACATGATAGCTGTGTTCCAATATCTCAGGGGCTGCCACAAAGAAGAGAGAGTCAAACTATTCTCCAAAGCACCTGAGGGTAGGAAAAGAAGCAATGGGTGGAAACTGATCAAGGAGAGAAGCAACTTAGAACTAAGGAGAAATTTCCTGAGAATTAGAACAACTTGCCTCCAGAAGTTGTGAATGCTCCAACACTGGAAGTTTTAAAGAAGATGTTGGATAACCATTTTTCTGAAGTGGTGTAAAGTTTCATGCCTAAGCAGGGGGTTGGACTAGAAGACCTCCAAGGCCCCTTCCATCTCTATTATTTTACGTGTTCTAAGAGGATGAACTCCTTAAACATTTTTTTAAAAACTGCAAGGATTCTATGTATTTATTTCAGCTATCTTTATTCTAGTGACACTCAGATTAAATTATTGCAACGTAAACTGTTAGAGAGTCACAATTTCGGCAATTTAGCAATAGCCATAGCATTTAGATTTATATATCGCTCCACAGTGCTTTACAGTATTCTCTAAGTGGTTTACAGAGTCAGCCAATTGCTCCCAACAATCTGGCTCCCCATTTTGCTGAACTCGGAAGGATGGAAGGCTGAGTCAACCTTGAGCCAGTCAGGATCGAACTTCTGGCAGTAGGCAGAGTTAGTCTGCATTCTAACCACTGCACCACACAGCTCTTTAAAATTTAAAAATCTAATCAATAAATACACAAATGCCTAAATGAATGGTTATTCAGTAGCCTGTTCAGTGAAACAACTGGTCTAACTTACAGAGCAAGTTTTCACCATGGATTATTAAGCAAGATTGTTTTTTTCTGTTATAATTATTATTTATTTGGATTACTCCAATACACTTAAATGGAGCTGCCCTTGAATACAACCCAAAAATTTCAGTTGGTCCAGAATTAGCAGAGCACATATTAATAGGGGCCCCTAGGCTTGTCCATATAATTCTTCTGCTGTGTGAGCTGCAATGCTTCCAGGTTCTTTCCAGCAACAATTTAAGATGCTGTTCATCATCTTTAAAGCCCTATATAGCATAGGGTAAGGCTATCTGAGGTATCACCTTTCCCTAAGGACATCCCACTAGATAGGGTGGATATGCTCCTAATCCATTCCCCTGATCTGAGCTACAAAGCAGGCCTTTTCTTGGCAGGGCACCTGCCCTATGGAACACCCTTCCCTCAACTTCAGCAGGCCTTTGTGCAGCAGTGACAGGTTCTGACAGGTTCTGAAGAACCAGTAGCGGAAATTTTGAGTAGTTCGGAGAACCAGCACATACCACCTCTGGCTGGTCCCAGAGTGGGGTGGGAATGGAGATTTGTAATATCCTTCCCCTGGAGTGGGGTGGAAATGGAGATTTTGCAGTATCCTTCCCCTGGAGTGGGGTGGGAATGGAGATTTTGCAGTATCCTGTCCCTGCCATGCCCACCAAGCCACACCCACCAAGCCACACCACATCCACCAAGCCATGCCCACAGAACCAGTAGTAAAACAAATTTGAATTTCACCTTTTAGCCTTCTGACTTGGTTTTTCTTCCGTGCATTGGGAGAAGACTAGATAATCACACTAAAATGGATCAGTGCTGTGCTGTTGTTGTTTTGTTTTAATGCTTTAATTAGTGGAATTGTATAGTTTTAAAATATAATAACAGAGTTGGAAGGGACCTTGGAGGTCTTCTAGTCCAACCCCCTGCCCAGGCAGGAAACCCTACACCGTTTCAGACAAATGGCTATCCAACATTTCCTTAAAAATTTCCAGTGTTGGTGCATTCACAACTTCTGCAGGCAAGTTGTTCCACTTATTGTCAGGAAATTTCTCCTTAGTTCTAAGTTGTTTCTCTCCTTGATTAGTTTCCACCCATTGCTTCTTTTTCCACCCTCAGGTGCTTTGGAGAATAGATTGACTCCCTCTTTTTTGTGGCAACCCCTGAGATATTGGAACACTGCTATCATGTCTCCCCTAGTCCTTCTTTTCATTAAACTAGACATACCGAGTTCCTGCAACCGTTCTTCATATGTTTTAGCCTCCAGGCCCCTAATCATCTTTGTTGCTCTTCTCTGCATTCTTTCTAGAGTCTCAACATCTTTTTTACATCGTGGCGACCAAAACTGAATGCAATATTCCAAGTGTGGCCTTACCAAGGCATTATAAAGTGGTATTAACACTTCACATGATCTTGATTCTATCTCTCTGTTTCTGCAGCCCAGAACTGTATTGGCTTTTTTGGCAGCTGCTGCACACTGCTGGCTCATATCTAAATAGTTGTACACGAGGACTCCAAGATCCCTCTCACAGTTACTACTACCTGTGCATTTTGTTTTTTGTTTGTTTTTTGCCTATGATGTTAGATATTTTTAATTTGGGGGGGAGCCAACCAGAATTAATTGAAATAATTGGCTATATACATTTTAAATAAAATAAATATATTTATTATAGCTCCCAGGTTCAAAAGACCCTGGTGATTACAATGTTGGATGTTGGAAGATTTCTGGTGGTTTGTTGGGAACGCTCCTTCTATAGCCCGAAAAAAGCTCCGGAATCCAGAACTAAAATGGCAGAACAAAACGCAGCGTCCATCTCCGTGACTGAAATGATTACTGAAGGATTGCTAACGCGGACAGAGCTGAAAACAGGAGTGTTGGCATTTGATTGTAAGATGATTTTAACTCCCTGACAGAGAAGGTATTCGTACTCAAGAGTGGAGATGATGAAAGATGGCGTTTTGTGTATTGGAAATGAAAGCTAAACTAAGCGAAAGCTAAGGAAATGCTTATTACAATTGCTGGCGTGGAACCTTTAAGAAGAATATAACAAGATATTTTTTTAAAAATGGAATTTTTTTTTAAATCTCTTTTTTTTATTATCTTTTTCTTACAGTGTTTAAGAAGAAAAGCTTACTGAATTTTTTTTTATTTTTTTTTTATTTATTTTTTTCTTCTTCTTGGTATTACACTTAGTTTAAAAATGGCCTTCAAGCAAAGAGATTTAACCACTTTTAAAATATTGGAAATTTCTTCAGTTCAGATGCGGAAATTGAAAGAAGATATTAAAGAAAGTCTAAGGAATTTTTTACAGGAGCTTATGGAGGCTCATCTTTCAGAAATAGATCAAAAATTTAATGAAATGGAGAAAGAAATACTGGATTTTAAAGATATGGTGGAAGAGCAGAGGAGGGAGATGAAAAAATTAAAGGAATCAATTACCCCATTATTGTTATCTAGTATTCAGACAGAAGAAAGACTGGATGAACTTAACCAAATTAATTTAGATTTGCAAAGGAAAATAGATGAAGTTCAAATTAATTTGAATTTAGAAAATAAAATAGATGATATTCAGGTTAAGGTAGATAAGGCAGATGAAGAAAGGGTTATATTACAATATAAATTAATGGAATATGCTATAAGGGTAAGGGGTTTAAGAGAATGTAAAGAGGAAAATTTGAAAGAGATTTTTATTCAGGCCTTTGCTCAGATAGAGGGAGTGGAACCAGAAGATTTTGAAGTTAATATTGAAAAAATTTATCGTGTTAATTCTTGGTTGGCAAGGCAGAAGTGTTTACCGAGAGATGTGGTTATTTATTTTACAAATAAGAAGATTAGGTATGGAATTTTGCAAGCATTTTATAAAAATAAATTTCAAATATTAGGACAAGATATAATAATGATGAAGGAAATTCCTCCTAAAATGTTAAGAAAGAGAAAAGAATTTGCCTTTTTAGTGGATGAGCTTAAGAAACATCAGATATATTTTAGATGGGAGGTTCCAGCTGGTTTAACAGTGAATTATAAAGGAAGAAAGTATTTTCTCAATACAGTTTTAAAGCACGAGATTTCTACACTAATGTATTAAAGATTGGGAACCTTTATTAATAGATGTTAAGTTGAATGGTGAATAGATGGTGGAAAATGTAAGACAGAAGAAGGAGGAGAATGTTTAATTCTATTATATATGATTATGGTTAATTTTTGTAAATGATTTATTTTGGATATAAATGTGTAATTTTAGGGGTACTATTTGATATATTTGAGGTATAAAGGAATAGGAAGATGGAATATTGTTTAACTTTGGAGGATAGATAGTAAAATTTAGGAATTTGGATTAAATATTATATTTAAGAGATGGATGTAATGTTATATAGCTAACTAGAATTTAATTGTTATAACAGATATATTTTGGATAAGTTATAGGTGTAATTTTAATAATGTTATTTGATATAAGCAAGGTACAGTGAAGATCTTAATTATTACATATATAATATATATGGATATTTATTGGATATATATATATATATTGGATATTTGTAATGTCATTTGATGTATATAAATGATATGAAAGATATGAAAAGATGGATTATTGTTTACCCTTGAAGGTTGCACAGAAAAATTTAAGAAATTAAGTTGGAAATATGAACTATTCTTGAGAGACTGCTTAAGGAAGAAAGACATTTTAGAAGAACCCTTGGTGAATATTGGAAGATGGAACGTTGTTTTGATATTGATTGATGAAGGTTGGATATTAAAAACTATGTACTTTATTCAAGAATAAACACTAACTCAATCGGAAATTTCTGAGAACTCTAGGAGTGGAATGGTCTGGTATATAATGGATTGGAAGAAATTTATTTTCTTTGTTTCTGGAAGGGGAGTTGAGGTTTTAAGGAGTGACTATGGATTATGATTTGTGTTATATTTTAATTTTTGTTGTTAGTTTTATACCCTGTATTCGGTTCTGGGAAATCTTGGGGGTGGGGGAGGAAGGGAAGGGAGGGAGGGGGATGAGGTAGAAAATGGATTGATAGTTAATGTACAAAGATGATTGAAAATATATGATTAATGTAAGATCGGAGCTGCCTGGCTACCATTTCAGAATGATGGGAAAAAAGGAAGTAGAAGAGAGAAGGAGGTAGGAAAGAGAAGAGGAGAAAGAGGAAAGGAAGGAAGAGGGATAGAAGAGGGAGAAGAAAGAAGTAGGGAGGAAGGAGGAGAGGATGTAGATAAGAGAAGGGGAGGATGGTTGTGGAAAGTAGAAGAAGGTAGAGAAGGGAAGAGAGTTAAAGGAAGGGGGTGGTGACCGGGCAGGTCCGATTAATTGTATATGATGGTACATTAAATATGTTATTGGATATGAATGTTAAAATAAAACTTTTTTATTAAAAAAAAGACATATTATACAGTTTATATAGATAAAACTAGCAAATAGATCAACAGATGATGCTGTTAATATGGCTCTGCACTACATCCTACAACATCTCCAAAGACCTATGCAAGGGTCCTTTTTGTAGACTTTAGTTCAGCATTCAATACCATCATTCCAGACATTCTTCTAACTAAGCTAAACCAGCTACAGGTACCGGAACAGACTTGTAAGTGGATCACAAGCTTCCTAACAAACAGGAAGCAGCAGGTGAAGCTAAGCAAGATCACATCAAATACCTGTACAATTAGCACAGGGGGCCCCCAAGGCTGTGTGCTCTCCCCACTTCTCTTCTCTCTGTATACCAATGACTGCATCTCCAACGATCCATCTGTCAAGCTATTGAAGTTCGCAGATGACACAACAGTGATTGGTCTCATTCGAGACAATGACGAATCCGCATATAGACGAGAGGTCGAACGATTAGCCTTGTGGTGCAACCAAAACAATCTGGAACTGAACACACTCAAAACCGTAGAAATGGTGGTAGACTTTAGGAGAAACCCTTCCATACTTCCACCTCTCACAATACTAGACAACACAGTATCAACAGTAGAAACCTTCAAATTTCTAGGTTCTATCATATCGCAAGATCTAAAATGGACAGCTAACATCAAAAACATCATTAAAAAAGGACAACAAAGAATGTTCTTTCTGCGCCAACTCAGTAAGCTCAAACTGCCCAAGGAGCTGCTGATTCAGTTCTACAGAGGAATTATTGAGTCTGTCATTTGCACCTCTATAACTGTCTGGTTTGGTTCTGCAACCCAACAAGAAAAACACAGACTTCAGAGGATAATTAGAACTGCAGAAAAAATAATTGCTACCAACCTGCCTTCCATTGAGGACCTGTATACTGCACGAATCAAGAAGAGGGCTGTGAAAATATTTACAGACCCCTCGCATCCTGGACATAAACTGTTTCAACTCCTACCCTCAAAACGACGCTATAGAGCACTGCACACCAGAACAACTAGACACAAGAACAGTTTTTCCCCGAAGGCCATCACTCTGCTAAACAAATAATTCCATCAACACTGTCAAACTATTTACTGAATCTGCACTACTATTAATTTTCTCATAGTTCCCATCACCAATCTCTTTCCACTTATGACTGTATGACTATAACTTGTTGCTGGCAATCCTTATGATTTATATTGATATACTGACCATCAATTGTGTTGTAAATGTTGTACCTTGATGAAGGTATCTTTTCTTTTATGTACACTGAGAGCATATGCACCAAGACAAATTCCTTGTGTGTCCAATCACACTTGGCCAATAAAAAATTCTATTCTATTCTATTCTATTCTATTCTATTCTATTCTATTCTATTCTATTCTATTCTATTTAGAGTTAGTATCTTAACAGACAGATTAACATGTAAAGGGTCTTTTTCTCTCTTTCTGTATCTCTCTGCTTGAGAACAGAACTAACAAGAGAAGCAATTAATCTGTTATCAAGTCTCCATCAATAAAGGGAATAGTCAAGGTCTGGCTTGACTGGCGCAAGAATGTATATAATTCAAACCCACTTTGACATCTCCTATCTCAACGTTGTTTTACTTAATTAAGTAGCTTTCTAGAATGTTGCTTTTACTTAATTTGTTTCTCTCTCAAATGTTGTTTTTATAATTCTTGTGTAACAAGGTAACTGATCAAAGGAATGAGAGTGTTTGCTTAGCAAGTTTGGATGATAGTAAGGGCTTAACTAACTTTATACTTTTAGGGGTAATAGATGGTCGGGAAGCATGGAAGCATGTGACTGAACCGGACCTTTCATTGGGCCCAGCTAGGATGGACCTGCAGCCGGTAAGAGGGATGTATAAAAATATGTTGAGATCTGTAACTCGGTATGGACTTCTATTGTTGTGCCAAAGAAGTCTCACCAGCTTTTTGCAAACAGCTTTCTAATAAATCTTACTTCTGGTTGAGAATAGAATAGAATAAAGGAGAGGAGAGGAGAGGAGAGGAGAGGAGAGGAGAGGAGAGGAGAGGAGAATAGAATAGAATAGAATAGAATAGAATAGAATAGAATAGAATAGAATAGAATAGAATAGAATAGAATTCTTTATTGGCCAAATGTGATTGGACACACAAGGAATTTTTCTTGGTACATATGCTCTCAGTATACATAAGGAGAATAAAATACATTCGTCAAGAATAAAAAGATACAACACTTAGTGATAGTCAAGGTTATTAATAAGCTATTAAATCGTACAAGGACACAAATAAAAACAATATAATTGAAACATACAAGCAACATGGTTATAGTAATAAGTGGGAAGAGATAGAGACTAGTAAGGAAGAGAAGAATAATAGCAATACAATCTTAGAAAATTATTTGACAGTGTTGTGGGAATTAGTTGTTAAGCAGAGTTGTTAAGCATTCAGGAAAAAACTGTCCTTGTGTCTAGTTGTTTTGGTGTGCAGCACCCAAGAATTGTGTGGATTTATTACACTCACTGAGAAAGTAAAACAACAAATTGACTACAAGAGGAATTAAACTCTATCAGCAATAAAATAAAACAAGTAGCTCATCATTGATTTTGTTCAATTTCTCTGTATTTAACGCACATAAACATTTATTTGAAATATTCTTGGATTAAAAGAAAAGAACAGCAGTTTGTACTATGATACCATAGTAGCATATTTTGTGCTATACTCCCAGTAGCAAGACACAAATGATAAATTTATTCTATTTTCCAGAACAATTTTGTGTCAGCAAAGCTCACAACTAAGATTTAGGTTTCTGCTTAGATAGTTTATCAAAGTACAAGAGTAGAAAAACTAAGTGTACTTGACCAGAAGCATTATTATTTTCTTCTAAATGTATAGTTTTATAAATTTGTTTCTAAATTTATTCTAGGGATAATTAAGTATACTTCCAATATCACTACCACTAAAATGATAAAATGCAGTTCTCTTTTAAAGAGTGTTCTGATTCTTTATTGGAAAATCCCCATTTCCTCCCAATCAGCTGGGACTGGGGAGGCAGAGAATAGATGGGGGCGGGGCCAGTCAGAGGTGGTATTTTCTCCCAACTATTCAAAATTTACACTACCGCTTCTCTGGAACCGGTTAGAATCTACTGAATACCACCTCTGGTACAGGATATTGTACTCCTCTTACTAGGATAGTACTACTTCTAGTAAGAGGAGTTTCAGCAAACATTTGCTCCAACAAAATTCTTTACGAAAAGATGAATTGCTTCTCTAAAACAGGAATCCTCAATTCCCAGTCCATGGCCTGTTAGTGGTCCGCGACCCGCTGAGAACCAGGTTGCACAAGTGGCAGGCAAGCTTGCAAAGCTCCATTTGCACATGTGTGGAATTAGGTTGCATACACACAAAACCATCCCCTTCCCTCTGCCACCGCTACACCCACTGCTGCTCCCAATCTGCAGAGTTGGGAAGATAGAGATACAGATTAACAGATCTGAAAGGGACCTTGTAGATCATCTAGTCCAAACCCTCCCTGCACAAGGAGTCCCTACACATTTCTGACAGATGGCAGTCCAGTCTCTTCTAGAAAGCTTCCAGTGATGAAGCTCCACAACTTCTGAAGGCAACTTCTGTTCCATTGCTTGATTGCTCTCACTCTTAGAAAATTTCTCCTTATTTCCAGGTTGAATCTCTCCTTGTTCGGTTTCCATCCATTATTCCTTGCCTTCAGGTGTTTTGGAAAATAGCATGATCCCTTCCTCTCTGTGGCAGATCCTCAAATATTGGATCACTGTTATCATATCTCCCCTGGTCCTTCCCTTCACTAGACTAGCCATGCCCAGTTCTTGCAACCATTCATCATATGTTTTAGCCTCCAGTCCCCTAATCATCTTGGTTGCTCTTCTCTGCACTCTTTCTAGAGTCTCAATATCTTTTTTATTGTGTGGTGACCAAAACTGGATGCAGTATTCTAGGTGTGATCTTATTAAGGCTTTATAGAGTGGTATTAGGAACTCTGCTCTAAAATACCCACATCCAGGGGTACTATTCAGCAGGCTCTGATAAGTTCTGGAGAACTATTAGCAGAAATTTTGAGTAGTTCGGAGAACCAACAAATACTATCTCTGGCTGGCCCCAGAGTGGGGTGGAAATGGATATTTTACAATATCCTTCCCCCAGGAATGGGGAAGGAATGGAGATTTTGCAGTATCCTTCCCCTGCCATGCCCACCAAGCCACGCCCACAGAACTGGTAGTAACAAAATTTGGATTCCACCACTGCCCACATCTCTCTATTCTATAATTCATTGCCCCTTTTTCTCACGTCTTTCCAATCTCTGACATCCTCTTGCCTCATAAAGTAATATCCAGGTTTTACTTGCATTCTTACTCATACAGTAATCTATAATTTCATCGCAGCAAGGAAAACTGTTTTCAGCAAGGACCATCTGGCTCTTAGACCTTCCAGAACAAGATTTCTCCTGTCTGTCTGGCACATTTGCTTTTTTGCCTTTGGTCTTTCACTGATGCCACTAAAAAAGGTACTTTATCTGCCTTGTACTTAAATTCCCTACAGAAGTGATGCTTTCCATCAAATAATTATAAAATATATAAATACTAATATATAAATATAGAACAATATGATTTCATTCCATCCTCATTTTATTTTTTACTGCATTCATATCATGTTTATACTTATATCCTGTTCTTCTGGCAATTCCAGACAACAGATATATGCTTATCTTGGTAGTCATCTATTCTGCAAATGATTAGGTATTTTCATTTCAATGTCTGCTGTTACTTACTTTGAAACTACGTGCAAAAGTCATGCAATATCATACTGCTGGATCCTTGGCATAAAGTAGAATATTTGCCATATATTTCATTAAAACTTTGCAGAAGCATGATTAGTTTTAAGTCTTCTAAGACCTCAAGAATATGAACAGTGTGATGAAGGTAACCCTGCTTTGCTCCATTCTGCTATAAGGATGGATTTTCATTTGGCAGTAAGGCTGTTCCTATTTTTACGCCTGAATCTGACTGAGCTCTTGTATTTTGTCCAGCAAGAAAACATGCTTAAAATGCAGTATTCATGTATCTTAAAAGGCCTGTGGGAGATAAATTGCATCCCATTTACAATCTGCTCTGAAATGCTAGAGTTCGGTTACCCTATCAGCTTCCTTCATACAGGTGAACATGACTTGGCTGAGCTTAATATATGATTGCTCCTTAATTAAATCAATGAAGGCAGAAGTAACAGCTGACAGCTGAAGGTAAAGCAAAAATCTGTTACAGTATTAGAGAAGGAAAATGGGGGAGAGGACACTGTCAGAGCCTTCCATGTGCAAAACAAATGCACAAATCATTGCAAAATATCGAAGAATTAAATGGGTAAGTCGAAGTGGACTCTGTCTTACCTTTGAACCATGAAGTGAAAATAAATATTTGTTATCCACTAGAATAATTTTTCACTTTTTCTAATGTGTGAAGGGTGGGGGAGGGAGACAAATCAATTTTTAAAAAACCAATTATATTTATGGTCCTATTAAATAACATGTAGATATTCTTTATCTTGCCTAAAAGCAGATTTTTCTGAATTAAACATGCATATGTTCAATTAATACAGTGTATTAATTATTGGAGGTTATCTTTAAAAAGATGCAATGCATTTGCAATTCAATGGAACTACATCTACATGCATCTTCATGGGGGGAAGCATGCAGTCGGGTACCTCAAGGTTCTGTCTGGGGCCCAGTAGTCTTCAACATCTTCATAAAGGAAGTAGGACAAGGGGATAGAAGGGGAACTCATCAGATTTGCAGATGACATCAAACAGCGGGGAATTGCCAACACTTTGGAAGATAGACTCAAGATTCAGAAGGATTTTGACAAGGTATGAACATTGGGCCATATCCAACAATAGGCAATTCAGTAGTGAGAAAAGTAAGATCCTGCCTACCAACTAGAAGCTAATGGCCAGTGACCCCACAGGTGTCCAAAACAAAGATGGCAAGACACCATCAACAAAGATATGCAAGCCACAGGCCTGCACCATGGAGACAGTGGCATTCAATGATTTGAAAAGATGATGATGATGATGATGATGATGATGATGATGAGGAGGAGGAGGAGGAGGAGGAGGAGGAGGAGGAGGAGGAGAGGAAGAAGGAGAAGGAGGAGAAGGAGAAGAAGAAAGATCCTGCACTTAGGCAAGAAAAATCAAATGCATAGATATAGACTAGGCAATATTGGCTCAAGAGTAGTAAAGTAGTAACAAAGAGAGGGATCCAGGTGTCTTAATGCATCACTATTTAAATGTGAGTCATCAGTATGCTGCAGCTGCCAAAAAAGCCAATACATTTCTGGGCTTCATCAACAGAGGAACAGCATCAAAATAACAAGAACAAGTATCAGTTTATACTGCACTAGTGAGACCACACTGGGAATATTGCATTCGGTTCTGGTCATTACAATGCAAAAAAGATGCTGAGATACGCTAGAAAATGTGCAGAGAAGAGCAACAAAGATAATAAGGAATCTGGAGGCTAAATCATATGATGAAAGGTTGAGGGAACTAGGTACAACTAGCCTATCAAAGTGAAGGATTAGGGATGACATGATAGCTGTCTTCCAGTACTTGAGGGGCTGAAAAGACTTAGTCTCCAAAGCAGGAAAGTAGTAATGGGTGGAAAGAGAGCTTGTTAAAGAGAGATCCAACCTAGAACTAAGGAAAAAATTTCTGACAGTGAGAAGAATTAATCACTGGAATAGCTTGCCTGAAGCTCAGACTAAATCTGTTATTTAATGATGCTGTAGCAGTGGTTACATTTTTTGACTAGGAACTCTTTTTTTAGAAATGGGATAGAGAATGTTGAGAAATTTGAGATACTTTGCATCTTTGCTGTTGTGCTTTTGCTGATGCTATTTAAAATTTCTGTGCCAGTGCCTAACAAGATGAGGAAAACTTTTCAGAATACTGAAGCCACAGTTCTACTGTAGCAACTCAGATTTTAAGGACATTGTATAGAGTACCCCCAAAACTGCCCAACTAGTTGTCAGCAATAAACAATCTTTGTTTGCTTGCTTATTAAATTTCTATGCTCCCCTAACTCACTGACGCAGCAATTCCTTGTATAGAAATTGCCAGGAAGTACTATGACTGTGATTAAATTGAAAATTGAAGAAGCCAGTAGCAAACCATTTTTATTGTATTATACAGTACACTATTGTATTATGCATTATTTTATTTTATTATACACCGGAACAACTAGACACAAGGACAGTTTTCCCCCATGCCATCACTCTGCAAAACAACTGATTCCCACAACACTGTCAAACTATTTAGTAAGGCTGTATTACTATTAGTCTTATCATCTTTCCTATTACCTATCTCCTTTTCTACTTATAACTTTGTTGCTTGTATCTTTATGGTTTATATTGTTTTATTTAATTTCCTAGTATGATGTATGCTGATTGCTTATTTAGTATCCTATGACTATCACTAAGTGTTATATCTTATGATTTATGATGAATGTATTTTTATGATGACTATGATCATGATTACTCACATAGCTTTTATGTACACTGAGAGCTTATGCACCGAAGACAAATTCCTTGTTTGTCCAATCACACTTGGCCAATAAAGAATTCTATTCTTTGAATAGAAATTGCTAGGAAGTACTATGAGTGTGATTAGATTGAAAATTGAAGAAATCATTTTTTTATTGTCAATAAAACTAAATGAACATGTTTTATTTTATTTATTTATCAAATTTAGATACTGCCCATCTCAGTTTTAGAGTTATTCTGGGCACTGTAATTAAAACAATAAAAGCATTAAAACAATATAAAGATGCAATGTATCAGTAAAAGGAATCAATAAAAGGAACTAGGAACAAAATTAAAGTAAATTAGGAGTTAAAAGGAGGGCCGTAAGGCACCAACCACTCGTGCTGCTCTACCACCATATAAGGTGGCCAAGTCAGGTCTTCAAACTCTTCTAAAAGGCCAGGAGAATAGGGGCTTGCCTTATCTGTGGGGCAGAGTGGGGGCAAGAAAACGCCCTCTTCCTAGACCCCACCAGTCAATATTTGTTCATTGACAGGGTCCATAATATACCTTTCCTTTTTAACCAGATTAGAGGGGTTGATGAGATTGGAATTGGAATAAGATTCAGAAGCTTTATCTGAAAGTGGCCGATTGAGTAATTTTTTTTCAAAATTCCTGATCAAATTCATAATCCAATTCCTGGATTATTATTTTTTTAAGATGATAGATGATCACCAGACTTCTAGCATGGATTCCGGATGCAGATGGCAGGGCCTTTTACAGATGCCACTTAGCATATACTTGATTTGTTCCGTTCTTCTCTAATTTCAGACACCCGTAAATTCATTTCATGGCAGTATACAGAAGTACACAAAACAATAACGTTATAGTTCTGTAAAACTCAAGTTTATTATTTCCAGATAATTGTCTTTATATTGATTCTCAAACCTTTTTAAGTGGATTGCCTTACTTTCAAATATCTGTCATCTTGCCCATGAGTAAGCTTTAATTATGTTACTTTTGAACCATTCTAGAAGTATGCCATACCCTCAAATTGTGCATAGAAGCATCTCTGTCGCTTATGATTCCAGACAATATGTCTCTCTGCCCTCCCCAGGGGACCAGTGACGTCTTTGCAATAATATCTGAGCACCCACAGCAAAAGTTAACTGCTGCCACATTAGAACATTGTGTAATTTGTGAAATGAGGTCGTAGCAAGTTTAGAGTGTCCCACCTTCCCCAAACAATATGCATCATAAGCAACTGAACTGCATGATTACCCCAAAGGTTAACTAAATTATCGTTCTTACTTTGCATAATTTCAATCAGCTTAATCTCCACTTAATACTGCTAAGGTTGCATAAAATCATTCTGATATACTTTTTTTTTTTTGCTGTCATAAGAAAGCAGGTTTTCTTAAACTGGTTTAGGAACTGATTTTACAAAGACTAGAAAGTTGTGCATAAACTTTTCCAAATCAGACACCCTTGAGATATGCTGGGACTGCACATTTGAAGAATCCCAATCAGTAGTTGTTAACATAATTTTGTGAAGCTTCTTCTCTCGTAACATTGTGTTGCTAACTAGGGCATACAAAACCTTTGCCAGACCAATTCTCGAATATAGCTCATCTGCCTGGAATCCACACTATATATCGGACATTAATATGATTAAGCAGGTCCAGGGATACTTCACAAGAAGAGTACTCCACTCCTCTACTCACAATAGAATCCCCTATGCCACCAGGCTTGAAATTTTGGGCTTGGACAATCTAGAACTGTGTCACCTGCGGTATGATCTAAGCACAGTACACAAAATTATCTGCTACAACCGTCCTACTTGTCAACGACTTCTTCAGCTTCAACCTCAATAATACACAGGCAAACAATCGGTATTAACCCCTAGGTAAACTGCTCCAAACTCGATTGCAGAAAATATGACTTCAGCAACAGAGTAGTCAATGCCTGGAATGGCATTGAGTCCACCTGAGTCCATGGTTAATTCTTCTAAGCCTCATAGCTTCAACCTTAAACTGTCTACCGTGAACCTCACCATCTTCCTAAGAGGTCTGTAAAGTGGGGGGGGGTGTATAAGCGCACCAGCGTGCCTACCATCCCTGTCTTACTTTCCCCATTTATTTGTATTCATTTCCTTCATTAATACCCATGTTTATATTTATACTACTATCTTGTACATGTCTGACAAACTAATAAATACAAATACATCAGAGCAAGATCTGAATTTTATTAAGGTCTAAACAGTGTAGGGTAATACCAACTCCTCAAACGTAGATTTTGTGAGCAAATCATAATTTGCAACATTCAGACACAACAAATTACAACTTGCTGAGAATTAGAGAACTAGGAGCTCATGAATTTCAGTGGGGATATCTGGGTTTAGAATCAACCCTGCTTATTCCCACAGGGGTTAAAATAGAATTCTATTTATAAAAAAAGTTACATTTAAATATTTTATCCTGCCCTTTAAAGTATTCAGAATGGTTTACAAAACTCAAACTGCAATTACAATTATCAAATACACAGCCAAGGCACAACACATTCAAAAGAGCAATGTAATCTACAGTCATCCCAATCTTCAAAAAAGGAGACCCCAGTTTAGTTGATAATTACAGACCAATCTCTCTGTGCTGCGTCACCTGCAAAGTAATGGAATCAATCATCAACCAATCCATTACCCTCCACTTAGAAACAAACAACCTACTCTCTAATAAACAATTTGGTTTCAGAAAAAAATTATCATGTAACTTACAACTTCTGCACTGCAGAAGACAACGTTGGAAAAGCTCTTCACAACTTAAAACCATCGCTATCTATTGGACCCGATGGACTGTGCGCATACTTCTTAAAAAAACTTTCCATTAATATAGCAGAACCCCTAAGTATTATCTTTGAAAAAGCTTTCACTACCAGTTCTCTTCCCAAACTTTGGTCACTAGCCACAGTCATCCCTATCTTCAAAAAAGGAGACCCCAGCTTAGTCGAAAACTACAGACCGTCTCCCTTTGCTGTGTCACCTGCAAAGTCATGGAATCTATTATCAACCAATCCATTACCTCATAGTTAGAAACAAACAACCTACTCTCCAACAAACAATTTGGTTTCAGAAAAAAATTATCATGTAACTTACAACTTCTGCACTGCAAAAACATATGGACTTCAAATCTTGATCAAGGCAAATCAATAGATGCAATCTACATAGACTTCTGCAAAGCTTTCGACTCAGTAGTCCACGATAAACTTCTCCTAAAACTAATATCCTATGGCATCTCAGGACCCCTCCACAAATGGATATCTGCTTTTCTGTCTAACAGACAACAAGTGGTCAAAATTGGCAATGCTCTATCAAATCCTGTTCCTGTCAAGAGTGGCGTTCCTCAAGGCAGCGTTCTTGGACCAACACTCTTTATACTATACATTAATGATCTTTGTGACCATATCTCAAGTAATTGTGTTCTCTTTGCTGATGATGTCAAACTATTTAACATCACAGACAATACTTCTATCATTCAAAACGACCTTGATCATCTAACCGCTTGGTCTAAAAATTGGCAGCTCCAAATTTCAACCAGCAAATGCTCAGTCTTACATATAGGAAAAAAGAACCCAAAAACTAAGTACATACTAGATGGACATTACCTTACAGATGACCCCCATCCCGTTAAAGACCTTGGAGTTTTCATGTCAAATGATCTAAGTGCCAAAGCCCACTGCAAATACATAGCAAAAAAGGCTCTAAGAGTTGTAAACCTAATCTTGCATAGTTTCTTTTCCAAAAACACCACACTATTAACCAGAGCATATAAAACATTTGCTAGACCAATTCTAGAATACAGCTCGCCTGTTTGGAACCCTCACCACATCTCTGACATCAATACAATTGAACGTGTCCAGAAATATTTTACAAGAAGAGTTCTCCATTCCTCTGAAAACAATAGAATACCCTATCCCACCAGACTTGAAATCCTAGGCTTAGAAAACTTGGAACTCCGTCGCCTTCGACAAGACCTAAGCTTAACTCACAGAATCATCTATTGTAATGTCCTTCCTGTTAAAGACTACTTCAGCTTTAATTGCAATAATACTAGAGCAACTAATAGATTTAAACTTAATGTCAACCGCTTTAATCTAGATTGCAGAAAATATGACTTCTGTAACAGAATTATCAGTGCTTGGAACACTTTACCTGACTCTGTGGTCTCTTCCCATAATCCTAAAAGCTTTATCCAAAAACTTTCTACTATTGACTTCACCCCATTCCTAAGAGGACCATAAGGGACGTGCATAAGCGCACAAACGTGCCTACCGTTCCTGTCCTATTGTTTTTCTTTTCTTCTTTCTATATATATGCTTATACCACCTTATATTTACCCATATATGTTTATATACTATATAATCTTTTGTATGATTCCTACATATATTGTTGTGACAAAATAAATAAAATAAAAAAAATAATCTTTTTGTGTGATACCTATGTATATTGTTGTGATAGATAAATAAACAAACAAACAAACAAATAAACACACAAATAAACAAACAAATAAACACACAAACAAACAAATAAACACACAAACAAACCCTATCAGTAGAGATTAAAAATTATATTATTTTACACTATTAAAAAGGCTGTCTCCTTCACTTTTAAGGAAAGAAAGGAGACATGAGAACCATTTACCAGTTTTGTTTTGGCTAGCATACACCAACATAATAATGGTCAATTGTACTTCCCAAACAATTCTCCATATATCATCAGCAATGAGTAGGTAAAAAACATTCAAGAAATACCAGCAAAATGGAGCACAGGGGATCCAAATGACTTTATTGAGAAACAGGTCACAGTTGTTTTTCAAAAGTTTCTCTGTGATCTAATAAGTACATTAAGATGTTAAACACTGCAATAGACATTATGTCGTTCACTGTGCTAAATGATAGCTATTTAGCCATGATGTGTTGAAGTTCAAAATTAGCTGCTTCATACATAGTACTAAACCATAAACCAACTTTTTAAAATGACCTCTATTATCTACATTATGATAATTTGTGAGCCTTGTTTTTAAAGCAAACTCAAGTATTAGCCACCAACACTTAATGACACTTTAAGAAGTAGTAGTAGGGTGACGTCTCAGCTATGATTATACAAGGTCAGATTTTATTTGTTGCTTCTTCCCATCTGTTCTTTTGTTCCAACAAATTAGGAAGCCTTATGGGAAAGGAAGAAATTGACCAGATGAAGGAATTATCCTCCTGTTTCAAGGATTATCAAAGGCATTGGTAGAAATTTCCATGAATTATCAATTATCAATAATTATTCAATTATCATCACTGCCTGCCTCATCACCTCCCATCTCTATCCTTTATAACTTTTTTAATCTTTTAAAATTCCATTTGAGCTAATTATTTGCTAGTTATCAGAAGTTTAGAAAATTAATAATTAAAAATTAATTATATACCCATGAAAAAAACTTTTTGGTTTGCTTTTTTGCTGAATATATCACCAATTCACATCTGGTTTTTATCCAACAGAAAGCTTGTAAATTCTCCCTGGTATCGATTTATACAAGACATTGGAGAAAATCAGTTAGCGGGAAGGAAATGCTAACAACTGCAAACTATGTGTTGAAAAGTTTGGCTGTCTTTGAAGGTTAGACACTAGTTGGAGGGAGATGGGTTTATATGGGTTTAGAAATAGGATATACTGTATAGATAAATAAAATAAAGAAATAAGGAAGAGCTGATCTGGTGAATTTTAACTTTGTATGGATGTGTACGCATTCACGCCAGAGAAGGTATTCAGCAGATTCTGACCAGTTCTGGAGAACCGGTAGCGGAAATTTTGAGTAGTTCGGAGAACCAGTAGTAAAAATTCTGACTGGCCCCACCCCCTTCTATCCTCTGCCTCCCAATTCCCAGCTGATCGGGAGGAAATGGGGATTTTGCAGTAACCTTCCCCTGCCACACCCACCAAGCCATGCCCACAAAGCCATGCCATGCCCACAAAGCCACACCCACAGAACCGGTAGTGAAAAAAAAATTGAATCCCACCAATGATGCACATGTGTGAAATCTAACTGGATTCTACCTAATTCCAAGGCTTTATATTATTACCTCACCAGCATAGCCCCTGAAAACACTGTTCTCACTCACTCACTCATTTTATTTTATTTTTATTTTTTTATATCTCACCTTTATTACTTTTACAAATAACTTAAGGCATCAAACATCTCCATCAAACCTTTCTGCTCCTATTACACACACACACACAAGTTCAGTGAGGTGAATTGGGCTGAGAATGACAGGCTCAAAATTTCCCAGCTGGCTTTCACGGCCAAAGCAAGACTTGAACTCACGGGCTCCTGCTTTCTAACTTCATGACTTAACAACTGAAATGTACTGTTGGGCAGGAGTGAAATCTACTTACCTTCCTTACTGGCTCAGAAATGCACATACCCCGTGGGCAAGCTTACTTCCTGGTTAAAACCAGGAAGTAATGACACCCACAGGGGTGGACAGAGCTTCGCTCCACCATTGCTACCAGATCGCCAAACCACCGGCCATGATCACCAGATCGCCAAATCACCGGCCATGAAAATCATCTTGAATGTATTTGGGTCAATATAAAAGGGGTGAAAAACGATATTGCCATAGGTCTATACTATAGGCCACCCAACCAAACAGAGGAAGTAGATGAACTTTTTGCTAGTCAGCTAACTAAGGTATGTAGGAAGCACATCACAGTAGTAATGGGGGATTTTAACTACCCTGACATCAACTGGGAAACAAACTCTGCACCAAGTGGAAGATCCAACAGGTTCCTAACAAACCTAGCAGACAACTTTGTTTCCCAAAAAATAGAGAAGGCGACAAGGGGATCAGCTATATTGGACTTAATTCTCACCAACAGAGATGAAATGATAGAAGGTGTTGAAGCTACAGGAACCTTGGGGGCAAGTGACCACGCAATATTGGAATTCGACATTAAGCAAATACATGTAGTAGAACAAAATCAAACTAGAGTCTTGGACTTTAAGAGAGCTAATTTCAATAAACTTAGAGAGAGCTTGAGAAGGATTCAATGGATGAGAATTCTCAGGGGGAAAACAACTCAAGAAGCTTGGGAAATTTTGAAAAGTGAGATTATAAAAGCACAGTCTAACACAATACCAATGAAGAAGAAAAATAGTAGATCACAAAAGAAACCAGCATGGATGCATAAAGAACTATCTGACAAATTGAAAGACAAAAAGGACAAATATAAAAAGTGGAAAGAGGGGCAAATAACTAAGGCAGAATATCAGCAAATAGCCCAAGCCTGTAAAGATGAAGTGAGGAAAGCTAAGGCTCACAATGAACAAAGGCTAGCGACAAAAGTAAAAATAACAAAAAAGCTTCTTCCAACATGTTAAAAACAAGAAAAAAGTCAAGGAAACAATTGGCCCATTGCTGGGAGAAAGTGGCAAGAAGATGACAAGCAACAGGGAGAAAGCAGATCTACTTAACTCATATTTTGCATCTGTCTTTACACAAAAGGAAAAACAATCCAACCTATCAAAACAGCACTACAAAAAACAGATTAGAAACACAAGTTAAAATAGGGAAGAAAATGGTAAGTGAACACCTGTCTACCCTAGACGAGTTCAAATCACCAGGACCGGATGGATTACACCCCAAGGTTCTGAAGGAACTGGCAGACGTGATCTCAGAACCACTGAACTATATCTTTCAAAGATCCTGGAGCACAGGGAGCTGCCAGAGGACTGGAAAAGAGCTGATGTAGTTCCCATCTTCAAAAAGGAAAAAACAGATCCAGGAAACTACAGACCTATCAGTCTGACCTCAATACCGGGAAGATTCTGGAAAAGATAATCAAGCAACGAATCACGAACACCTAGAAGCAAACAAAGTAATAACCAAAAGCCAACATGGGTTTGTCAAAACAGATCATGCCAGACTAATCTTATCGCATTCTTTGACAAAATGACAAAATTAGTAGACCAGAGGAATGCTGTCGATATAATTTACTTGGACTTCAGTAAAGCATTTGATAAAGTAGACCATAACCTACTACTAGATAAAGTAGAAAAATGTGGGTTAGACAGCACCACCACCAGATGGATTCGTAACTGGCTGACCAACGCACTCAACGTGTAGTCCTCAACGGAACTACATCCACATGGAGGAAGTATGCAGTGGAGTACCCCAAGGCTCTGTTTTAGGCCCAGTACTCTTCAACATCTTCATCAATGACTTGGACGAGGGATAGATGGGGAACTCATCAAATTTGCAGATGACACCAAGCTGGCAGGAATAGCCAACACTCCAGAAGATAGGCTCAAGTTACAGAAAGATCTTGACAGACTTGAACATTGGGCGCTATCTAACAAAATGAAATTCAACAGTGAAAAAGTAAGGTTCTACATTTAGGCCAAAAACAAAATGCACCAGTACCGTATATGTGGTACCTTGCTCAATAGTAGTACCTGTGAGAGGGATCTTGGAGTCCTAGTGGATAACCATTTAGATATGAGCCAGCAGTGTGCAGCAGCTGTTAAAAAGCCAACACAGTTCTGGGCTGCATAAACAGGGATAGAATCAAGATCACGTGAAGTGTTAGTGCCACTTTATAATGCCTTGGTAAGGCCACACTTGGAATATTGCATCCAGTTTTGGTCGCCACGATGTAAAAAAGATGTTGAGACTCTAGAAAGAGTGCAGAGAAGAGCAACAAAGATGATTAGGGGACTGGAGGATAAAACATATGAAGAACGGTTGCAGGAACTGGGTATGTCTAGTTTAACAAAAAGAAGGACTAGGGGAGACATGATAGCTGTGTTCCAATATCTTAGGGGCTGCCACAAAGAAGAGGGAGTCAGGCTGTTCACCAAAGCACCTGAGGGTAGAACAAGAAGCAATGGGTGGAAACTGGTCAAAGAAAGAAGCAACTTAGAACTAAGGAGAAATTTCCTGACAGTTAGAACAATTAATAAGTGGAACGACTTGCCTTCAGAAGTTGTGAATGCTCCAACACTGGAAATTTTTTTTTTTTTTTTTACTACCAGATTAGGAGAACCGGGAGCATTTCACCCCTCCTCTTGGGAGTACCCTTGAAGAGTATTCAAACACTACAACTAGTACAGAACATAGTGGCAGGGACAATTCTGAAGTCCCCTCAGGTTGCTCATGTAGCCCCATTGTTTCACAAGCTTGTTAGATTCCAGGTCCAAAGCAAGGTGTCAGTTATCACCTTTAATGTCCTTCTGGCTCACTTTATTGGCATCAGCTGCCTCAAGAGAGCCAAGGAATTTTATTAGTGGGGTCGAGAAGAAGAGCCTTCTCTGCCATAGCCCTCACCCTTTCGAACATCTTGCCACTGGAGGCTCCAAAAGGGATTTAACCAGGGGTGAAATGCTCCCGGTTTAGACTGGATCGGCCGATCCGGTAGCAATGGTGGTGGGTAGTTCGGAGAACTGGTAGCAAAAATCCCTGCCCCCTCCCCCATGCCCAGCTGACCCACGCAATCATCAGAGCCTTTTTTTTTTAACTTTTAAAAGCAGTTCTTACAACCTCTTCGGCTGAAGAGGTTGTAAAAAAAATGTTTTTAAAAGGCTCTGACGATGCCAGCTGAGCTGCACGATCATCAGAGGCTTTTTTTTTTTACTTTTAAAAGCATGCTTTTACAACCTCTTCAGCTGAATAGGTTGTAAAAAAAAATGCTTTTAAAAGTAAAAAAAAAAAAGATTGCGCACCATAGCTGATCATCCCCCTGCGCACTGTTCTACTTACCGCATGCCTCCTTTTGCCATGCACTGCATGTGCGCACCTTGCATTTGGTGCGTGGTGCACACCCAGCAGACCGGTAGTAAACTAGTTCAGATTTCACCACCGGCCTTAACACCTGGTTTTGCCAGTTGGCTTGGGGTTCCGATGGGGGCACATTATGCTGAAGGAGGTTGGTTGAGTAAAAGACAAAAGGACCCACCAGCTTCTTGTGAAGTGAAAAGGTTTATTTAATTGTATTTAATTTTCATGCTTTAAATGTTTTTATGTTTATCTTTTAATGTCATTTGTATACCATACAAATCATTCTGGATAGTGAGGTGAGCAGCACATAAATTTAATGAATAAACAAACCATCACACAGGCACCACTGAAGAACTGTAGATCTTTGAGCCTAAAATTCTCAACACTAGTTCATTAAAGCCATTGAAGAGATTTCAGTTTCCAAAGAGCCAGAATGCATGCAAATATCATGCAATAGGGGCAGATAAACTAAAGGAGAGAAAATTGGCAAGCCTATGCAGTAAAGTTCAGAACCAAGTCAACAAAGGGAGATCTGCCCTAGTTCTTGCCTTCCAGAAACACCTTGACAAGTTTTATTCCCTAAAAAAAACAAGTTTGCTATTTTATACACATTTAAAAACGCCCACCCATCATTCACACGTTCCTTCACCCGTGGCCTTTTGCATAGGTGTTAAATCTGCTGACACACATACACTGCTTGCATTTCATCACATGGCAATATGTGTGTTGAAGAAGAGGTTTTCTCTTAAAATGGCTTTGAAGTGTTCTATGCAGATTAAAACTTTCACAGAAGGCCATTAAGTGTGAGACCAAATGGTCTTAAAGTAATAAGCAGGCAGAAACTTACAAACCCTATTCACACATCTAATTAACCATGGGTTTAGTGAATAAGACAATATCATGCAAAACTTTGATCCATGATTTAGAAATCACAATGGTGGGCCTAATTTAAGGGCCAGTTAAGCAAAAAGCAAATAAAACACATTATGGCTTATTGCAATTTCAATCTCTGAAGTTATTGAGAGAAAGGAAACCCTGGGATATGCAAGGAGTGATTTAAAAAGAAAAGTAAGAGGGGCAGAATATAAATTGTGCAGCAGCAGTTGTTATCTTGACATTTTTGACCCAACCCCAATGGATACTCCTGGATAAGATCATTATTAAAAAAAACAAATGGGTGCTAGATATTCTCTATGATTTTTATTGCATTTACTTCTATAGTGAGCTCACGGTATTCTTGACCGTTGGACTAAATTTTCTACACTCCTGATCACTCCCCTAAAAGTAGTGTGGAAAGTAGTGTGGAAAGCCCCCTCCCCCCCCCCCCGAAGAATGAAATATTTTGAGAAATATTAAAAAGGCAAAATATTATATTAATGGAGAAGCATGGTTGTTGTTTTTTGGGGGGTTTTTTTGGAGACAGAAAGCAGACTCGGTCTCCCTATCCCCAAGCAGAAACTGAGGAGGCCACCTTTCAGAAATGCAGATTTGTTAATCCATTCAAGACAGGATATTTTGAAACAAAGGTAGAATGGTAGGATTTGAAGCAGCCCAGAGCCCCTTCATTAAAGCCAGGGGGCGTTTCAAAACCTGTCGCCACTAGTTTGCTCATAGGCACACACTCACGTGCATGCGCAACACTTTTGCACAGGTACGGAAGCATCCGGCCAGGTGGGTGGAGCCTCCCACCACCACCCTACTGGTTCACTCAATCTGGGGCGAATCAGTAGTAACCCACCACTGATTAAAGCCCCTTCATTGCACCACCCTCAAAACAGTCCAAACGTTACATGGGAGTTCAGCTAAACAATAAGCCAGAGGTTGACAAAATTAGCTCAGACAAACACCTAGGATTTGCATTTCCTGTTTTGCCTATAGAGCCAGCTAGGACCCCTACATAACCCCATAGGAATCTGACAACAGCCAATAGAATATTAGAGGACATGTTCTTTCATAGGAGCAGGAAGTTCAAATAGAAAGCTTGAAAGAAGGTATAAAAGCCACCCACTCTCAACTCAGCTGCACAGAATCACACTTGGTTGGTGGTTCTGCTTCAACAATAAAACAACTTTCCAATCAACCTCCAGCATCCACTTTATTTCCACGGCCTTACTTCCTGGCTTGGAATTGAACTAGATGGATATTTCTTCCCACAGTAGCATGTTTGTTTGTTTGTTTGTTTGTTTGTTTGTTTGTTTGTTTGTTTGTTTGTTTGTTTATTAATTTATGCTGTACTATTGGGCAAAGAAAAGTGGATTATTGGAGAAGTGATTGGATTTTTGGAGTTCTGGTTAGGATTCATGGCAGGGTGGGTTCTACTTATCTTTATCTCTGATTCGCATCGTGCCTGCTCTTCTGCGCATGCACAGAAGAGTTTTGATGATTTGGGTCAGTGGGTGGAGCCTCCAGCTGGTTTTACTGCCAGTTCTATAGAACCGGTCCAAACTGGGGGCAATCCATCACTGATTCATGGTGAACTAATCATCCCTGAACAGGAGAGGACAGCTTTGTGATGATGTTTGGCAAGACAGTGAATTCTAATCAGCATAATCTTTCTGGATTAAAGAGAGAGCATTAGATCACCCACTTGACTCCAGAAAGTGCTCTTCCTAGATAGCAGGAACTAAGGTTTTTGTGGTTGGATTGTGAACTTAATAGCTGGGAGCCCAGGGACTTCATTCAAATTCACAGCCATAATGCAGCCTATATGGACACAATGTTCCCAGGAGCCTCTTCCTTAATCACTTTTCTTCGATGTAACTAATTTACAATTAAAAAGAGATTTACTGAGCAGCAATACAATAAAATTCCACATGGTGACTCAACATTCTTTCTGGGTTACAAAGGGAAACAAATGCTTTTAATGATTTAAAAACTTTTAGAAAAGACTTAACAAGGAGTAGATGTAAAAAAAATTAAAATGGATAGAGGGGATAATTATTTTGAAACATTATTTTTTGATGAAAGTGCTTTTGAATGAATCGGAAATAAAATAAATGAGCCGGAACTTCATGAGAATGTTTTTTGCTTACTGTTTCATTGGAAAATAAATACAAAAGAAACTTAATTATAATACTGAGAACACGCATAATTTAAAATCAGAAATATGATAATATGAAATATGTCTACAAGCAGAATTTAAATTCTGTTAAATTTTGAAGTCCACCAAACTTACCCAATGAATGGCTTCATATCTTTTTTTGGTTTTGCATATTGTGTTAATCTTCCAGGATGTGGGCCTTACAAAATTTGCTTTGTGTTATATGGATCCAGAAAAATCTGAATTCTTGAACAAAGACTAAGCCACATAATAGGAAGTTAGGCTGTACAGTGACTACAGTTGGTGCAACTCTGTCATTAAGTGCCACGGTCATTAAGTGAGACTTTACATGGATGTGATTTTACTTCTCCCTTCTCTATTAACTCTGCTTGCCTCAAGCCAGTTGCAAAGCATACAAGTGGTGATTACATGGGGTGCTGCGACTGTTATAAAGCAAGGACTGGTCTCAAAGCTATTTTTTTTAACACTTTGAATAGTCATTAAATCAAACAATAAGTGAGGACTACCTGTATATGAGTAGTATTCATAAAGAAAAGAATCAGCAGGACTGAAAACATTAAGCATGTACAGAGCTATTAACATTTTAATAACTTGTCTTCACTTTTATGAAATTTTTAAATAATTTATTTTTTTATTTTTCAGGCTTTTTTACTTCGGCTACAATTACTCACTTTTGTGTTCTGTGAATTCTTTCTTTTTCTTTTTTCGCATTAAGTATATAGAACAGACCTGTTCTTTTGAAAGTATTACTCAGAGGCTGTTAAAACCTTGCCAGAAATCCCAATCTACAATATTCAATTTAATTTTCTCATATTGCTTTTCATTAATTAAACAAATTATTACTTTGGTGCAAAGATTATAAGAAACTAAGTAGTACTATCTAAGGGATCTAGCAATTCATTAACCCACTCCTTCCTCTTCTCTGACAATAAAAACCTTTATATTTATTACAAGCCTTTTCATTCTTTCCGCCCACATGATTACTTTTTCTAGTCTGCTCTGTCCTAATATTTATCTATTTATTTTATTTATTTATTTTGTCACAACAATATATGTAGGTATCATATAAAAAGATTATATAGTATATAAACACATATATGAGTAAATATAAGGAGGTATAAGCATATATATAGGAAGAAGAAAAGAAAAAAAAACAATAGGACAGGAACGGTAGGCAAACGTTTTGCTATGCACGCCTTATGGTCCTCTTAGGAATGGGGTGAGGTCAATAGTAGAAAGTTTTTGGATAAAACTTTTAGGATTATGGGAAGAGACCACAGAGTCAGGTAAAGTATTCCAAGCACTGATGATTCTGTTACAGAAGTCATATTTTCTGCAATCTAGATTAAAGCGGTTGACATTAAGTTTAAATCTATTAGTTGCTCTAGTATTATTGCAATTAAAGCTGAAGTAGTCTTTAACAGAAAGTGTTAGATTCGGGCAATAACGAGGCAGGAGACCAGGATAGTGACAACAGCTCTTTACTATATGGTGAACCCAGCAACCCGTGCTGGGAAAAACCTCTCTTTATATACAGTTTAGCCGGGGGCTTCAACCAATCAGCAACGTGCTATTTTCCCGCCAAAACTTTTAAAGATACATTACACTCCTTCCCTCCCAGAAAACACTTTACCCATATTTACATGAAATTAACATCTTATTTGTCAACGTAATCACGCAAGTAGACTGGGCGTCTCCTGACTCTTTCGGACCTGCGCAATGCATTCCCTGGGAGTGAGTCGAGCTGACCGGAGGGACTGTTCGTTCCTCTCAGCTCCTCCTCTAGGCCATCCGGCCCTGGATTATTGGCAGAGTCGTCCCTGCTGTTTTCAGGAGGAACCGGTTGGCGTCGCTGGACCTCCTGGAACTCAGATAAGTCCCGCGTTTGCCCCGGGTTTGAGTCAGCTGTGTATTCATACATTGAATAGTCAGGGTCTGTTTTATCGGTTATGCGTTTCCTTATTTGATCTATGTGGCGTTTCCATACCCGGCCATCCTCTATCTCTACTAGATATGATTTTGGTCCTGTTATTTCTAGGACTTTTCCTGCTAACCAGGTCGGGCCCTCGCTGTAGTTGTGTGCCCACACTAGGTCGCCTACTGCCATCTCTCTTGTTTTACCGTGTGCCCCTTTGTAACCGTCTGGTGTGTAGTTTGGGTTTAAACGGTCTAGTGGGCACCTAAGCTTCCGACCCATTAATAGCTCGGCCGGGCTGCGGCCAGTTGTCACACAGGGGGTTCTGTGTTGGACTGCTAGATATGCATCAATTTTTGTTTGCCAATCGCCTGGCTTGATTCTGGACAATGCTTCTTTTGCGCTTCGAACGAAACGTTCTGCAAGGCCGTTCGTCGCAGGGTGGAAAGGCGCCGAGAGGACATGTCGGATGCCCTCCTCTGCCAAGTACCCCTCAAACTGGGTTGCCGTGAATTGCGGGCCGTTATCGGAGACTAAAGTGTCGGGCAACCCGTGGGTTACAAATAGGTGCCGTAGGACTGAAATCACGGCCTCGGCTGTCATGGATCTCATGAGAATGATTTCCAGCCATTTGGAGTAGGCATCGACTACTACCAGAAAGGTTTGGCCGTGGAAGGGGCCGGCAAAATCGATATGGATCCTAGACCAGGGCTCTGGGGTCTCTCCCATTCCGAATCGGGGCCGTTGGGGGTAGCGGTCTGGACTCCTGGCAGGCCTGGCATTTCCCTACCCTCTCAGCAATTTCCGAGTCCATTAAGGGCCACCACACATAGCTTCTCGCTAGACCCTTCATCCTCACGATCCCTGGGTGACCTTCGTGAAGGAGATCCAATACCTTTTTCCTCAGTTTCTCCGGGATCACCACTCGATCCCCCCATAGCAGGCACCCCCCTTGAGCCGAGAGTTCCCCACGTTTTTTTACAAACTCTTTAAAACGCTCGCCCGGCGCAGCGGGCCAACCTCTTTACCCAACCAATTACAGTTCTTATTGTAATGTCCTTATCTGAAGCCGAGCCACCTCTTTGGATGTGACTGGGCCAGAGTCCAAAGAGTCAATTAGCAGAACTGGTATCCCGGAGTGGGGTCTTGATAGTCTCTGGTAACGGGCATCTGCTCAGGCGTCTGCATGCCTAATTCCTTTCCTGGCCGGTGTAGTAATTTGTAAGAATACGCTGCCAGGAAGATAGTCCATCGGGTCAGTCTTGGCGAAAGTGCCACGGGCGTTGGGCGGTCGCCTGCCAGCAGACCTAGCAAAGGTCTATGGTCCGTGATGATTTCAAAATCACGACCAAATACATACTCATGGAATTTCTTTAATCCGGAGACTATAGCCAAGGCTTCCTTATCAAGCTGGCTATAATTCCTTTCAGTTGATGACATGGTTCGGGAGTAGTATGCAATAGGGGCTTCTGTGCCATTTGGTAACCTGTGGCTGAGCACAGCCCCCACCCCATAGGGAGATGCATCGCAACTTAACACTAATGGCAGTGTGCCATTGTATTGGATAAGGAGGCTATCACTCGTTAGGAGATTCTTTACCCCTTCGAATGCCCTAGCTTCCGCCTTTCCCCAAGACCATGCAGCCGTCTTTGCTAGTAATTTATGCAGCGGCTCGGCTACTGTTGCCTTATTCCTTAAGAATACTGCGTAGAAGTTGATCAGACCTAAGAATGCCTGTAACTCCGTTTTGTTCTTTGGAACCGGGGCCTTCCTGATGGCCCGTACCTTGCTCTCAGTGGGGTGAATCCCTTCCCTGTCTATCCGGTAGCCCAGGAATTCCACAGACTCAACCCCGATCTGGCATTTGTTCAGTTTAACCGTGAGACCGGCAGACCAGAAAATGCCCAGAACTTTTCGCAGCCTTACCCCTAATTCCTCTAGATTCTCAGCGGATACCAGTACATCGTCAAAGTATGGTACCACCCCTGGTAGGCCCTGCAATAGCCACTCCATTAGGTTCTGAAATAACCCTGGAGCCACACTAACCCCAAACTGTAATCGGGTACACTTAAAAGCCCCTCTGTGAGTCACAATTGTCTGCGCTTCGGCTGTGCTGCTATCTACGGGCAGCTGTTGATAGGCTTGGGCCAAGTCTAGCTTGGCAAAACTTGCCTTGCCCCATTGAGTGCAGTAAGTGCTGTACCACCGGGACGGGGTAAGCACTCTTTTGCAACGCTTTGTTAAGCGTTGCCTTGTAGTCAGCGCAAATCCGGACCGACCCGTCCGGTTTGACTGGGGTGACTATAGGGGTCTCCCACTTAGCATGGTCAACTGGCACTAGAATTCCCTGGTTTACTAGCTTGTCCAGTTCCCGGTCAATCCTGGGCTTTAGGGCGAACGGGACCCTCCTAGCCTTTAGACGGATAGGGGCAACTTGGGGGTCTAAGTTAAAAGAGATAGGGGTCCCCGTGTACTTGCCCAGGCAGTCTCTGAAAACGTCCCCAAATTCTTTCACGAGTGCGTCTTTGAGGTCGACTTCGTTTCTGAAAATTCCAGTCACTCCCATGCCCAATGCTCGGAACCAGTCCAGTCCCAACAAGCTTGGCAGGGTCCCATCGACGATGGTGATGGGCAGGGTTTTCTTGTACTGTCCATACTCGACGTGGACGGACGTTACCCCTCGAACAGGGATGCGATTCCCTTGGTAGTCTTGTACCCTCAATTTCTGTGGTTGCAGCTTGCGCTTTGCGATGGCGGGTAAGGCTCTCACGAGATTGTCCCAGGACATGATCGTGATCGATGAGCCGGTGTCCACCTCCAATCGGCACGGCACCCCCTCAATCTTTGCCTTTGTAAAGATTTTTTTCTCTAGGCGTGTTGATGCGTGACCCACTCTCACGACAGTCTGATTCAACTTCGCGCCTTTTTTGAATTGACCAATCACGGGCCGCTTCGCCGTTCCCGCGCTCTGGTTGGTCGGTTTGAATTTTTGGCGGGAAGGTTGGGGAGCTCGACAGACCTGTGCTAGGTGCCCCTTCCTTTCGCATCGCCGACAAGTTGCATCCTTAAATCTGCATTGTTGTCGTTGGTGTTGCCCTCCGCAACTCGCGCAGTCACCACGGTCTTCATTCTCCGGCCTCCCGGTGTGGAAGACTCCTTCCTCTTCCTCACCCTCCGACTCAGCCTGGACCTTTTCATTGTGGACGGGGTTGATTTCGCACCAGCCGTTGGTGTGACTTGCTTTGTAGGGTTTCCGCGCTTGGGTAGACATCTCGTGAGCCCGGGCTCCGTCCAAGGCGTTTGCCAGCATTAGGTTGCTTTTAGACAGCAGCCGCCTCCGCAAACGGATGTCCCTGACCCCGCGGATGAGTTGCTCCAGCAATGCCTCATCCAAGTCCCGGTACTCGCAATGTTTTGAGGCTTTCCTCAGGGCGGCCATGTATGCGCTGATGGACTCGCCCTCTTGCTGTCTGCGCTCCCCGAATTCGAACCGTTGCACGTACTTGGACGGCGTTGGTGCAAAATGGGCTTTCAATAAAGTTTGCAGAGTTTGCCACGGTACCGACTGTACCGGCGTTGGCTCAGCCAGGGATTCTGCGGTGTCGAAAACATCTGGACCGCAGTGGCTCAGGAAATACGCTCGTTTCCTGTTGTCTGAAACTCCTTGAAGTTCATTCGCCTCGAGGAAACACTCGAAATGAGCCATGTATGACCCCCATTTTTCTTTAGCTGGGTCGAATGGCGCTGGCGGTGTGTAGCCGGACATCGCTGCTTTCCGCCCCTTGTTTGCTGGGTTCGCGTCTTCCTGGTGAGTTCAGCTCTTTTCCTGGCACTCTTAGCCTCGAGATCCCACCTTCGTCGCCAGTGTTAGATTCGGGCAATAACGAGGCAGGAGACCAGGATAGTGACAACAGCTCTTTACTATATGGTGAACCCAGCAACCCGTGCTGGGAAAAACCTCTCTTTATATACAGTTTAGCCGGGGGCTTCAACCAATCAGCAACGTGCTATTTTCCCGCCAAAACTTTTAAAGATACATTACAGAAAGGACATTACTTTATTTTATTTATTTATTTATTTTTGTCACAACATCATATAAAAAGGATTATATAGTATATAAACATATATATGAGTAAATATTAGGAGGTATAAGCATCAATATATATATAGGAAGAAGAAAAGAAAGGAAAAACAATAGGACAGGAACGGTAGGCATGTTTGTGCGCTTATGTACGCCCCTTACAATAGATGATTCTGTAAATTAAGCTTAGGTCTTGTCGAAGGCGACGGAGTTCCAAGTTTTCTAAGCCTAGGATTTCAAGTCTGGTGGGATAGGGTATTTTATTGTTTTCAGAGGAATGGAGAACTCTTCTTGTAAAATATTTCTGGACACGTTCAATTGTATTGATGTCAGAGATGTGGTGAGGGTTCCAAACAGGCGAGCTGTATTCTAGAATTGGTCTAGCAAATGTTTTATATGCTCTGGTTAGTAGTGTGGTGTTTTTGGAAAAGAAGCTACGCAAAATTAGGTTTACAACTCTTAGAGCTTTTTTTGCTATGTCGTTGCAGTGGGCTTTGGTACTTAGATATTCACCAATGACAAACAGGTAAAATATAATCTGAATGCGCTGGAGAAAATTAGAATATGAGTTCAATATTTTTTTTTCAATTTAATAGTAGACTTTGATAGTATAGTAGCAAGAGAATTGCTAATTGAAGTTTTGGAAGTCTATCCTCACTAATAACCTTTTCTTCCAGTTACTCCTTTTATGAAAGAAATGGTACTTACGGTCTCTGCTATTTATGAATTCTTTTTGGTATGAGTCATTTGTATAGTGACCTCTTTCCAAAACATCATAATGTTCATCAAAAGGGAACATCAATGAAAAAGAATATGCACATAGCAACTATATTTCTACATTAAAGCAGATTTGCATGTACAATGCATATGCGCAAAACTGTGAAATATCAAATAATGAGTAATAATGAAAAAAAGCTCATTAGAATTCACAAGCTAGCCTCAGTGTTTGCTAAGAGGATATATCAAAGCACATTTGTTAATACCAAAGCCTCGTTTGTTAATACCGGGGACACATTGGCTGAATTAGAAATATTATTAAAGAGTCACTACTGCGTTACTTTCTAACTGTACTTTAAATCCGACCCTTTGCCAGCCACCCCTATCAAACCTCAATATTCATACACGTATGCTCACACCCACATTCACCCATGCCGATAAAAAAAATCAAGATGGGGGAAATAAACATAATATATGCCTGTATTGTAGAGTAAAATGATATGTTGGCAGTTTTGGCATATTTATCCTTTCAACTTATGGATTGCTGGCATCATTATGAAAGCTAACTAAAACCTTTGAAAATTGTTTTCAGGAGCTATTGAAGCCTTGCCAATATGTTGAAAATCCCAGTTTACAATATTCAGGTTTATTTTTCTCATAACGCCTTTTATGAATAATAGAAAAATCTTCTTCTTGATGCAAAATTCCCCAAACATTTAACTAATTACCAAAAACAGGACAAAAAAGACTATTATAATACAACAGGAACAAGACAATTACAAGAGAATGCCACTCAAGGCTTGCCAATGCTTTTAGAAATCTCATATAAAGCTTTTTGAGGAATTAATCAAACAACTGGCTTTGAAAACAAGGAATTGCAAAGCTAACATGTTGCCTAAATAACCTTCCAAAACTGGGGAGAAGGGTTGTTGATGAAAACTACATCATCCTTTTTCTCTCAGATTTGTCGTAACATCCTATACTATTTGTTAGAGATTTGGATTTAGCAGGAGCTAAAGAGGTTCCGATCATAGGGAGAGCTGAAAAAAGACAAATTATAGAGCAAAATGTCCCATAACGAACAAAAAATAAAAATGTTCATTAATAGGAGGCAGCACATGGGCCTAATTCAACCTAGCAACTGCTAGGAGACATTAATTGCATTTGAAGCAAACACTAGCTATATGGGTAGTCCTTGAATTAATGACCACAACTGAGTCCAAAATTTCTGTTGCTAAGCGAGATGTTTAAGTGAGTTTTGCCCCATTTTAAAACCTTTATTGCACTTGTTAAGTGACTCACTGCAGTTGTTAAGTTAGTAACACCGTTGTTAAGTGAATCTGGCTTCTCCATTGACTTTGCTTCTCAGAAGGTTACAAAAGGTGATCACATGACTTCAGAACACTGCAACCATCATAAATACATGCCAGTTGTCAAGTGTCCAAATTTTGGTCACATGATCATAGGGATGCTGCAAAGGTCATAAATGTGAAAAACAGTCAATGCCGTTGTAAATTCAAATGGTCACTAGAAGAATGGTTGTAATTCAAGGACTATCTGTACTGAGAAATTAATCAAGACAGAAAAACTCACTTCTACATTTGACAAAATTACATCTCTTGAGAGAGGAAAACACTTCTTTCTAATTTAAGCAGAAAGATCCTTTGTTTCTTTTACATAGAGAGTTATTTCACTAACAATACACCCTGTGAGAACCAGACAGAGGAACAAATGGAAAGACCTTTCTCCTTATCAATATCTCCCCAGTTGCCCATATGGTTCAAAGGTTCATAGGCATAGATATTGTCCAATCTCCACCATTGTATGTACCTTGTTTCCCCAAAAACAACACCCAACCAGAAAATAAGTCCTAGCATGATTTTTAGGATGCTCGTAATATAAGCCCTACCCCCAAAATAAGCCCCATTTAAGATTGTCAGCCAGATGGATGCATTTAGTACTGTATTTCCCCAAAAATAAGACCTAACCAGAAAATAAGCCATAATGCGTCTTTTGGAGCAAAAATTAATATAAGACCTGGTCTTATTTTCGGCGAAACATGGTACAAAGCATGTGACCAGAATCTTCCAACCTTTGCTTCTTGTCCTGCTTTCTGGTGTTTTTGAAAATAAATTGTCCCCCTCCTCTTTGTAACAGCCTCTCAAATACTGCAATGCTGCTATCATGTCCCACCTAGTCCTTCTTTTCTCTAGACTTGCCAAACCCAAATCCTGCAGCCGTTCTTCATATGTTTTGGTTTCCAGGCCTTTAATCAGTGGTGGGATTCAAGTAATTTAACAACTGGTTCTCTGCCCTAATGATTTCTTCCAACAACCAGTTTTCCAAGCAGCTCAGAAAGTTAACAACTGGTTCTCCCGAAGTGGTGCGAACTGGCTGAATCCCACCACTGCCTTTAATCATTTGAGTTGCTCTTCTTTGCATTTTTTCCAGTCTCAATATCTTTTTTGTAATGTGTTGACCAAAACCTGATGTAGTATTCTAGGTGTGGTCTTACTAAAGCCTTTATAAAACCTTACTAAGGCTTTATAAAACAGTACTAATACTTCACGTGATTTTGATTCTACACCTCTGTTTATACAACCAAGAATTATGTTTGCTTTTTGATGATCTGCAAAAAATTCAAGAAAGGGCTCACTAAAGGTAGATTCTTTATTATGAACTTTAACTATTCTCTTTGGAAATTCTGCAAATACAAGACATCAGAAGGGCACCAGATTAGGCACACTATAAAAAGAACTGTATCCAACTGAAGCCATAATGTTCTGCAGTCATATATCATAGAGATATCTTAAAGCAGACCTTAAAAATGCTGATCTACTCATCTATATTCTATTTGTAACTGGAAAAGGGGGCAAGGAAGGACAATAAAAAACTGTAAGGAAATGTGTTTCTGACCTTGGAGAACAAGAAGAGGTCTGCCTAAGAAACAACTAGGCACTGAAACTTAGGAGGGATGTCATAATGAATCAAGAAGTTAAAAAAAGAAGCAAGTCTGTACTTTTAGATTTGCAGAATTGATGTCAGCCCTCCCAGGTAAACACAACTAGATTAACTAGTTTGTTTTAAGGCTACATTAACAGAATCTTGCAAGTCTGAAAGTAGAAAGTTCCCATCACCACTTTTGATTGCTTGATCCTTCCAAAGTTTCTTTCTCTGACTATTAAGTCATTGGGGTTCCTGCCTCTATTCTCTAATTGTTTCCCAGGTAGCATCTCTTTCCCTCATTCCCCAGAGTCAGCAACATATTCCGTTATCAAGATATAGGTAATCCTGTAATTTTGGGCAAAGATACACAGGTGATTAGAAAAGATGATAAAGGACGACTTCCGGTATCCGGTGGCAACGGACGTCTGGAAGGCTTCTCCTGCCTCCAGTGTCCGAATCCGGCCGCGCCGAGATGCCAGCCAGGTGTTCGAAAAGGACACCTGCCGCGCAGACGGCTGCCAGGGGTCTCCCAGCCGATATACAGGACTGGGGGACCGATGCTGGCGCGTCCTAGGCTCGGCGGGTTCGGAGGCCACAGGCATGACCATTATTTTGGTGTCGCCTGGGCGCTGTGCTCGTGACACCGGGGCTTTGGATTTATAATTGCAGCAGCCTGGTGGTGAACAGGAGCGGAGAAGAATTGAGGAATGAAGAAGGGGATATCGGCAAATGTGGTGGAGTACTCCGGTGCGGGGGTTTTCTCCCCTGCGACTGGAAGAATCTGAATCACTTTGGAGAGAGGAGAACTTAAAATAACAAGATTACGGTTTTGTGGAGCTCTGGAGAAGAGGTGATGGAGAAATTTAGGAGGGAGGTTTGAGGCCCCCTCCTCTGAGAACAATGGTGGCGTCCAGCTTCCGCCTTCACTATGAGAATCTTGATGACATCACTTCCCTTGACTTCCTGGTTGACTAACTGTACTCTGGACTCGTTGCTCCTGTAGTGCCCCTGGTGGATCCGGAGGAAATTATAAGGATACTGTGCTTGCCTGAGGATTTTAAAATTTTTTTAAATGGCAAAGGTCAGAGACCAACTGCTGGAGAAATGGAGAATTCTGGAAAAGTTATCTAATATGGACAAGAAACTGGATGAAATAAGAGCAGAAATTGTGACTATCCAAAAGGATTTAAAGGATACTCAACAAGTCTCAGCAGAAAATAAGCAGAAAGTGGAAGGTCTGGAGGGTGAGATGCGGGCAGTGCAGAAAAGAGGGAGCGACAAGCAATGCTGTGCTTGGACTACAGATGGATAAAATGTTTTATTTTCTTAGGTTTCAAAATTTGGAAGAAGTGGACCAAGAAGACTTGAGAGATGTTGTGACTAAACTGTTGGGAGAATTTCTTGGGAGAGGTGTTGATTTTATGAATTGGGATGTGGATCGAGTTTATAGAGTTAATTCACAATACACATATGCAGTTCCTAGAGAGGTTCATGTCAAATTTGTGAAAAGAGAGAGAGATGAAATTCTTAGAAAACATAGGAGTGGGGCACTGACTTATAGGGGCAGGAGATAGCCATTCTGAGGCAGATTCCCAGACAGGTCGTGAAATGAGAAAGAAATATTATTTTTATCAAGCAAATTGTACCAGAAGTGGGCTTGGCTGATGCCAGAGGATTGATGATTTTCCGGGAGGGCATTACGAAAAAATTAGTACAATTGCGGAGGCTGCGGCCTACGTGGAGGAACACAAAGCCCTCCTGGATTTAGATGACCCAGGAATTGAAGAAGGGAGGTTATAGACCATGGGGCGGAGGCGGCTGCGCTGTTGTTGACCCTGGAGTTGGGTCAGGCTGAACCCAGAGTTCTGAGATCCAAAACTAGGAAGTGACAAAGATATTTGGTATTGTGTTGGTTTTCCTTATTCTCTTTCGTATGATATTCTGATTATTCTTGACCCTTCCTTATTGTGTAAGATTGAAACTTAGCTACTTCGTATCACCTGCTTGCCATATGGCTGTTGTATGTGTTTAAAATTTTGAGTAAAATTCTTATCATGTATAAGAAAAATGAAAATTTACCATACCTGATATGTATTTGCATAAATTTTTTTTGACCAATAAAAACTTTTTAAAAAAAAAAAAAAAAAAGAAAAGATGATAAGGAATCATGTAGATTTTAAACCTGAACTGTTTTTATTAGGTATAATATCAGAAAAATTAGATAAGAAAAGTATGTACTTAATATTACATTTATTTATTTATTTATTTTATTATTTATTTTGTCACAACATCATATAAAAAGATTATATAGTATATAAACATATATATGCATAAATATTAGGAGGTATAAGCATATATATATATATATATATATATATATATAGGAAGAAGAAAAGAAAAACAATAGGACAAGAACGGTAGGCACGTTTGTGCGCTTATGCACGCTCCTTATGGTCCTCTTAGGAATGGGGTGAGGTCAATAGTAGAAAGTTTTTGGTTATATTTGCACAATATTGGAAAAATGAAGAAATACCGCAAGATGAAGAGATAATTAAGAAGATACTAGACTGTGCAGAAATAGATAGATTGACACTGAAAACTAAGCAGAAAGAAGACATAGAATATTATCAAACATGGAATCTATTTTACCAGTGGTTAGAAAAAAGAGGTGGAGATTAAGAATATAATCACAATTGTTAACCAAATTAAATACCCAGACAATATGATGTTTATTAAACACTAAGAAATGTAATTAATAAAAAAATCAATAAAGCTTGAAAAAAATACAGGTAATCCTCAATTTATAACATTTCATTTAGTGACTGTTCAAAGTTACAATGGCACGAAAAAAGTGACTTAACACCATTTTTCATACCTACCGTCACATGATCAAAACTCGGACACTTGGCAACAGACTCATCTTTATGAACGTCCTCCGGGTGATCACCTTTTGCAATGAAGCCTGTTATTAAAACACAGCTGCCTGCAATTACTGCAGGTTCTAGTCCCACCAGGTCCAAGGTTGACTCAGCCTTCCATCCTTTATAAGGTAGGTAAAATGAGGACCCAGATTGTTGGGGGGGCAATAAGTTGACTTTGTATATAAATATACAAATAGGATGAGACTATTGCCTTACACACTGTAAGCCGCCCTGAGTCTTCGGAGAAGGGCGGGATATAAATGTAAAGAAAAAAAAAAGAAAAAAGATTCATTTAACAACTGTGGTGATTCATTTAGCAATTGCGGCAAGAAGAGGTCATAAATAGGGGCAAAACTTTTTTAATAACTGTCTCACTTAGCAACAGAAATTGTGGGCTCAATTGTGGTCATAAGTCAAGGACTACCTGTAAAATGGTAATACTAAGCAAAACTTGCCACTTTTTTCATAAAATATGTAAATCTAGAAAAATATACTACCAATGCCATAGAGGATTTTATAGTGCTACAATAGAATAGAAGGAACAGAACGGAATGGAATGGAACAGAACAGAATGGAACAGAACGGAATGGAATGGAATGGAATAGAATAACAGAGTTGGAAGGGACCTTGGAGGTCTTCTAATTCAACCCCCTGTTCAAGCAGAAAACCCTATACCATTTGAGACAAATAGTTGTCCAATCTCTTCTTAAAAATTTCCAGCATTGGAAGCATTCACAACTTCTGAAGGCAAGTTGTTCCACTGATTAATTGTTCTAACTGTCCGGAAATTTCTTCTTAGTTCTAGGTTCCTTCTCTCCTTGATTAGTTTCCATCCATTGCTTCTTGTTCTGCCTTCAGGTGCTTTGGAGAATTGGTTGACCCCTTTTCTTCTTCTTTGAGGCAACCCCCTGAGATATTGGAACACCGCTATTGTGTCACCACAGTCCTTTTCATTAAACTAGTCATACCCAGTTCCTGCAACTGTTCCGGAATTACTATGCTAAAATTGAATTGATAGCAGATTCCACCTCTTACATCTACAACCCACCCCACCCCTTGTTCTTTACTCTCCACTTGTTCATCTTTTTGGTTATCATATTGATGTATTTTCATTCTGCTCTCCTTCATCGTTTATTTTATTGTTCTGTTATTTTACTTCTATTTACACTTTTTATTTCTTCCTTTTTATTGTTGTAAGCCACCTACAGGAGTCCCACACTTAGATAGGCAGCAAATACATTTAAATAAATCAACTATCTTAATTGGGATACAGGGAATCAGCCTTCAGATGCTGGGGCTGGATACTATAGAATTTCAAGATTTTTACTGATTTATTTATTCAAATTCTATAGCCAGCCATCTCAGTGAATGATTCTGCATGGCTTACAATTCAGAAAGAAAGAAAAAATACTACAACATTTTAAAGCAAACGTTTTTAATTAAAATCATTTGAAAACAATAAAGGCAATAAAACACTAAAAATATTTAAAACATCCCAATTAAATAACACAGGAGCATCATATTTGGCCCGTTACCAGCCAATATCTGAGCAAATCCCAAAACTTTGCTTGATGGTAAAGGTCATTTTGTGTAAGATGCATTCCATGTGTTCCCTCTATTACTACCAAGAAAAAGTCCTTTCCTTAATTAATACCTGACTAACTTCAGTTCCTACATATCTAGAAGGATATCCAGTGAAGTACAAACAGTGTCATGTGTTCTTTATTAGCCAACCAAATGTAGGAAAGATGCTCGGATCCAAAGAGAAAGGAACAATCAGAGCCAAATATTTTATCAATTTTTCCCCATATCTTCACATCTTAAATATTGAAGATGTGAATATATGCAGGGAAACTAATAAAAGTATTTGGCTCCCATTTTTCCTTTCTCTTTTGGAGGGAATCCATGTGGAACTTCCATAACATGTTTTCTTTGACCACATTTCTCAATCTAGAGAATGCTTGTTATATCCTAGAATTAGTGAAAGTGAGGTAATCAACTCAGGGCAGGCACTAGGCAATATAACAAAACTACTGGAAGAAAAAAATGTAGGCTACAAATGTAGGCTCATATTCCTTAAGCCAATATATTCCAGACACAGCAAAACAGTCCCAGCATTTTAGAAGACAAATTAAAATACCAATTCAGCTAGCATTTATCTATAGCAGGGTTGTCAAACTCAAGGCCCGTGGGGCAGCTCTGGAAAAAGTGAAGGACTAGCCCACAGTGCCTCTGCCAATGGCCCTCTTGAGATCTGTTTTCACTGGCAGAGGATTGTAGGATATGTAGGATATCTTGCATGTAGGATATCTTGCCCATATCCTCTCATCTTCCTGGGTGACCTCAATCTATCTCTTATTAACTGGATTACAAATGAATGTACAACTGAACCCATCCATACTACCCTGAATAATGCTGTTACAAATGTAGGTCTTGATCAACTAGTAACTAACAATACAAGACTCAACAACTGCCTTGACCTCATCTTCTGCATCAACACAAACTCAATTTATGGACTACAAATAAAAGAACCCTTTTCCAACAGTGACTACAGCCTGATAGACTTTTGTCTCAATATACGCCCTTATAATAATCTTCATAATAATGGTATTCCAAACTAAAATTTCAAAAACAGCCAACTATGACCGTATAAACACCTACCTCTCATCTCTTGACTGGCAAAATCTATTCTCAACCTGTATCACTGCTGAAGACCACTATAGAGTTTTCCTACTTGAAGTCAATAGAGTCATTAAACTATACGTACCACAAACCACCAACAAAATCAGAAAAAACAAATTATCCATATCAATAAAAAACTCCAATCCAAAAAAAAATCCCTCTGGAGAAGAAACAAAACTGGCTATGTAGCCAACTTCAGGAACCACTACAAAAATATATGCAACCAAATAAAGATTGAATGCACCAATTACCACACCAAACAAGAAGAAGACCTTCTGTGCACAAAATCCAATCATGCTTTTTATAATTTTGTGAACAACAAACTTAAAGATTCGAGACCCATCCCACTACTAAAAGGATCTAAGGGCAAAGAATATAATGATGAAACAGTTAAAGCAAACCTCTTTAATACATTCTTCGGCTCAGTCTTTGTTAACAGTAATGGCTCATACCCAACATTCCCCAGTTGTACCAACAATGAGTACAATGACCTAACACAAATAGATTTCACAGAAGATAATGTTGAAAAGGCCCTTCACAAACTGAAACCATCTTTATCTATTGGACCTGATGGCCTATGTGCATACTTCTTAAAAAAGCTTTCCACTAATATAGCAGAACCCCTAAGCATAATCTTTGAAAAAGCTTTCACGACCAGCTCCCTTCCCAAACTTTGGTCACTAGCCACGTTCATCCCTGTCTTCAAAAAAGGAGACCCCAGCCGAGTTGAAAATTACAGACCAATTTCTTTATGCTGTGTCACCTGCAAAGTAATGGAATCAATCATCAACCAATCCATTACACTCCACCTAGAAACAAACAACCTACTCTCTAACAAACAATTTGGTTTCAGAAAAAATTTATCCTGTAATTTACAACTTCTTCATTGCAAAAACATATGGACTACAAATCTTGATCAGGGCAAAGCAATAGATGCAATTTACACAGATTTCTGTAAAGCTTTTGATTCAGTGGTACATGACAAACTTCTCTTAAAACTAAAATCCTACGGCATCTTCAGACCCCTCCACAATTGGATAACAGCGTTCCTGTCAAACAGATAACAAGTGATCAAAATAGGCAGTGCCCTATCAAATTCTGTTCCTGTCAATAGCAGCATTCCCAAAGGCAGTGTTCTTGGACCAACACTCTTCATATTATACATTAATGGTCTCTGTGACCATATTATAAGTAATTGTGTTCTCTTCGCTGATAAACTATTTAACAGTATCAACAATACAACTACCCTTCAAAAAGACCTTGACTTTGTGTCGGAAAGGTCAAAAACTTGGCAACTCCAAATCTCAACCAGAAAATGCTCTGTCTTACACATTGGAAAAAAGAATCTGAACACTAAATAAAAGCTCGATGGACATTATCTTGTAGATGACCCCTCACCCCATTAAAGACCTTGGAGTTTTCATATCAAATGATCTAAATGCCAAAGCCCACTGCAACTACATCGCAAAAAGGGCTTTAAGAGTTGTAAACCTAATCTTACGTAGCTTCTTCTCCAGAAACACTACACTACTAACCAGAGCATATAAAACATTTGCTAGACCAATTCTTGAATACAGCTCGCCTGTCTGGAACCCTCACCTCATTTCAGACATTAATACAATTGAGCGTGTCCAGAAATATTTTACAAGAAGAGTTCTCCACTCCTCTGTTTATAACAAAATACCTTATGCCGCCACACTTGAAATCCTGGGTTTAGAAAATTTAGAACTCCACCGCCTTCGACATGACCTGAGTTTAACTCATAGAATCGTCTGTTACAATGTCCTTCCTGTTGAAGACTACTTCAGCTTTAATCGCAACAATACACGAGCACATAATAGATTTAAGCTTAATGTTAACCACTCCTAGCTTGATTGCAGAAAATATGACTTCAATAACAGAGTTGTTAATGCCTGGAATGCACTACTAGAGTCTGTGGTCTCTTCCCAAAATCCCCAAACCTTTAATAAAAAACTATCTACTATTGACCTTACCCCATTCCTAAGAGGTCTGTAAGGGGCGTGCATAAGAGCACTAGTGTTCCTACCGTTCCTGTCCTAATGTTCCCTCTGAATACCTCTGATATGGCCCTCAATGACATCGAGTTTGACACCCCTGATTTATAGAATAAGAAATGGATAAGTGAGGGGAAATGTAAATAATAGAGGAATACCGAAACAAAGCTGTTGTAAAGAAAAAGTATATGTTTTATGTTAGTGTTTGTTATATCTTGTTGTTGTTGTTGTTGTTTTAAAAAAAGTATTTAACATAAAGAATTATTTACAGAAAATATAAATAAAACATATGAAAAGAAAAAAAAAAGAAATGGATAAATCACTGTTCTTCACTTTAGGCTCAAACTACCTTCTTTATTTCCTTAGCTGTCCTCCAAACCATTTTATTGCTGTCAAGACAACTAAACTATGGATATCTCAGCTATTTTATTTTATTTTATTTGTATTTATTTTATTTATATTTTAGAAGGTTACTTCTACTGTGTAAGCTGCTTTCTCCACAGTAGTCTTTAAAGTTAACAATGTTCTGCCATTTTGCATACTTATCCAGCCAATCTTAATCCTTATTTTTTTATATATTTTATCCTGGACTGCAGGTTGATCTCAATCTGGAAAAAAAGATTATATAAGGAGACTGTTGTGGACAGTCACATTGATTTTATTTAAGTATATTTTTAAAAGTGTCCATCTTTCAAATCCACATAACAAAACTAGTAGGCAAAGACCCAAAGCTATAGCTTACTTTTCACTGAACTATAGCTTAGTTTTTATTGAAACATTTCATGTCCTCTATTGGCCCCAATTTAATCATTTAAAGACAGCATTAGCTTGCTGTATACCTCTGCTTTTGAAACTGTTTTCTGTTATTCCAGCAACAGCCCAAGATATTTGAACTGGTTATTTGCTCTATTTGGACTGTACTGAGATAGACAGCAGACCGTGACCCATAAATTGTCAAAATCTTTGTTTTATTAGCATCAATTTTCAGGCCATGTGAATGGGCATGTTTGTAAACCATATAAGTCGTCAGTCATCTCTGACAATACAGGTCGTTTATGTAATAGGTTTTATCATGCCTCTTGCCAGCTGTCAACAACTTTCTTCAATATACCATTATGACACTGAGAAGCAGGAATTACATTACAAATTGTTGCTCAATGCCATTTTGAATCGGGAATTATTTTGAGAATCCATTTCAGATGCAAACCCAGCTGCTGGAATTGCTGTAATTTCTTGCAGTAGGCTTATGGTTTTTGATGTGCCTCTTAGCACTACTATTTATGAACAAAGATGTTGATTCCATGAATGCATCTGATTCTCCATTGAAGAAAGTTGTTGACAGGGTGGGGACCCAGATTGTTGAGGGCAATATGCTGACATTGTAAACCACTTCAAGAGGGCCATAAAGCACTGTGAAATGGTATATAAGTCTAAGTGCTATAGGGATATTAAACAGAGCGTACAGTAAAGAAACTCAATATTTGATATTACACATAATTAGTGCTGCAAGGATTGTCTACGCACAGTTCTGGAAGGATGAAAGGTACCAACAGAGGAAGAAATAATCAAGAAAATTCTGAACTGTGCAGAGATGGATAAATTAATGAAAGAAATAAAAGAAAGGATTGATTAGAGAATAGGAAAAGTAAATATGAATAAATGATGGAGAAGGGAATATTGTAATATTGTAATATTGTATTAAAATATTGTAAATGAATAAAACTAGATGTAAAAGGACGATAATGATAAAGAAAAGAAAAGAAAAGGGGAAAAAATGGAGAATACATAAAGCAGAAAGTGTGTGGAACGAAATTGACATGTAAATAGAAAACACATATTATGTGTTTTTTGTTATATATGTTTGTGTTGTGTTGTGTGGTTGTAATAAAATTAATAAAAATTTGGGGGGGGGGTGAATTATGAAGGAAAAATTATTTATCCAAGTAGGCTGCTCAGAGGTGCTAGAATAATGGATTTCTACACTGAACTGGATTTGACTAGATCAGCATTTTCAAAATTTGGCAACTTTAAGTTGTGTGGACTTTAACTCCCAGCATGCTATTTGGGAAATTCTGAGAATTAAAGTCCACACACCTTAAAGTTGCCAAATTTTGAAAACATTGAACTAGATCAGGGGCGTCAAACTCAATTTCATTGCGGGCCGCTTCAGAGTTTTTATTTATTTATTTATTTATTTATTTGAATTTATTTATTTATTTATTTATTTATTATTTAAATTTGTATACCGCCCTTCTCCCGAAGGACTCAGGGCGGTTCACAGCCAAGTAAAAAATGAAAATACATTATAGATACAATTAAAATACTAATAAAAAACTTATTTGAGTTGGCCACAATTAAAATTTAGAGATAAAACCCATTAAAAACCCATAACTTAAGAAAACTAACCCAGTCCAGCGCAGATAAATAAGTAAGTTTTGAGCTCGCGGCGAAAGGTTCGGAGGTCCGGAAGTTGACGAAGTCCTGGGGGGAGTTCGTTCCAGAGGGCGGGAGCCCCCACAGAGAAGGCCCTTCCCCTGGGTGTCGCCAGACGACACTGTCGCGCCGACGGCACCCTGAGGAGTCCCTCTCTGTGAGAGCGCACGGGTCGGTGAGAGGTATTCGGTAGCAGCAGGCGGTCCCGTAAGTAACCCGGCCCTATGCCATGGGCGCTTTAAAGGCGTTCACCAACACCTTGAAGCGCACCGGAAGGCCACAGGTAGCCAGTGCAGCCTGCGCAGGATAGGTGTCACTCGGGAGCCACGAGGGCTCCCTCTATCACCAGCGCAGCTGCATTCTGGACCAACTGCAGCCTCGGATGCCCTTCAAGGGAGCCCCATGTGAGAGCATTGCAGTAGTCAGGCGAGGCGTCACAAGGGCGTGGTGACTGTGCACAAGGCATCCCGGTCTAGAAAGGCGCAACTGGCGCACCAAGCGAACCTGGTGGAAAGCTCTCCTGGAGGCGGCCGTCAAATGATCTTCAAAAGACAGCCGTGCATCCAGGAGAACACCCAAATTGCGCACCCTCTCCATCGGGCCAATGACTCGCTCCCGACAGTCAGCCGCGGACTCAGCTGACTGTACCGGGATGCCGGCATCCACAGCCACTCCGTCTTGGAGGATTGAGCTTGAGCCTGTTTCTCCCCATCCAGACCCGTCGGCTTCCAAACACGGGACAGCACTTGATAGCTTCATTGGGGTGGCCGGTGTGGAAAAATACAGCTGGGTGTCATCAGCGTACAGCTGGTACCTCACACGAAGCCACTGATGATCTCACCCAGCGGCTTCATATAGATGTTGAACAGAAGGCGAGAGAATCGGCCCTGCGGCACCCACAAGTGAGCGCGCGGGGTCGACCTCTGCCCGTCAACACCGTCTGCGACGGTCGAGAGATGGAGGAGAACCACCGATAAACGGTGCCTCCCACTCCCAATCCCTCCAACCGGCGCAGCAGGATACCATGGTCGATGGTATCAAAAGCCGCTGAGAGGTCTAATAGGACCAGGGCAGAGGAATAACCCCTATCCCTGGCCCTCCAGAGATCATCCCGCCCTTCTCCGAAGACTCAGGGCGGCTTACACAGTGTTAAGCAATAGTCTTCATCCATTTGTATATTATATACAAAGTCAACTTTATTGCCCCCAACAATCTGGGTCCTCATTTTACCTACCTTATAAAGGATGGAAGGCTGAGTCAACCTTGGGCCTGGTGGGACTAGAACCTGCAGTAATTGCAGGCAGCTGTGTTAATAACAGACTGTCTTACCAGTCTGAGCCACAGAGGCCCTTTGTTTGACCTCGGGGCACGGCTAGAGTGGGTATGGCCAGCTCAACATCACTCATGTCAGGGGCGTCTAGTGATGTCCCAAGCACTCTGCCAGCAAAAACAAGCTCCCGAGCTCCATTTTTGGCTCCATTTTGACTTCCTGCAACCTCTGCCAGCAAAAACGGAGCTTGCGGCCCTTCCAAGCTCTTTTTTCACTGGCAGAGGCACTGCGGGTCAGTGCCTCGCTGTTTCCCGGGTATCGCCATGGGCCAGATCTAAACACCCTGCAGGCCGGATCTGGTCCCTGGGCGTTGAGTTTGACACCCCTGAACTGGATGGTCTCCATGGTCTCTTCCAATGTTTACCTTCTATTATTCTATTTATTTCGGGTATGTCCATAAAGGCTTATATCCAGGACATAGGTAAAAAAATTCACCTTTAACCATGTGAAGATAGAGATTTCGCTGTGCACAGTTCAAATGCAGGTAGCCCTCGACATACAAGAATTCATTTAGTGACCTGTGAAGTTACACTTACGACCATTGCAGCATCCCTATGGTCATGTGATCAAAATTCAAATGCTTGGCAACTCACTCATATTTGTGACAGTTGAAGCATCCTGGGGTCATGTGATCACCTTTTGCAACCTTCTGGCAAACTAAGTCAAGATGAAGCCAGATTCATTTAACAATCGTTTTAAAAATAAAAAACTGCAATGATTCACTTCAAAACCTAAGAGACTGGTTTGGACAAAACTCAGCAACACTTTTTCATGCGGCTGTTGACAAAAATAGGATTGCTAACATGATTGCCAACATCCAATGACAGATATGGCACAAGAAGAAGAAGAAATGGTTCACTTAACAACTGTGGCAAGAAATGTTGTAAAATGGGGCAAAACTCACTTAACTGTCTCGCTTAGCAACAGAAATTTTTAGGCTTACAGAAAAAATCTTTTTTCCTTGTGGTCTCAATTTTTTTTTAATTTAGTAAATGTTGTGGCCTTATTCCTATCTTGCATATTTTCAAACTATAAAGTTTTATTCACAGTGACTGCAGTTATAAAGAATAAGGATGATTAAAAGAGTAAGATGATGGAAAATTTTGAGTGAATATTCAGTGCAACTAATAATTTATTAACACTAGATGGCCTCCTAAATCACAGAGAAATGATTGTACACTGCAATCAAATTTTAACAGGATCTATTCAAAAGGAGGATAGTTGTGTCCTTAATTAATGAGAAACATTTTACTATCTCTCCTTCTTTTAAACCAGCCTAGAAACCAGATTTTATATGTATGAGAGTGTGTATCTTCACTAAACAATCTATAGCTGTTAATTTTCCATTTATTTACAAAACCAAAGTTTATTATAACATTCTCTTTGGTCTTAAAGCCTGTTTTATTTAAAGCACAGCATGGAGAGAAATAATGTGCTTTAAATTCATTGTGAGCATTTTTAATAAAAGACAATGCCACCCTTCTTATTATGCTAAGATAATGAAGTTCTTCCTTCTTCTAATCAGAAAATTAAATCAATACATCACTTCATGCAGTGGGAAGTCTGTGAACTTTTTTGCCTTCTTGCCAAGCAACACAGTAGATAAATTTACACATTCTGCTTTCATGGAGGAAGCTAATCTCCTAGCCATTAACCAAATTTCAAAATTATGATCTATATGTATTCTAACAACAAATTTCTTATACTGAAATACCTATGAAAATAGGAGAAGATAACAATTAGAAATAAACTGATATTGCTAATTATTAGTCATAAAATTAATTACTATTTCAGTCTCTAGAAATTCTGTACTCTGCTGGAAACACTAAGTAGCATTTGTCCTTTATCACTGCATAATGGCTGCTAGTGTTGTAATTATATTTATTTTTATAGGCACAAATAAAGTTCTTTTCCACCACAACAGATCTAAATGAACGTGTCATGTACAAGAAAACCAGGGAAATTAATTAGTATACATATCAGAATGTTCTAGGATAAGGAAGTGATCAGTTGCATTTTAAAGGACATACAAGGAATTGCAATACAGGAAGTCCCCAGTTTATGATAATTGGGACCAGCATTTCCATTGCTAAACAAGATGTTTGTTAAGTAAATGACACCTAATTTTACAACTTTTGCCATAGTTGTTAAGAGAATCACATGGTCATTAAGTGAATCCAGCTTTGATTTTGCTTGTCAAAAGCCAGCTGGGAAGGTCACCAATGGTGACCACATAACATAACATAACATAACATAACATAACATAACATAACATAACATAACATAACATAACATAACATAACATAACATAACAACAGAGTTGGAAGGGACCTTGGAGGTCTTCCTGCCGAGGCAGGAAACCCTACACCATTTCAGACAAATGGCTATCCAACATTTTCTTAAAAATTTCCAGTGTTGGAGCATTCAATGTTGGAAGCAAGTTATTCCACTGATTAATTGTTCTAACTGTCAGGAAATTTCTCCTTAGTTCTAAGCTGCTTCTCTCCTTGATTAGTTTCCACCCATTGCTTCTTGTTCTACCCTCAGGTGCATTGGAGAATAGCTTGACTCCCTCTTCTTTGTGGCAACCCCTGAGATATTGGAACACTGCTATCATGTCTCCTCTAGTCCTTCTTTTCATTAAACTAGGCATACCGAGTTCCTGCAACCGTTCTTCATATGTTTTAGCCTCCAGTCCCCTAATCATCTTTGTTGCTCTGCTCTGCACTCTTTCTAGAGTCTTAACATCTTTTTTATATCGTGGTGACCAAAACTGAATGCAATATTCCAAGTGTGGCCTTACCAAAGCATTGTAAAGTGGCACTAACACTTCACGTGATCTTGATTCTATCCCTCTGTTTATGCAGCCCAGAACTGTGTTGGCTTTTTTGGTAGCTGCTGCACACTGCTGGCTCATATCTAAATGGTTATCCACTAGGACTCCAAGATCCCTCTCACAGTTACTACTATTGAGCAAGGTACCACATATACGGTACCTGTGCATTTTGTTTTTGTTTTTTGTCTAACTGTAGAACCTTACTTTTTTCACTGTTGAATTTCATTTTGTCAGTTAGCGCCCAGTGTTCAAGTCTGTCAAGATCCTTCTGTATCTTTATTCTGTATGTATTCTGTATGTATTCTGTATGGCTCTTAAGAGTTGTTAACTTAATTCTACGTAGCTTCTTTTCCAAAAACACAACGCTACTGACCAGAGCATATAAAACATTTGCTAGGCCAATTCTTGATTACTGCTCGCCTGTCTGGAACCCATACCATATATCTGATATCAATACAGTTGAGCGTGTCCAAAGGTATTTTACGAGAAGAGTTCTCTACTCCTCCGTAACCAATAAAATACCTTATTCCACCAGACTTGATATCCTGGGTCTAGAAAACTTGGAACTTCGTCGCCTTCGACAGAACCTGGGTTTAGCTCATAGAATCATCCATTGTAATGTCCTTCCTGCCAATGACTACTTCAGTTTCAACTACAATAACACAAGAGCTACCAACAGATTTAAACTTAATGTCAACCACTCCAGTTTAGATTGCAGAAAACACGATTTCTGTAACAGAATTATCTCTGCTTGGAATGCATTACCTGATTCTGTGGTCTCTTCTCATAACCCCAAAAGCTTTATTCAAAATCTATCCACTGTTGACCTCACCATATTCCTAAGAGGACTCTAAGGGGCGTACATAAGAGCACAAACGTGCCTACCATTCCTGTCTTATTGTTTCTTCCTATATATATATATATATATATATATATATTTGTTTTCTGAGGTTTTCGCGGGTGTTTGTATGTAGGTCTTTGGTTATTCGGGTTTTCTCCCACGTAAAATTGGAAGTGTCTTGGCGATGTTTCGACGAAGTCTCATTCGTCATCTTCAGGCTTCAGCTTCGTGCTTCTGGGAGTAATGTGTGATTGCAGCTGTTTCTTCCTTTTTAATTGCTAGTGGGGGTTTGAACTGATTGGGTGGGAGCTTGGCTGTGCTCTGATTGGATGGGGTTTTTTTTGTTTTTTGTGTGTGCTCTGATTGGCTGGGTGTGTGTCCTCTTTGGGTGGGGGCTTGGTTGTGCTCAAATTAGTCTGAGTTGCAGGGGGATTTGAGCTGGTGAGCTGCACTGCTGCTGTTTGGCTTCGTGTTCGCGGTCGTGCTACATCTTCATAGTGGGTGTCAGTCTGCTGCATGTATGGATTGGAGAGGTTTGAAATGGCTAATGTTGCAGCTGCGGTCTGGCTTCTGGTCCTTGGTCGTGCTTCCTGATCAGTGTGGGTTTGGGTCTGCTTTCTGGGTGGATGTGTGGTGGTGACATCCTGTGTGGACCTCATGAGTGTGGGTCTGGTGTCATTCCTCATGTTAGGGACTCGTTTGTCAATAAGGGCGGGTTTCCAAATGGCTGGTAGGCGGGAGGTATCATCTCGTTTGTTCATGCTGTGTGGGCGTTTTTCTATCTCGATGGCTTCTCTGATTATTCTGTTGTTAAAGTGTTCAGTTCTGGCGATAGTTCTGGTCTTTTTAAAGTCAATATCGTGTCCTGTGGCTTTAAGGTGTTGGACCAGGGAAGAAGTTGGTTCCTCTTTTTTGACTGAGTTCTTGTGTTCTTCAATGCGTGCACTTATTCTTCTGTTGGTTTGTCCGATGTATGTGGTGGGGCAGGTGGGGCATGGGATTTCATATACTCCTTATACATATACACATTGCTCCCAGAAGCACGAAGCTGAAGCCTGAAGATGACGAATGAGACTTCGTCAAAACGTCGCCAAGACACTTCCAATTTTACATGGGAGAAAACCCGAATAACCAAAGACATATATATATGCTTATACTACCTTGTTTCTCCTCATATATATGTTTATATATTATATAATCTTTTGTGTTATGCTTGTGTATATTGTTATGAAAAAATTAAATAAATAAAAATAAATAAATAAAAATAAATCTTGAGCCTATCTTCTGGAGTGTTAGCTATTCATGCCAGCTATCCCCTCGTCCAAGTCATTGATGAAGATGTTGAAGAGTACTGGGCCTAAAACAGAGCCTTGGGGTACTCCACTGCATACTTCCCTCCATGTGGATGTAGTTCCATTGAGGACTACACGTTGAGTGCGGTTGGTCAGCCAGTTACGAATCCATCTGGTGGTGGTGGTGGTGCTGTCTAACCCACATTTTCCTACTTTATCTAGTAGTAGGTTATGGTCTACTTTATCAAATGCTTTACTGAAGTCCAAGTAAATTTTATCGACAGCATTCCTCTGGTCCACTAATTTTGTCACTTTGTCAAAGAATGCAGTGAGATTAGTCTGGCATGATCTGTTTTTGACAAAGCCATGTTGGCTTTTGGTTATTACTTTGTTTGCTTTTAGGTGTTCAATGATTCATTGCTTGATTATCTTTTCCAGAATCTTCCCTGGTATTGAGGTCAGGCTAATAGGTCTGTAGTTTCCTGGATCTGTTTTTTTTTTCCTTTTTTGAAGATGGGAACTACATCAGCTCTTTTCCAGTCCTCTGGCAGTTCCCCTGTGCTCCAGGATCTTTGAGAAATATAGTTCAGTGGTTCTGAGATCTCATCTGCCAGTTCCTTCAGAACCTTGGGGTGTAATCCATCCGGTCCTAGTGATTTGAACTCGTCTAGGGTAGACAGATGTTCACTTAGCATTTTTTTTCCTATTTTAACTTGTGTTCCTAATCTGTTTTTTGTGGTGCTGTTTTTGATAGGTTGGATTGTTTTTTCCTTTTATGTAAAGACAGATGCAAAAAGTGAGTTAAGTAGATCTGCTTTCTCCCTGTTGCTTGTCACCTTTTTGCCACTTTCTCCCAGCAATGGGCCAATTGTTTCCTTGACTTTTTTCTTGTTTTTAACATGTTGGAAGAAGCTTTTTTTGTTATTTTTTACTTTTGTCGCTAGCCTTTGTTTGTTGTGAGCCTTAGCTTTCCTCACTTCATCTTTACAGGCTCGGGCTATTTGCTGATATTCTGCCTTAGTTATTTGCCCCTCTTTCCACTTTTTATACTTGTCCTTTTTGTCTTTTAATTTGTCAGATAGTTCTTTATGCATCCATGCTTGTTTCTTTTGTGATTTATTTTTTTTCTTCTTCATTGGTATTGTGCTAGACTGGGCTTTTATAATCTCACTTTTCAAAATTTCCCAAGCTTCTTGAGTTGTTTTCCCCTTGAGGATTCTCATCCATGGAATCCTTCTCAAGCTCTCTCTAAGTTTATTGAAATTGACCCTAGATGCAACTGTCATAAATGCATGTCAGTTGCCAATTGCTGGAATTTTGACCACTTCTTTATACGTGGACATTTTATATTAACCGTAACCACAATTGCATCTTCTGAAGTATAATTAGAATGTGTAAAGTTATATATTCTCAAACATACCAAATGATTAAATTCAAGGCTAATGAGAATGTATGAGCTTAAAAATGCAGACTTCTGCTGTTTTAAGATTAATCTTTTTTGTTTTGTTTGCAGATTACATTAACTTAGTAAAACATTAGCAAATATTTGTTCTTCACAAAAGAAATACAGACTTTTTAAAAAGTTCCTTTCTTTTTATCGTTCTCATTCTATCAATCAATCAATCAATCATTCTATAATAACTATATGTGGAATTCAAAACTGGACATTGCAATATTTGCAAAGTCCACTGACTATAATTCTCTATTGCTAAATTTATTCTGTATGTGGGACTGATAGAATAGAATAGAATTTTTATTGGCCAAGTGTGATTGGACACACAAGGAATTTGTCTTGGTGCATATGCTCTCAGTGTACATAAAAGAAAAGATACGTTCATCAAGGTACAACATTTACAACACAATTGATGGTCAATATATCAATATAAATGTTTAATTGTAAAAGAAGAGTAAAGTGGGAGAGAACATATCCTACCAAGAGAAATGTTGGTTATATAAATATTACAAACATAAATACATACAAAAATATTGTATCACCTTTAAAATAGGAACAAATAGGAGGAAAAAAATTAGCAATGAAATGTTTCAAAAGTTTTTAAAAGCATGGAAGATATGGTTTATATGGTTTATGCTAAACAGATACAAATGATTTTGGGATATCCTACAGGTAGACCTTGACTTATGACCACAATTGGGATCAGAATTGCTGTTTCTTCTAAGCAAAGCAACTCTTAAGTGAATCACTGCAGGTGGTAAATGAATCTCATAGTCATTAAGCAAACTGTTTTTGTTTGTCAGAAATCAGCTGGCAAATCAGATGTGGTGATCACACAACCCCAGGACACTTCAACATCATCAATATATATTGGTTGCCAAGCACTTGAAATTTAATCACATGGCAGCACTCAAAAAAGCCAATGCAATCCTAGGCTGCATTAATAGAAGGATAGAATCAAGATCAGATGAAATATTATTATCACTTTATAAAGCCTTAGTAAGACCACATTTCGAATATTGCATCTAGTTTTGGACACCACAATATATAAATGTTGAGATTCTGGCAAGAATGCAGAAAAGAGCAACAAAGTTGATTAGGGGGCTGCAAAGTAAAACATATGAAGAACAGTTGCAGAAATTGGTATGCCTACTCTAGTGAGAAGAAGGACTAAGGGAAACGTGATGGCAGCATTTCAATATTTGAGGAACTGCCACAAAGAAAGGGTCAATCTATTATCCAGAGCATCACAAGGCAAGGCAAGAAAGTATGGAAACTAAAAAAGGAGAGAAGCAACATAAAACTAAAGAGGAATTTCCTAACGGTGAGAACAATTAACCAGGGAAATGGCTTACTTTCAGATGTTGTGAGTGCTCCCATCATTGGAGGCTTTTAACAAGGGCCATTTGTTTGAAATAGTATAGGGCAGGGGTGTCAAACTCAAGGCCCATGGGCTGTATCTGGCCCACAAGATACTTAGATCTGGCCCGCAGGGCCACCCTGGAAACAGCAAAGGACAGGCCTGTGTTGCCTCTGTCACCGACAATGGAGATCGGGAGGGCCATGTGCAGTTCTTCCAGGCTCCGTTTTCAGCTGCAATGGCTTCTTGCAGCCCTCTGCCAAAAAGGAGCTTGAGGGGCTATGTGCGTGCTCCTGAGCTCTGTTTTCGCTGACAGAGGGATGCAGGAGGCAGTCAAAGCTGAAAATAGAGCTTAGGAGCCCATTTTTGCTGGCAGAGCACTCGGGCACAGGTGCCCCCAATACGAGTGATATCAAGCTCACCAGGCCTCCTCTGGCCATGCCCCCCCTCGACTTCAAAAACAACCCTAATGTAGACCTCATTAAAAATGAATTTGATATCCCTGGTATAGGGTCTCCTGCTCGAAAAGGGTTTGGATCAGGGTGGGTTTCACTTATCTTTGCTACCGGTTCACCTGAACTGGGGCAAACCGGTAGCAATCGACCACTGGTTTGGATTAGAACAGGGGTCTCCAACCTTGGTCCTTTAAGATTTGTGGACTTCAACTCCCAGAGTTCCTCAGCCAGCTTTGCTGAGCTTTCCAACTCTGTTGTTCTATGTTCTAAGGATCCTCAACAGTTATAAGTGCAATAAATCACTTTTTTCAATGCTGTTATAACCATTGCTAAACAAATGGTTGTAAGTCAAGGACTACCTGTATAATTAAAGAGTATAATAAAAAGAAAGTAGATCTTTATATTAATTATGTGAGAGATTTCTGCAATGCAAATATAACACTGCCTTCTACCTGTGATTCTGTTTGTTAGAGACACTAAAATAAATTAATGCAAGACCAGCCAATAGATTCCTGATATGTTAAAAATAAAAACCTTGTCTGATCCAGTAGAAACATAATCTCTATATCTTTAAAGATGCAGCAGATACTCTGATGTCAAAAGCAGATGAAAGTAAAACCTTTTATGTTGACTATCCCTATAGAAGAGTACAGTCAGTCACTATGGTATAAAACTGAAAAAACATTATTTTCCTTTGGCTACATAAAAGACCTCCAGTTGGGAGGAAAGTTTAATCATCCTCCTGATGTCCAATTATGAAGCTTTTTCCCCCTACACCTCAAACAGCTTAGATGTGAGATCTGGAAAGTTCAAAGCAACAAAGCACAGCTTTATGAGCTGATTTAAGACAGGTATTTAGGTGACAGTAAAAGTAGTGCTATTAGCAAACTTTATGAAGCCTCAGTGACTTTAAGTTTCTTTCTGCATTGAGCCCATTTTGATTTATCTGGGTAGGTTTGTGGTTATTTCAGAAAGTTCAGGGAAAGTTGTAAAACAGAAATAGAAAAACTAAAATATAAGATAAATGGAATACAATGAAGCAGAATGCAAATATACCACCTGGAGGCACCATGTGTAATTTGGACAACCATATGTATTTTTAAATAAACAGATAAATGATATACCGTATATACTCGAGTATAAGCCGAGTTTTTCAGCACGTTTTTTGTGCTGAAAAACGTCCCCTCGGCTTATACTCGAGTATATACGGCTTATACTCGAGTTTTTTTTTTCTTCTTTTTTTCACATTATACCGGATGGTGCAAACTTGGCGGGCTTTTGCATTAGCGCGGGGAAGCCCTGCCGGTGCAGTGAGAGGGCGGGGCGGGGGAGCCGCCAGCCTTCTCGGCTGAGGGAGGGAGGCTTTCCCTGACCGGTAGCTGCCTCATTTCCCTCCCTCGGCTTATACTCGAGTCCCCAGTTTACCCCAGTTTTTTTGGGTAAAATTGGGGGCCTCGGCTTATACTCGGATCGGCTTATATTCGAGTATATACGGTAATTAAAAGCAATTTTATGCAAAGGTTAAGATGCTGGACTAGAACTGTGAGATCATCAGTTCAAGTCCTTCCTTAGGCATTAAAACTGAGTGATTTTTAACCCCTTACATAATATACTTATAATAGTGAGGATTAAATTCAAACATTAAATCCAAAACAATTGGTTACCTAGATCTATTACTTCTGTCTTAGCTGCTTTCTTTTGATTTGGGGAATCATACGCCTTTTTGAAATCACTGCTATGATAAGCAGTGATTTTCTCAGTGTTTTCTCCGTGCATTTACCTTCCTCCATCAGGTGAAAAATAGGATATTATTTTTCAAAACTATGGATCAGGGGTGAAATCCAGCAGGTTCTGGATAACCAGTAGTGGAAATTTTGAGTAGTTCGGAGAATCAAATACCACCTCTGGCTGGCCCCAAGGTGGCGTGCGATTGGAGATTTTGCAATATCCTTTCCCCAGGAGTGGGGAGGGAATGAGGATTTTGCAGTATCCTTCTGCTGGAATGGGGTGGGAATGGAGATTCTGCAGTATCCTTCCCCTGGAGTGGGGTGGGAATGGAGACTTTGCAGTATCCTTCTCCTCCAATGCAACTCAAACCAGGGCCACCAAGCCAAGCCCACAGAACCAGTGGTAAAAAAAATTTGAATTCCACTACTGCTATGGATGGATGTTACTAATACTTTTTGGATTCTACAGCTTGCTTTGCTTCTTAAAATATGTGAAAACACAGGAAGTTTTGAATAGGCTGATTTCTCGTGAAGCTTCTCTGCTGGGTTATCTTCTTCATATATTCATGCAGATCAGCCTTGCAGTTATAAATCATACCAGCCTTGTTTCAACCTAAATGAAGTCCATATACACGCATCCACAAGACATTCTGCCTTTTCCAGTGTTCAACCAATCACTTGTTTCCAAACGGAGTTACAGGGACATAATTGAGAGTCATAGCCATGAAATCATAGAATCGTAGAGTTGGAATGACCTACAAGGATCACTATCCGTTTACTATCGGTAAACCTATTAAACCATCCATAAGAGTGGTTTTCTAGCTTTTTGTTAAAAATTTAAAGATGGAGAACCCATAACCTCAATAAGCATATTATTCTATTATTGAAACAATGTAATTGTCTAGATTTTCAGTAACGTGATTAAGCGTATCACAGTAGTATCATTATTAGGTGTTAGATGTTATTAGAAGTCAATCCAATCAATGCTTTTTCTTGCAACCAAATACTATTTATTTTTTATTTATTTATTTATTTGATTTTTATACCGCCCTTCTCCCGAAGGACTCAGGGCGGTGTACAGGCAGAATAAAACCAACAAAGAACAATATACAATATACAAAGTTAAAATCAATTAAAAACTTATTAAATGAGCCTGAAAAATTTAAGAAATTTACCATAAAACCAAAAACCCCATTAAAATTGCTAAAAATTTGAGTTTAAAATTCCATTCAAGCCAGCCCCGCGCGAATAAAGAGATATGTTTTCAGTTCGCGACGGAATGTCCGAAGGTCAGATATCTGGCGTAAGCCCGGGGGGAGTTCGTTCCAGAGTGTGGGAGCCCCCACAGAGAAGGCCCGTCCCCTGGGGGCCGCCAGCCGGCATTGGTTGGCGGGCGGCACCTGAGAGTCCCTCTCTGTGAGGCGTGCGGGTCGGTGGGAGGCATGTGGTAGCAGTAGGCGGTCCCGTAAGTACCCAGGTCCTAAGCCATGGGCGCCTTAAAGGTCGTGACTAACACCTTAAAGTGCACCGAGAGGCCACAGGTAGCCAGTGCAGCCTGCGCAGGAGAGGTGTTACATGGGAGCTGCGTGCAGCTCCTCTATCACCAGCTGCGTTCTGGACTAACTGAAGCCTCGGACGCACTTCAAGGGAGCCCATGTAGAGAGCGTTACAATAATCCAAGCGAGAGGTAGCGCGTGAGTGACCGTGCATAAGGCATCCCGATCAAGGAAGGCGCAACTGCGAACCAGGCGAACCTGGTGGAAGGCCCTCCTGGAGCGGCCGTCAAATGATCTTCAAGCGACAGCCGATCATCCAGGAGGACACCCAAGTTGCGCACCCTATCCTTTGGGGCCAATAACTGCCCCAACAGCCAGCAGCGGTTGCAGCTGGCTGAATCGGGATGCCGGCATCCACAGCCACTCCGTCTTGGAGGATTAAGCTTGAGCCTGTTTCTCCCCATCCAGACCCGTCGGCCTCCAAACACCGGGACAGCACTTCAACAGCTTCATTGGGGTGGCCCGGGGTGGAAAAGTACAGCTGGGTGTCGTCAGCGTACTGCTGGTATCTCACCCCAAAGCCACTGATGATCTCACCCAGCGGCTTCATATAGATGTTGAACAGCAGGCGAGAGGATCGACCCTGCGGGACCCCACAAGTGAGGCCCCTCGCGGTGACCTCTGCCCCCCGTCAACACCGTCTGCGACCGGTCGGAGAGATAGGAGGAGAACCACCGATATCGGTGCCTCCACTCCCAATCCCTCCAACCGGCGCAGCAGGATACCATGGTCGATGGTATCAAAAGCCGCTGAGAGGTCTAACAGGACCAGAGCAGAGGAATAACCCCTGTCCCTGGCCCTCCAGAGATCATCCACCAATGCGACCAAAGCCGTCTCTGTGCTGTATCCGGGTCGGAAACCGGACTGGAACGGGTCCAGATAGACATCTTCATCCAGGTACTGGGGTAGCTGTCGAGCCACAGCACTCTCTACAACCTTTGCAACAAAGCGAAGATTGGAGATCGGACGATAGTTACTTAAAATAGCTGGGTCAGAGAAGGCTTCTTAAGGAGGGTCTCACCACCGCCTCTTTCAAGGCGGCGGGAAAACTCCTCCAACAAAGAAGCATTGATAATCCTCTGGAGCCAGCCTCGTGTCACCTCCTGAGTAGCCAGTACCAGCCAGGAAGGGCACGGGTCCAGTAAACATGTCGTGGCATGGAGCCTCCCCAATAACCTGTCCACGTCCTCGGGAGCCACAGGATCAAACTGATCCCAAACAGACTCAACAAGACGTGCCTCCTCTCCCCCGCTTGGATCATCCCAAATTCGGTCCAGATCGTCCCGGAGCTGAGCGATTTTATCGTATAGATAACCACTAAACTCCTCGGCACGTCCCTGCAAAGGGTCATCCCGCACCTCCTGATGAAGGAGGGAGCGGGTCACCCGAAACAGGGCGGCCGGGCGGTTATCTGCCGACGCAATGAGGGTGGAGGCGTAGGTACGCCTCGCCTCCCCCATTGCCACTAGGTAGGTCCTAGTATAGTATAAATCAATTATTTATTACTAAATAAATAAAGCGTTGGTAAGAGGAATTAAAACTAATTCTTACTATTCTTATCTAAATTAGTAAATTTGTCAGTATGAAAGAACAGCAATAAGAGATTTTAATTTTCAGAAGTTCTGGAAAAACTATTCCTATGTTGACTTACAAAAATGTTAATGAAATATCAAGAATTATCAATTAAAGAATTGTACTGCGATGCTAGGCAATCATTAGCACCAATCTAACACACCTACTTTATTCATAGACAAACTAGATTTCAAATACAGCTAGAAATGTTCTTGCTTTACAGGAGGAGAACTCTATTAATTCTTCTCAATGAACCTGAAATCTTCTTTGCAAAGTCCCAAATTCTTATCTTAGCTTCATGGAGAGGTCTTGGGAATGGGAAATAAAGTATAATTTTGAGAAAGAAACACTTTTCTTTATTTGCTATCTTTTTAGTACCAGGGCAAAAGTGAGTGAACAAAGGGAGATCAAAGAGTCCCATGGGAGAGGACAAGAGAAATAACAATAACCTATGAAATGTGTGTCATGACATCACAATTCAAATCTAGTAACATTACTGGTGACATAAGCATGAAGGACTGAAGAATGAAATCATGAAACCATCATGAAATCATGACACTTTTTGTCGTTTCTTTTATCATTATGATTAGTAACAGATACCTATGTCCTGGTTTGAAGTTATGTAGCAGTATTATCCAATTAATTGGATTTGAAAACAGTTTTTAAAAGCCAAGAAGCAACAAACTTTTTAAACTCTTGAATTTTGCATAAGCAAAATAATTCAAATGTCACCAGGCTCAAGGTTGACTCAGGCTTCCAAGGTGGGTAAAATGAGGACTCAAATTGTTGGGGGCAATAGGCTGGCTCTGTAAACCGCTTAGAGAGGGCTGTAAAGCACTGTGAAGCGGTATATAAGCCTAAGTGCTACTGCTATTGTGATGACAAATAAAATAACACTAATTCGGCATTACTTTTTCTTTAAATAAAAATAAGCATATAATCCCTTACAATCTAACAATTCTGCAAGAACTTTATGCAACTCACTTAAGAATATTCACATTTCAAGAGAAAGCAGTGATGAAGTATATAACTTTCTAATTAAAAAGTATCCTAACCTTTACCCTCCAAAGCAGGGGTCTCTAACCTTGGTCCCTTTAAGACTTGTGGACTTCAACTCCCAGAGTCCCTCAGCTAGCAAAGCTGGCTGAGGAACTCTGGGAGTTGAAGTCCACAAGTCTTAAAGGGACCAAGGTTGGAGACCCCTGCTCCAAAGCATTGGGCCTTAATTCTCAAGATCCATAACCTTCATACTCAATCACTGGTGAGGGTATTTGAAGTGTAACTCAATTAAACAACAGAGGGTTGGGTAAATCCTGTTTCTTGGTTGCTAATGGAGAAAATAGAGGGGCAATTTCCAGGCAAGCTTCAAGAAGGTCTTAAAACTTTTCTTAAAAAATCTGTACCGATTCTATGAATACTTCCCTATGTCAAGGTTCCAGAAAAACCTCTTCTGCATAAAAAAAACTCAGAAGCCATTGTCTTTCAGAGTTCTTTACTAGCATGAGGAAACTGGCACACGATGAGTGAAATTCCAGAACTTCCGGATTCTTTTCCCAGTTATACAAACCCCAAGAGTCCCACCCCCCTAACCCCTTTGCTGGTCACATGATTCCACGTTCTCCCAGTTCATTCGAATATCTTCTCTCCACTCCTCCTGCAGATGTGAACACCATCCGACCTTGACCGCTTGAAGAATGTTACCATATCCCTCAACCCCACTTCTTCCCCTCAGGGGAAAAATGTGGCAGCGTCTGGAACCCTAAAGTCTAGTATGGTTTCCAGGCCTGACACCCTAAGCAAGGTGCTCATCAAATTAAACATCAGTACTTTTGATCTTCAGTTGTGAAACTGCTGTCCAGATGCAGTTATATTAAATATGTCACAGAGATAAGTTTGAGCCTGTTTGATCTAGTGATCAAGGGTACAGGATTAAAAGCTGGGAGACCATGTCTTCTACTCCAGGGGTCTCCAACCTTGGTCCCTTTAAGACATGTGGACTTCAACTCCCAGAGTTCCTCAGCCAGCTTTGCAGGCTGAGGGACTCTGGGAGTTGAAGTCCACAAGTCTTAAAGAGACCAAGGTTGGAGACCCCTGTTCTAGTCCTGTTTTAAGCATGAAGCCAGCTGGGTGAATTAGGATCAATCATTCTTTCTCAGCTCTTAGAAGAAGACAAGAGCAAACCATTCCAACAAATTTGTCAACTCTTCCAGAAATATTCAGTGACCCAAAAAGAGGGTGATGTTCTCATTTTCAGAGTTGGTGGAACCACAAAAGCAGAAAGGTGTGATTAGGGCAACTTGCCCCGCTGTAGGACAACACAAAAGAACATGGAAGACTGTTTCTACTGCAAACAGTGCACAAAGATAGTCACTCTTGTGCCAGGGTGCCATTAAAACTTTATCCTCGCAACATAGATGGAAAAATATTGAGAGGCTTAAGACTTTATAGGGAGGATAATAATTTTTTTGCACTATATTGTATCATTTAAAACATACAAAGGACGGTTGCTGGAATTGGGTATGTCTAGTTTAATGAAAAGAAGGACTAGGGGTGACATCATAGCAGTGTTCCAATATCTCAGGGGTTGCTACAAAAAAGAGGGAGTCAAACTATTCTCCAAAGCACTTGAGGGCAGGACAAGAAGCAATGGGTAGAAACTAATCAAGGAGAGACACAACCTAGAACTAAGGAGAAGTTTCCTAACAGTTAGAATAATTAATCAAAGGAACAACTTGCCTCCAGAAGTTGTAAAATGTTCCAACACTGGAAGTTTTTAAGAAAAGATTGGATAACCATTTGTCCAAAGTGGTGTAGGGTTTCCTGCCTAAGCATGGGGTTGGACTAGAATAGAATAGAATAGAATAGAATAGAATAGAATAGAATAGAATAGAATAGAATAGAATAGAATAGAATAGAATAGAAAGGTCCCTTCCAACTCTGTTATTCTGTCTCCCCAACAGGTCTTCTGCATAAATATCTAGGTTTTGCCTATCAAATATTAATGCTAAAGACACTTTCTTTCAGCTCAGGCCAAGCTCACTCAGATCTAAGCATAACCATGTAGTAGATTCATTCTCATATTATCTTGCAGCCCCATGCTCCAAAGAGCACCAACCTCCTATTTTAAGCAACAGCTCCATTTTTGTTCTTTTAGAAGAGGACAATGCTGCAATCCACTCCCTAATGCAAGTGGGCTTGAATTAGAGCTTCATGCTCTTTTTATTTCTGCAGTGATGAGAATGCTAGTCATCGATTAGCAAGCAGCAAAACTAAAATTGTTGCCTTCTTTAAGAGATTTCTTATTTAATTATGGCCAAAATCTATATGAAGCCTATTCTTCTGGTTCCAGCCATTGCCACTCTTAGAAAATTCATCTTTCATGCTTATCGAATTAAGGGTTTCAAATATTTGACCATATCTTCCCAAGCCTCAGAGACCTAGAATCAACAACAAAACAGCCACTGCCAGTATTATTCCAGTCATAAATTTCCAAGCTCAGTTCTGCATTTTATCAATCGTAATGGCAATGACTGTATTCCTGCTGAAATAAACACATTCTGAGCAGAGTCATTATCCACATGTCATATAGCATGCAGATTAGATAAATCTTGATTATATTCCCAAACAAGAATTCATTTATTACTAAAACATAAATAATGTACTTATGAGAAGAGTTTAAAATCCTGACCTTCTCCTATCTGCATGTTCCTCTTTTACCTCTTGAATAACTATTGTAGATGGTGGAATTTCTCAATCTTCTCTCTTTATAGCCTTCTTTCTAAAGCTAGAATCCTCCAGATGTATTGCATTTCAACTATAGGACACAGAAATAGATCTGGCAGGAAATTTATGGGAGCAGAAAATCAGCACATTTTGGTAACATCTGGATAACTGATATTGAACAATTTCATCCAATCTCATCATCACTGTCATGACCACATTGGCCATATCCTGTTGTCTATGTAATCTCATTCTTCTGAGATTTCATCCACTCTCTCCAGTTATTTCTCCAAAATTTGGAAATATATCCATTCTTCCTTTCAATTGTTTGTCTTCCTGATTATCTTCCTCTGTTGTTCATCAAGCATTACTCTTGTTCAATAGTTATCCAACTGGAAAATTGTTGGGGTTTTTTTTTTAACAACAAAGACTGCAGAGATACAGTATCTACAACAGAAACTTATGACTTGTGGGAATGTGATCCAATTGTTGCAAAAGATCCTAGTTAAAATTATTTTTTTAAAGAAAAGCTTTATCATTAAGAATCAATCGAGAATATTTGATCCTAGAAGGATCAGAGACAATGAATGTGGCAGTTTATGGTGTATCAGAAGCCGTTGTATAATTTCTGTAAATGACAGATTGTTAACAGAGGGCTTTAAAATCTAATCTTGCTGCTGGCTTTATCTGTTATCCATGTTTTATACACACAAGCATACACACACACACAGAGTATATCTAGTAGATAGATGTCAAGTCAAATTGGTTGGGTAAGCAGAATTGTAGATCATAAATTGTGGAACTATTTCACAATATTTGAAATAAATATATTTATTTCAAAAATATATATTTACCTAGTATTCAACTACATGAAACAATCCATGTGTATGTGAGGTTGTTGGCTTTTTTGCTTTATCTTGTTTTTTTCCTATATACATTTTTTCTTTTTTTAATGTCATGTTTAGTTTTGCTTTGTTCTTGTATTTGTTTTTTTCTTTTTTTTTTTTGGAGTTAACGTTGTGAATAAAATACAACATTTATTGCAAAAAATATTTAAAAACACATTTTAGCTATTTAACAATTTTTTTGTCATTATCTTGAAACTTTTAATCTCAGAACTGCACTCCAAAATCAGTCTTACCAACTGGAAATCCATCTTCTTCATCCTGAACACCTGTTGTCCCATTTTCCACAACATCACTTCTCAACTCTTCCATCCTTGCTGTTCAAAAGCTCTCCAGAATCCAGTTCCTTAAATAGCTGCACATGTTCATTATTTGATTTCCCCAGACAGAGAATAGAACAACTAAAAGAAGCAGTGCAACAGGGGTGTCAAAATGGATTTTTTCAAGGGCCAGATCAGCATTCTACTTATCCTCCACGGGCCAGCCAGGTGGAGGAGACGGGACGGACACCTCCTGCAGTACCCTGCTGGCCGAAACGGCATGGGGGCCACATGCAGGGCCCCCTCTACCAGGGTAAAATGCTCCCAATCCTGTAGCGATGGCAGTGGGTGGTTCGGAGAACCGGTAGCAAAAATCCCTGCCCCTCCCCTGCCCCAGCTGAGCCTTGTGATAATCAGAGGGTTTTTTTTTTTTACTTTTAAAAGCATTTTTTCTTCCACCAAAATAATGCTTTTAAAAGCCTCTGATGATCGCGCAGCTCAGGGGGGATCGTCATAACCCTTTCAAAGCATTTTTTTCTACAACCTCTTCAGGTGGAGAGGCTGTAAAAAATGATTTTAAAAGGCTCCTCTGGCGATCCCAGCTGAGTTGCCTGATCATCAGAGGCTTTTAAAAGCATTGTTTTTACTTTTAAAAGCATTTTAAAGGTATTTAAAAAGCATTTTAAAATGGTTTTAAAAGTAAAAAAAAGTTGTCCCCACACCCATCTAGTCACATTACTCCCCCCACCAAGCCATGCCCACAGAACCAGTAGTAACAAATTTTACATTTCACCCCTGCCCTGTACCCCATTTTCACTAGCAGAGGCACCGTGGGTCAGTCCTTTGCTATTTCCAGGTCAGTATCACAGACCAGATCTAAGCACCCGTGGGTCATATCTGGCCCATGGGCCTTGAGTCTGACAACCCTGCGGTACAAGATCAGAAGATATGGAGAGACTTGGCCTATTCATAGAATTGCCAAGAGTTGGATATGACTGAATGGATAACATCCAAATCATCATCATCATCATATTTATGAAGTAGTATTGCTTCTTCCTACTCTGTCCGTGACTTCTTCAAATATTGAAATGTACTTTCCTCTTTGATACAGTATGTTAATTATGCTAATTTTAAAAAATGCTATGTTCTTCTCAAAAGCTTTTTTGTGATCTCCCAGTTTTGGCAATAAAATAGCTTATCACCTGTTTTATACTTTCATTCCCAATACTTTCCTTGTGACACTTGTGTGATTTGAGTAGTCTTCTTAAATCTTTCCGTTCCACCTGTCTTTAGTTCACCAGATTTTTGCTTCTAAAAATTTTCTTTATTTTTTTCTAATAGTTCGATTGCGCCTTTAAATGATATATTGTTGCTTTAACCATTGCTAAATATAACCCCCCCCCACTTTTAAAAAAATCCCTCAGAGTATGGCATTTTTCTCATTACCAAATTTTATTACACAGGATTGTTACAGAAAATAATTTTGTAAAAATGAATCATAAAAAGATAAACATTATTTCCACACAATAGGACAAATGCTTGTTGTCTTTATTTTTTCCTGGAGTTTTAATTTCCCAATTAAATAAAAAAAATAGTTTTATAGTTGAAACTGAGATTGTTGTGGTTTTTTTTACTTCCAAGGAAAATGAGTTGCAAATCAGTTTAGTGCACAGACTTTTATAAAACTAAACAGGAAAAACTATATTCATCCCACTTATTATCTTCAATTCATATTCAATAGCAGAGTAAGATAAATAAAAATACCCCGAGATACTTCAATCAATTAAAATATACCATCAAAAAATATCCAAATGCATTATGTATTTTTCTGAAAAAATGCACCCTTTCATATGATCTAAGAAAGATAATCTGAGGTCAATTATAAATGAAGCCATGCTCAAGATCTTCCATAAATTGTCTGTCCATTCTTTTTGTAAAATGTCCTCCTTAATTCTTTTAAACTGTAGCTTGAAACATCCTGTAAATAATCCTAGCTTAATTCCAATTAGCTTATCTTTTTAGCCTAGAAAACAAACATTAAATGAATTATTTCAGTGTGCTTTGAACAACAATAGAACTTTGAACAACAATGTATAAATACTGATCCATTTATCTGTTCAAGGACAAAAAGCTGAATCAACTTGCTCTTTCATAAAAAAAAAAGCTTAGTTTATAAAGATAGTTATGAAACTGCAGGTTCTCCAATTTATTCATAAAAAGGAATGGTGTTTTTCCCCCCAATATACTGGAGTATATACAACAATAACTATGAATCAAAAGTTTGGTAAATGATATATGATATTTGGATCTAATAGACCTTTGTCAGTCTTTTTTAGGCATGTGATTTTTTTTAATGGAAATGACAAGATTCATTCATGAAAATCAGTTATCTGCTTACTCTGGGCAGTTTTAAGCTAGGCCCATGCATTGCAGTTTATGCTTAATGGGGATTGTTTGATTTTATTGGGTTATGTGAATACAACAGAAGTTGCAAACCATAGTTTCTGACTCTGCTTGTTCTATGAACGCAAGCAATTGTGTCTTATACAATGATCCATAGTTAAGAATGTGTGAAGCCAATCATGAAAACCTGTGTAGGGGTTATTCTTAGACTATGATAGGAAGATTGAGTTTCAGGTTTCCTGTCAATCAATGAAGGATTCGGGGCCAATCAACTCTCTCACAGCCCTATCTACCTTACAAGGCTGTTGTGGGAGAAAATAGGAGGTCAAAGCACTATATTCACTGCCTTTTGCTCCTGAATTAAAGGTTTTAATAACTATATCCTATCCTGTTTTCCCCGAAGATAAGACATCCCCTGATAATAAGCCCAATCGGGCTTTTGAGCGCAGGGCAATAAGGCCAAGCGCTTATTGTAGGGTTCAAAAAATATATAAGACGGTCTTATTTTCAGGAAAACATGGTATCTTTCACATATATATACAAAGACATAACAATATGGACATATATAGAAAGATATGCTCCTTTCTAGGGTTATTTTAAAGTCAATAAAGTAGAAACATGGAATATGCTGAATGTCGTGGAAGAACAACCTACAAATATAGGAACCATTTAACCAAATTATTTGCCCACTTAACTTTTTTGACACTTCATTCCCAAACATACACACTCCTCCCTTCACACACACACACACACACACACACACACACACACATCCAAATATGCTCTGTTAGCAAGATCTTCCTGTGGAATCTTCAAGATAAAGTATATTATTTTATAAATTAGATGAACCTGATTTGTTAGATTAATGTTAAGATTGCAGTTAAAATCTAGGATTACAGTTTGAAAATGTCTAATTCCTGGAATTCAATACCAGAAGAATCAAAGAGCTGAATGAGTGAGACTTTTTTTAAAAGATTAAGAGTTAGCATTAAGAACTATTTAAAAGGAAAGGAAGCCTGAAGATATGTTTGCTGAATATTCCAGTACAACTATATTTGAAATTCTCTTAATTTAGGGAGATAATTTAGTTATTACTGTCTATTAAATCTGATTTTGAAACATTTCTTACAGTAGCACAAACAGTGATCATTAAAGAGCTCAACATGTGGCTGGATTGTTAAATAAGATTTCAGTCGGAAGATAGAACTTGTCAAAACTCTAGCAAGTTATATTTGGTTTCATAAACCACTATAGCTAAACTCACATAATATTAAGTTATATGCCACAATATACAAAATACTGCAGCTATTTGTGCACTGTAGAAGCCAAAATCACACTATATTACAGCACATCACAATTCATAAATATGAGCATCAGGAATTATTTGACTAGAAAGTCTGAACTCCACATGAAAAAGGTAACAAGGACAGAAAGAAAGACCCATGAATGGAATATATATACAAGTATGAAGTTTTCATCTCATTATAAGGATAATTAAGTTACAGAAGTGACATTACTTAGTTTGGTTAAAAAATGGAATAATCACCTGGCAATATGCTGACTCTCCAGTGGAAATAGTGGGTGGCCCAAATGATTCCACATTGTAATATGATTTTATTTCTATAACTTGTCTTTGAGTTGAGTATATCAGACAGGTTTCATGCCAGATTTAATTCAGGAGAAAAAGTTCTGAATGGACAAAGCAATGGCAAAATGCATGAAAGAAGCACTCAATGTGAGGACGGTTTAGTGAATAATCATTTAGTAAGGATCATTTATAAGAGAATGGAGTCAGTAGGTATCTTTAGCATTCTCAGATTATTTATAACATCTGACAGAAGTGCAGTAAAGCCTTTAGATATAGATGCACCCCTTGAAACCAGTATGGCATTTAAAATTAGTGACTGTAATAGCAAATTAGTATCCCAATGAGTCTGTTTGTGTGAATTACGGTATATTTCATGAAGGTGACTTTTTAATCTTCAAATGCACCAAAAGGCTCTTATTCTTAAAGCAGCTGGTTTAGGCCTTTTTTGAAAGTATAATGACAGTGTCAAGACAGAACATGCTTTATGATGATCCTGGTGGACTTTTAAGGGTTTGAAAGTGTGTGCATAATTAAGACCCCTTATTTCATCTAGCAGGTGTGAGAACTGGGGAAGGGGGTAATACAGAAGGGGGCTGCTGAGGAACCTGAGATGGGCAACATCAGAAACAGGTTGGGTTTCACCAGGAGCTACAGGCAGGTAGGAAAAGGTAAGGGAACCAACTGTGAAAAGGGGAGGTGAGTGGAGGGATGAATTGGTTTCTGATTATAAGAAGTTAAACTGGGCATCGTGGACCTCTGGAGGAATTGGGGAGGGGGCAGGTTAATTATAAAGGGGAGGAATAAGACCTTGGAGACAAAGGGGGGGGAAGAAGGGACGCTTCCTGGCCACGATGTCGAAGGCAGGAAAGATGTCAGGGGCCTGCGGAGAAGCTTCGGCGCGCCAACTAAGATCAGGCTGTCCGGGCTCCCTTCTTCTCCCCGCCGCAGCCGCAACTGGCTCTCTTCGGATGTCCAAGGTGGCGGAGCCCCTTCCCATCCCCTCCGCAGCTACTTTCCCGCCGGCGGCCGGGCAGGCGGCCTGAGCTCACCTGTCAACGTCCCTTCCCTGCCCTCTCCGGCTTCTCCTGCGGTGGCCGAGGCTCCTCCCGCCCGGTTTTCGGCCGCGCGCGCCGCGTCTCGCCCGCCCGCCCGCCCGCAGCGGCCGGAGCTCGCCACTCACCGAATTTGGCCTCGGCCGCAGCCGCGGCTCCGGCTCCAGTGTGCAAGAGGGGTCGATTCCGGGCGACGAGGAGGAGCAGAAGCAGCTGCTGCAGCAGGCGGCCAGGCAAGCGGGAGCCGAGCGACCCCATAGTCATGCTTGGCCCATGGCAAGTGCCCGCGGCTGCCTGGTACTGGACCCGAACTCCGGAGGACCACTTAGTCCATGCGCGCCTCTGCTCGGGTCGTCGCTGGGCAAGGCTAGCAACGCCACCCGGCTCCGGTGTCTCCAAGACCCAGGACAGCGACCAGCGCCGTCCCTCCCCCGCCTCAGCCCCTCCCTCTTTCCTTCCCCCTGCAGGCGCCTCCTCCGCTTCCTAGCCCCAAACGGCCGGCGAGCTAGGCTGCTCCCGTCGCCCCGCGGCTGCCTGAGCCGTTCCTTTCCGAGGCGGTAGAGGGGCGCGGGTCTCCCGACCCCGCCCCAGCTCCCAGCTTCCTTTCCCCGGCTGAACTGCTCCAATTCGAGGCGCGGGTGCAGAGAAACCCCTTGACCAAAATGGAAGCGCCGGCTCCAGCACTTTCGACCATGCCTCGACTTGGTAGCCCTCGCCCCTGTCCCTCCCGGCTGGCCATACCGGGGCCTTCGGTTGAGGAGCCCACAGCTCCGCTCTCGCTTCCTGTGCCTCCCTTCCCCTCCTCACCCCACCCAAGCCCTGGACCTGTCTCCGCACTCTTCTTGCACCCTCAAAATTGTACCGCACGCCCCTAAAGTGTAAAGCAAAAGACGGAGTGCCTTCCTGCTGCCTTGGATGGGACTATTGTACATAAGCACCATTTTGTTTCTGGAAAACACGTTCGGAAAGCCGGACATCAGAAGCGCGAGTAGCGCTTCTCTACTCCATGTGTGAGACTCTGCAGAGAAGCAGGCTCGGCACTTCCTTAGTCCCTCCTCCTTGCTGGTGCAACCTAGAAGTAGGAAGATGCGACCCGAGGATGCTCGCAGCGTCTGGTCAGAAGAAGTCAAGCTGTGGAGCTGGCAGTGTGTCGGAGCTCTCCTGGTTTTGATCCCCGTTCTTTGATTCTGCAAAGAGTACACCGCTGTCATGTTTTGCAGCCTCCTCTCCAAGAAGTTATTGGGCGTGAGCGTTTGATGTCCTGGTAGTGGCCATCACCTCTTCAACTACCAGCCAATGAATACGTGGATGAATGAAACGCCTGGATTGCACTACCTGACTCTGGTTTCTTCTCCAAATCCCCAAAACTTTAACCTTAAACTGTCTACTGTTGACCTCACCCGATTCCTAAGAGGTCTGTAAGGGGCCTGCATAAGAGTACCAGCTTGCCTACTGTCCGTTCTAGTTTTTTTTTTTTATTCGTACCCTTTTCATTTGTTTATAATTATGTTTACACTTGTATCTACATGCTTGACGAGAATACATGCTTGATGAAAATAAATAAATAAAATACAAATTAAATACAAAATAAAATAAAATAAAAATAAAATAAATAAAACTTAGCAAGTTCCACCACAGAAATGTTTGTTCAAAAATGTAGGACATCAAAAATGTAGAACATCAAAAGTCATTATTAAACTTTTAATGTGGCATAAAGGTGGAAAATAGATCAAACTGAAGAAAGAATCTCTGACCAATTACATCTCATGTGATTTACAAAGGAAAGGTAAATATAAAATCAGACTAGACTTTGACTCAGCTCTGATCGCTAGGCAATAGATGTCTATTTAGCAGATTTGAGGGCGAGGAAGAGGAAAATTATGGAGAAACTGCAAGCTCCTTTTACCACACTCAGCTTAAATTTCTGACTACTAGCTGTGTGTAAAACTCCAAGCTATATTGGTAATGCAAATCTAAAGATAAGCCATTTTAAAATTCAGTCACTCAGGAGTCAAGTATGTTTTGAATCAAATTTAGTTCTATGTCTATACAAAATATGTCTATGCAAAATATGAAAATAGCTTTCATCGCTTCACAGTACTTCCCAATCTAATTGGGACCTGGTGTGATTACCTGGTGTTCTCCCAACCAACCATTACCACTTCAGCCCAGTGCTGTCACCTAGTGGCCAGAAGTACCTCTGATTTAAAACCTGACAAGTGAACCAGAAGCCCTAAGGATGCTTCCCGGCATTTTATATAATCAGATTATCAATACTTGATAGAAAACAGACTGCAAGAATTCACTATCATATTGAGTGTTTATGAAAATCAGTTACTGTAGAAATTATCTCCTGGGTCCGTCTGTGGTTGTTTAAAATATCAAGAAAGGAATATGAAAAATTCCAAAATGTGGTTAACTCATGACCTAATAATTTGTCTCACCTGCATTTGCCTAACCAACCTCTTTCCACCATCATCACCCTCCCAGTTTAAAACTATTCTGCACAACTGATGAAATAAACTACAGCTTAGAAAAACCTCCTTATGGCTCTTAATAAAATGTGTTTGTTGGAAAGGATGCTACCAGACTTCTGATTTTTCCAGCTAAAAATCCTCCTCCTCCTCCTCCTCCTCCTCCACCACCACCACCACCACTTAAAAAAGGGAAGAGGCAGTTCTGGCAACACAACTAAAGCCTCCTCCCCTATTTATATATGTCACAAGAGTCACCTTTGATTTTCTTATTGGTACCCTGCAGACATTCTGAACTCTGTAATATTAGAAGCAAGGATTTTATTACCTGGTTGATAGTAGACAAATAAAAGAAATGGCTTATTTTATATTCTAAGCCATGTGTGTCCAACCTTTTAGTTTGCCTGGGCCACTCCCGAATAAAGAGGAATTGTCTTGGGCCACCTATAAAATATGTAATATAGTTAATGTATATAAATCACAAAAAGTTAAAACTTCGTAATCTTGCATATAGTCCATAGATCTCAGATTGGACACATCTGTTCTAAACTGTAGAAAGTTAGTTTTATTTGGAGCCTGATATGACTTAAGTTAAAAGAAGTGTAGAGGAGGTACACTTACTTATAAAGTAATAAAGGTGAGATAAAAATCTAGCAAATAATTAAAATTATTACAATCCTGCCTGAAAATTTTCAGAACATCCAGTTGGCCAGTATATAGTAAGTCCAGCCTTTTTTTTTTGCAGTTTTTGAATTATAGAAGCTCTGTAAATCATCTATGAAAGCCTGAGATCATATGAATCTATCCAGAGCCTTTCCTCATCACATTGCACTCTTCCAGTACAGCAGGAAGGTCAAAAAAGGCAAGATGGCAGCAACAATTACATGAACCTGTTATGAAAGCATCAACTTGGCTTTCTTGACACCATCCTTGTAGACACCCTAGCATCAAAATAGGTTTCAAAATAGGAGCCAACCAAGTTGAGCATGCATTAAAAGATATGCATTAAAAGGTTTACCCAAGTCATGTTTGAATTCTAATTCTCATTCTCATTCTCCTCCTCCCCCCTCCTCCTCCTCCTTCTCCTCCTCCTCCTTCTTCTTCTTCTCCTCCTCCTCCTCCCCTTCCATCCTCCCACCATCTCCCATCATTTCCTCCTATCTCTTCCCTCCTCCTTCTTATTTATTTATTTATTTATTTATTTCCATCAAGCATGTATTTTATGACAGATACAAGTGTAAACATAATTATAAATACATGAAAAGGATACAAATAAAAGAAAATATTTGGACAGGGACGGTAAGCACACTGGTACACTTATGTACGCCTCTTACAGACCTCTTAGGAATGGGGTGAGGGATACAGTAGACAGTCTAAGGTTAAAGTTTTGGGGATTTGGGGAAGAAACCACAGAGTCAGGTAGTGCATTCCAGGCATTGACCACTCTGTTAAAGGTAAAGGTAAAAGTTCCCCTTGCACATACGTGCTAGTCGTTGCCAACTGTAGGGGGCGGTGCTCATCTCTGTTTTAAAGCCGAAGAGCCAGTGCTGTCCGAAGACGTCTCCGTGGTCATGTGGCTGGCATGACTCAACACCAAAGGCGTACGGAACGCTATTACCTTCCCACCAAAGGTGGTCCCTGTTTTTTCTACTTGCATTTTTATGTGCTTTTGAAACTGCTAGGTTGGCAGAAGCTGGGACAAGTAACAGGAGCTCACCCCATTACACGGCAGCACTAGGGATTCGAACCACTGAGCTGCTGACCTTTCGATCGACAAGCTCAACGTCCTAGCCCCTGAGCCACCGCATCCTATGACTACTCTGTTACTGAAAACTCTGTTTTCTGCAGTCTAGTTTGGATTGGTTTACCATGAGTTTGTATCTGTTGTGTGCTCTTGTATTGTTTTGGTTGAAGCTGAAGTATTCATTGGCTGGTAGGACATTGTAGCAGATGATTTTATGTACTATGCTTAGGTCAGACCGAAGACGGCGAAGTTCTAAGTTGTCTAAGCCCAAAATTTTGAGTCTGGTGGCATCAGGTATTTTGTTGCGAGCAGAAGAATGGAGGACTCTTTTTGTGAAATATCTCTGGACTCGTTCGATTGTATTAATGTCTGATATGTAGTGCGGGTTCCAGACAGATGAGCTGTATTCGATTGTTCTGGCAAAAGTTTTGTTTGCCCTAGTTTGCAGTTCAATATTACCGGAGAAGAAGCTAGGCACAGTTAGGTTAACAACTCTTAATGCTTTTTTAGCAATGCTGTTACAGTGAGCTCTGGCATTTAGATCATTTGAGATGAGTACTCTAAGGTCTTTGACAGAGTGAGGGTCGTCTGTTAGGTCGTATCCATCCAGCTTATATTTTGTGTTCTGATTTTTTTTTTATCCAGTGTGTAAAACAGAGCCTTTGTTGGTTGAGATTTGGAGTTGCCAGTTGTTTAACCATTCTGACACATAGTCAAGGTCTTTTTGTAGAGTAGCAGCATTGTCAGTGGTGTTGAATAGTTTTACATCATCCACAGAGAGAATGCAGTTGCTTATTATATGATCGCAAAGGTCATTTATATAAAGTATAAAGAGTGTGGGTCCTAAAACGCTGCCTTGGGGGACACTGCTGTTAACAGGTGCAGGGTTAGATTAGAAGATTACTCCCTTCTGCCCTCTTCTCCCCCCCCCCTTTCTCCCTCCTCTTCTTCCCCTCCTCCTCCTCTTTCTTTTTCTTCTTCTTCTAACCCTCTTCCTCGCATTATGTATGACACCAATAAAGATGAGATATAAATCAATCAAAAGAAACAAAAATTAATAAGCGTTTATAGACTGCCAACAAGCAGACATCACAAAGCCGTTTACAAATCATAAAAACAAAATGAAATGCTACCCAAAATCCAGATTGTCTCCGCTGGTAGCAGAACCTGAAGAATCTTGTTTGGGTTTAGGGTTAAATTGGATTAGGGTTTTAACAGAAGGCCAGTAGAATATCCTAGGGCTGTAGGTCACAGTGAAAGATACAGGGGAAAAAACATTCTGAAGGAAATCAGAGGTGGAGTTTTTCTTTTAGGCATGGTGGATAAAGAGAGGAAAAGGAAAATTGGATTATATTTTTACATATATCATAGGCTGTGTGGATAATATAGACCAGTGATGGCTAACCTTTTTGCCATCGTGTGCCAAAAGCGGGAGAAGTGTTGGGGGGTTGTGCGTGTGGGTGCCCATACCCATAATTCATGCACCTTGCCCCCCCCGCGCATACCACCCCCCCCCCCATGGTCTCCTTGCTTTTGGCACGTGATGGCACAGTGGACCCGGTAGGCTTGTTTTTCGCTATCTTCAGGCTCCAGAGCCTTTCTAGGAGCCTGGGGAGGGTGAAAACAGCCTTCCCAACCCCACTCGGAGGCCCTCCAGAGGCCGGAAACAATGTGTTTCCTGACTTCTGGCGGGCCCAGAAGGCCCAGAAATCAGCTGGCCAGAGCTGAGGTCATGTGCCCACCAATATGGCTCCATCTACCACCTGTGGCACACGTGCCATAGGTTTGCCATCACGGGTATAGGCACAAAGCTGGAAAGAGGAAGATATATCCACTGGTATATGTAAGGGAAAAAATGAAGAGTTATGACTTTGGGATTTGAAGATTAGCTTAATGTAATTAGACAAATATTGTGGATCATCAAATATATGGCTATTTACAGTTAGTAGGGTTAATAGGTTTTTATATAATAAAGAATATTTATTAATATTTTAAATGTTTTTAGGTATTGTAGAATAGAAATTTTTTTATTGGCCAAGTGTGATTGAACACACAAGGAATTTGTCTTGGTGCATATGCTCTCAGTGTATATAAAAGAAAAGATACATTCATCAAGGTACAACATTTACAACACAAATGATGGTCATAGTGTACAAATTTAACACTTAATGATACAACACTTAATGATAGTCATAGGGTACAAATAAGCAATCAGGAAACAATATCAATGTAAATCGTAAGGATACAAGCAACAAAGTTACAGTCATAAGTGGAAAGAGATTGGTGATGGGAACAATGAGAAGATTAATAGTAGTTCAGATTTAGTAAATAGTTTGACAGTGTTGAGGGAATTATTTGTTTAGCAGAGTGATGGCCTTCAGGAAAAAACTGTCCTTGTGTCTAGTTGTTCAGGTGTTTTTAGGTATTGATATTATTTACTTAAACTTAGAGATAGATATTTATTTATTTATTTATTTATTTATTTCGACTTCTATACCGCCCTTCTCCCGAAGGACTCAGGGCAGTGTACAGCCAAGTAAAATTCAATATATAAACATTAAGAGAAAGTTAAAAAGCATATTATAATGTGGCCCAAATTTTAAAACAAATTTAAATCTTAAAATATAAATAACCCAAGTAAAATTTCAGTCCAGTCCCGCTTGAATAAATAGGTGCGTTTTCAGCTCACGGCGAAAGGTCCGAAGATCAGGCACTTGACGTAAGCCAGGGGGAAGTTCATTCCAAAGCGTAGGAGCTCCTACAGAGAAGGCCCTTCCCCTGGGGGCTGCCAACCAACATTGCTTGGCGGACGGCACACGGAGAAGGCCCTCTCTGTGTGAGCGTACGGGTCGGTGGGAGGCATAAGGTAACAGCAGGCGGTCCCGTAAGTACCCGGGTCCTAAGCCATGGAGTGCTTTGAAGGTGGTAACCAAAATCTTGAAGCGCACCCGAAAGACCACAGGAAGCCAGTGCAAACTGCGCAGGATTGGTGTTACATTATACATTATATTTTATAATAGTCTCAGTTGGGCCCTTGGTGCTGTCTGAGCTTGTTTTCTTGCAGAAGTTTCGTTACCCAACTTGGTAACATCTTCAGTGCTAGAAGAAAATGGAGTTTGCATTTCTAGCACTAATGACATTACCTAGTTGAGTAAAGAAATGGCTGCAAGGAAGCAACCAAGCTCAGAGAGCATCAAGGACCCAAAGTTCAACCCTAAACTACAAATATTGGTATAATCGTTCCTGAAATGAAAAAAAAATGGTGCTCATTATTGTATATATTTGTTTCATGGGGAGAAGTTAAAACTTTTTAACTTTTATCTTTTATCTTTATGGTAGTTTGTATTTTATTCTGTTTTTTTAACTTAATAAAGTTGTAAAGTGCCCATGAAGTTATCTAGAGAAATTTATCCTACTCAGTTCAGTTACTGTTGTAGGTAAAAATGGGAGAAGGTGCTGTGTATACCACCTTAAACACTTGCACAAGAGGCAGGATAGGTAGCTAACCAATGAATTAAGTACCTTTTCAAAAACTTGAATAAGAATTATTTCTAGACCCTCTTTGAGATCATCAAAGCTGTTGAGTTCTGATTTTCTCAAAATAGAACTTGTCAGGGTCTGGAAGAATTACTAAGTAGGCCAAATGATAGGCAATTGCTAGCATTTAATGATGATCATTTAATGATCATTGAATTGATGTGTTGCTGTGAATCTTACAGTGGTTGTATACAGTTTTGGCTTAGCACATTGTAATCTTACAAGAATTGTGGTTTGTTGCATAATTAGGGTTAAAACATAATTTGGTTTAATGCATAAATCCAGCCTGGAAATAAATTAGAAGCCAATGTCCTATTTTTAACAGAAAGATACTGCGTTGTATTTTGGGTAAATTGCATGCAATCATCCATCTGCAAATACAAAATTTAGCATCTAAGTCACTGAATATAAAATATATGGGTAACAACTGCATGCAGCAAACATTATCCAGATTTAACACCCATTTATTAACCGCCGTTATCTTTAAGTGAGTTTCCTGGATATACATTTTGCAAACTAATAGTAAACATTTTTTAAAAGCTGGTTTAAAAAAAAATTAGATAAAAGCTATTGTAGAAAAGTATGTCATTTTAATAAGGTAAGCTGAAAATAAGTACTGGTAATAGAAATAAAAAAAAATTGCAAAGATAGGCAATACAGAAAGGACATAATGAAAAATGAGTTTATGGAAAGGTAAATTGCTGAATTCTCATGGGCTTAGCAAACCATATGGCTGTGGGGGACAGGGGGAGGCCAGTGTGAAAGAACACAAAGTGGGAAAAAATGATTCCAGCAGCATATGGTAAACAGTAAGAAGACAGGATATTTATTATTATCATCCATTACAATTTATCATACTACAGTAAACATCCGCAAGAAAACAACAAAGCTCAAAGACCCCACAGTTCAACTATCAAATACAAATATTCTCTTCTAACTTTATCCCTTATTTCTGTACAGGTAGTCCTCATTTACCAACTGCCATGTTTAATGATCTTTTGAACATAGTGGGGGGGAAATCAGCTTTGCAGCCAGTCCTTATATTTTATGACCATTGCAGTGTCCTGCAGTCAAGCAATCCCCATTTCTGTACTTCGCAGCTGGCTTCTAACAAAGCAATGGAGAACACTGAAATAAAATTGCAAGTGGCAGTCATGTCATTTTCCACTTAGTAACCTTGGCATTTCGCAACAGATTTTCAGTCCCAATCATGGTCACTAAGAGAGGACTACCTGTAAAAGACTATAACCATCACTTTGACTTTTTTTTAAACCATACCCTGCAGACACAATAAAAAAAAAAATAGCCAACAGAATACCAAGCTGGATCACTACTACCCTGGGGCTCCACCCGATATGTAGCTCAGCAGTTTGCTCTTCAACTGTGACTCTTCTGTAGGGTTGATTCTTGATGACTTTCTGAGCTCTACAAAGTTCTGCTCTCTACAATTGAGCTGTAGAGCTTAGGATGGGATGGTTGAACCTCAGGGCCTGTCAGTGGGTACAGGCAAGGCATCCTGGGGAGCTGGTTGGGACTGTTTCAGTCATGGATGAAATAATGGAAGGAAACTGAACAAGGAGAGATTCAAACTAGAACTAGGGAGGAATTTTCAGACAGTGAGAGCAATCAACTAGTGGAATAGAAGTTGCCTTCGGAATTGAGCTTCATCACTGGAGGCTTTCAAGAAGAGATTGGACTGCCATTTGTCGGGAATGGTGTAGGGGGGTGATGACTAACCTTTTTGCCATCACGTGCCAGGAGGGGGAGAGGCCCCTAGAGAGGCCCTGGAGGCTGGGGATAGCAAAAAACGGGCCTTCTGATCCTACCAGAAGTTGGCAAGCAGTCTGTTTTCGGCCTCCAGAGGACCTCCGGGAGGGGGGAGGCCGTTTTCAGGGGGCCCCAGATTCCTAGAGAGGCTCTGGAGCTAGGTGACAGAGAAAAATGGGCTTCCCTCCCCCGAGGCCCTCCAGAGGCAGGAAAGACCCTGTTTCCCTACTTCTGGTAGGCCCAGAGGGCCCAAAAATCAGCTGGCACGCCAGAGCTGAGTTCACATGCCCACTGATACGGTTACGCATGCCATAGGTTCGCCATCACGGGTGTAAGGTCTCCTGCTGTTCATCAGAGTGGGGGTCACTGGATCCACCAACTACTGGAATCACCTACGTCACATCTGTTCATCCCTCAATGCTCTCCCTATTTTCCCTAACCAGATGACATGTCCAGCAGGAGCCCTATAAACCTTCCATAATGAAGAGCTCCTCTTATGCAGCTAATGAGGTCCGCCTTTTCCACTCTAGTGATAGAAAATCAAGCAGGAGAAAGACCTCTCCTTTCCTACCCCATCCTTCCAATACCATCCCATTCACAATTTGTCACCAAAAGAGATGTCAATACACTGCACTACCTCCTTTGTGAATGAATCTGAATTTCAATGGAGAAAAACAAAGTTTTACATTTAGGCAGGAAAAATCAAAGATACAAATACAGACCTGGTTCAAAAACAGTAACTGTGAGAGGGACGTTGGAGTCCTAGTGGATGGTCACTTGAATATGAGCCAGCAGTGTGCAGCAGCCGCCAAAAAAGCTAATACAATCCTGGGTTGTATAAACAGAGGCATAGAATTCAGATAACCTGAAGTATTAGTACCGCTTTATAAAATCCTAGTAAGATCACACCTGGAATACTTCAGGATTTGGGTTTGGCTAGTCTAAAGAAAGGAAGAATCAGGGGTGACATGTATTTGAAAGATTTTCACAAAGTCGAGGGGGTCAACTTATTTTCCAAAGTACCAGAGGGTAGGACAAAAAACAATGGTTGGAAACTAATCAAAAAGAGAAGCAACCTGGAATTAAGGAGAAACTTCCTTATAATGAGGACAATTAACCAATGGAACAGTCTTCAGAAATCATGGGTGCTCCATCACTGGATGTTTTTAAGAAGAGTCTAGACAATCACTTGTCTGAGATGGTATAGGTCAATGATGGCTAACGTTTTTATCAACACATGCCAAAAGTGAGGGAAACATGGGTGGTCGCACGTGGCCACACTCATAATTCAATGTGTTCTGGCCCCTGCGCATGCATACATCATTTCCCCTCCCTGTGCTCCCCCCATTTTTGGCATGTGATGGCATGGTGGACCAGGTAGGCCTGTTTTTCACCCTTCCCAGGCTCCAGAGGCTTTCTTGGAGCCTGGGGAGGGCGAAAACTGCCTCCCACCCCCTGGAGGCCCTCTGGAGGCTGGAAACAGCCCATTTCCCAACTTCCAGTGGGCCAAAAAGGCCCGAAAATCAGCTGGCCAGTGCACACATGCACATTGGAGCTGAGCTAGGGCAACACTTGCATGACAACAGATATGGCTCCACGTGCCATCTGTGGTATGGATGCCATAGGTTCGCCAAGGTCCCTTCCAGCTCATTCATTCTATTCTATTCCTTTCACCAGATGAAATAGGAAATGCCAAATAAACTGTAAACGTTGCATGCACCATAAATCCTAGCTAGTGTTTTGGGAGCAGAACTCTCTAATACAGTGTTTCCCAAATGCGAGCAACACTGAGAATTCTGGGTGCTGAAGTCCACATTTTTTTACAGTTGCTGACATTAAAAAGCACTGCTTTAGCATGAGGATTTTATACACCCCTATATCTTTGGAGAAGTCTGGGGATTTTGGCTTGGCCATTGTCAAGCTTTACAACAAAGAGAGACAAGATGGCGATGAATTAATTGGTCCTCCCTTTTATTAACTGTTTGGCAATTGGGTGGCCATATTGATTGTTGGAATATAATGGAATTGATAAGCTCATGTAATATCCATGCCTTTTTAATTTTTCTTTTTATTGTATTTTATATGGTTTTAGGTTTGTAAGATTGCGTTCTTGATCTTTATCATTGTACTGCAAATGTTTTAATTTCTATTTTCTTTGTGCAGGCCACCAAGAACTTTTTCATTATTTATTTTTATTTAAGTAAATAAAATGTTCCTATCTACATCTATTGCATTATAGTATATATTATATAATAAGCATATATATTATATAATTTTATATCCGTATACAGATATGGCATTATAATATTTATATGTATAGTATTTATATAATATATTTATGATAAAGTAGCTCTGTTTATTCAAAAAATTACTTTGGTGTTTTCCAGATGGTAGATGCCATTAAAAAAATCTCAGTACTTTATAGGAATAAAAGAAGTAACGCATATCCTTTTCCAGGTTCTCTCAAATACTTGAACTGCTGCTTGGGGACATCTGGCATGAGGGAGTTAGAAAAGAAAGCACATTTAGTTCAGCTTTATACAACCACCTGGATTATACAAACTCATAAATAACAGGGAAACTCTTGTGCCAAACCCAGGAGATTTGAGGGTGTTTGGAATGTCAACTAGCATTAAAGATCACAAGCCTTTTTAAATCAAAATATTTTACAGTGGAGACCACCAGATCTGAGATTGTTACTGAAAAAGTTTCTTTTTCTGATAACTGCTTTAAAAAAAACCTAGCAAAATCAATATTGCTATTGGTTTGTGTCATTTTTGTACTGACTCAATTTGACTGCAGAAAGTGCAAGGATTATCTCTGAAAGCTAATGCAAAATAAAAGAGGCTGTATAGGTCAAACATCCATTCAAAGAAAGAGAGAAAAATGGCAATATGGTAAAGCATTCATGAATAAGAATGAAATTTTCATAGCAGTGACTGCAGCAAATGAACAAACTAAGCCAAACACAACATCTGCAGCGAATATTTGTCCATAGGGATAGGGAGCAAAACACTGACAAGATAAGGTACTGTATATAAACAGAAAGCAAATCCCACCTCCTTTTAACACTGATGATGTAACCTAGTTGGGTAATGAAATGTCTGCAAACAAATAACCAAGTTCAGAAAGTACCAGAAACTCCATTGTTAAACCCTGAGCTAATGTTTTCTCTTTTATTAAACCATCATTTCACCAACCTACAACCCTATAACTAACCAGATATGTTAATTAGACCCATTGATACTTGAATGGAAGGCCTCACTGGAAACCAGAGGTTGGGCATAGGGTAAACTTAGCATTCATTCATTCATTGGAGTCTGGAATGATGACTTCTTATACCAAGATATATAAATGTTGATATGTGTGTTTGCAATTGTATATATGACCTCAGAGTAAGTTTGGACTCCTAGCAATTTCCTGGATACATTCGTATAGGTTTGTTAACAGTATTTTCAGAAGTGGTTTGCCACTGCCTGATACTCGGGGCTGAGAAGGAGTGACTAACCAAAGGACTCAAAGTTTCCCAGTTTTTACCCCAATGATTTAACCATTACAACAAACTGGTAAGTCATATTAAGATAACATCGAACATGTTTATTTTCTTTTATGCTCCCCTTCTTCCAAAAAAAAAAAAATAGCAATTAATATAGATTGCATATTGGGTGCCAAAAATACTACACACAAAAAAATATATATTATATCATATGTGTCACAGAGAGAAATCATCCAGATGCCCTAAGCTCTACGGCCTCCCCAAGATACACAAAGAAGGAACCCCACTCAGACCCATAGTCAGCTCCATAGGCTCACCTCTACAAAACCTAGCCAAATTTCTCGCCAAACAACTACAGCCCTATGCAGAATCCATCGCCTCACACGTAAAAAACTCATTCCAGTTCATAGAGATCATAAAGAAACAAAACTTACAGCCCAGCGACCTACTCGTGAGCTTTGATGTCATATCCCTCTTCACCCAAGTGCCAATCAAAGAAGCCTTGACAGCTATCCAAAACAAATATAACCCCCCCAAGCACATCCTAGATCTGACCAACCACTGCCTATCCAACACATACTTCATCTATAACGGACAAAAATACAAACAAATAGAAGGCGCACCCATGGGATCACCCTCTCACCTGTCATTGCCAACCTCTACATGGAACACTTTGAAACCCAAGCACTAGAAAAATCTGATCACAAACCCAAACTCTGGCTCAGATACGTAGACGACACCTTCATAATCTGGCCACACGGGAAAGAAAAACTTGAAAACTTCCTCACACACCTCAATAGCCTACACCCCAAAATACAGTTCACCATGGAAACAGAAGTTAACAACCAACTTCCTTCCTAGATGTCTTAGTCTACAAGAAACCCAATGGCTCCCTAGGACACACCATCTACCAGAAGAAAACACACACAAACCGCTATCTGCATGCACTCTCACACCACCACCCAGCACAGATCAACTCCGTAGCCAAGACACTCATCTCTAGAACAAAATGCTTAGCTGACGAACAACACCTAAAACCGAACTACACACTCTCACAAACGTACTAACATCCAATGGATTCCAGAGAAATAAGATTACCAAACTAATCCAAAAGAACCCCCACTAAAACCCAAGACAGAGAGCAAGAAAATGGCACAGCCCTCCTCCCATATATAAAAGGCACCACAGGCAGAATCAGCAAGATCCTCCACAAACATAACATCAAGACAGCATTCTGCACAAACCAAAAATATCCACCATCCTAAGAAACCCCAAAGACAAAATTGAGTTAGAAAATCAAGGAGTATATGAAATCCCATGCACCGCCTGCCCCACCACATACATTGGACAAACCAACAGAAGAATAAGTGCACGATTGAAGAACACAAGAACTCATTCAAAAAGAGGAACCAACTTCTTCCCTGGTCCAACACTTTAAAGTCACAGGACACGATATTGACTTTAAAAGACCAGAACTATCGCCAAAACTGAACACTTTAACAACAGAATAATCAGAGAAGCCATCGAGATAGAAAACGCCCACACAGCATGAACAAACGAGATGATACCTCCGCCTACCAGCCATTTGGAAACCTGCCTTATTGACAAACGTGTCCCTAACACGAGGAATGACACCAGACCCACACTCACGAGGTCCACACAGGATGTCACCACCACATCCACCCAGAAAGCAGACCCAAACCCACACTGATCAGGAAGCACGACCAAGGACCAGAAGCCAGACCGCAGCTGCAACATTAGCCATTTCAAACCCCTCCAATCCATACATACAGCAGACTGACACCCACTATGAAGATGTAGCACGACCACGAATGCGAAGCCAAACAGCAGCAGTGCAGCTCACCAGCTCAAATCCCCCTGCAACTCAGGCTAATTTGAGCACAACCAAGCCCCCATCCAAACAGGACACACTCCCATCCAATCAGAGCACAAAAAAACCCCCATCCAATCAGAGCACAGCCAAGCCCCCACCCAATCAGTTCAAACCCCCACTAGCAGTTAAAAAGGAAGAAACAGCTGCAATCACACATTGCTCCCAGAAGCACGAAGCTGAAGCCTGAAGATGACGAATGAGACTTCGTCGAAACGTCGCCAAGACACTTCCAATTTTACGCGGGAGAGAACCCGAATAACCAAAGACCTATATACAAACACCCGCGAAAACCTCAGAAAATATATATATATATATATATATATATATATATATATATATATATATATATATATATATATATATATATATATATATATATATATATATATATATATATATATATATATATATATGTATATGTATTTATGTATATGTATATATATATGTATGTATGTCTGTCTGTCTTTGGTTATTCGGGTTTCTCCACGTAAAATTGGAAGTGTCTTGGCGTGAAGTCTCATTCGTCATCTTCAGGTTTCAGCTTCTGGGAGCTGAAGCCTGAAGATGACGAATGAGACTTCAAACGTCGCCAAGATACTTCCAATTTTACGGAAGAAAACCGAATAACCAAGACCTACATACAAACACCATGAAAACCTCAGAAAACAAATATATATATATATATATATATATATATATATATATATATATATATATATATATATATATATATATATATATATATATATATATATATATATGTATGTATGTATGTATATGTATTTATGTATATGTATATATGTATGTATGTCTGTCTGTCTTTGGTTATTCGGGTTTCTCCACGTAAAATTGGAAGTGTCTTGGCGGCGTTTTGAAGTCTCATTCGTCATCTTCAGGTTTCAGCTTCTGGGAGCTGAAGCCTGAAGATGACGAATGAGACTTCGTCGAAACGTCGCCAAGATACTTCCAATTTTACACGGAAGAAAACCCGAATAACCAAAGACCTACATACAAACACCCGCGAAAACCTCAGAAAACATATATATATATATATATATATATATGTGTGTGTGTGTGTGTGTGTGTGTGTGTGTATGTATATGTATATCAGCTTATCTACTTACCATATCTACCTATCATCCATATCTATCTATCTATCTATCTATCTATCTATCTATCTATCTATCTATCTATCTATCTCTCTATCTCTATGTTTTATAGATGTTCCTAAAAGGGACACTGTGACTCAGTGGCTAAGATGCTGAGCTTGTCGATCAGGTCGGCAGTTCAGCGGTTTGAATCCCTAGTACCGCGTAATGGGGTGAGCTCCCATTTACTTGTCCCAGCTTCTGCCAACCTAGCAGTTCGAAAGCACATAAAAAATGCAAGTAGAAAAATAGGGACCACCTTTGGTGAGGTAACAGCATTCCGTGCGCCTTTGGCATTTAATCATGCCGGCCACATGACCACAGAGACGTCTTTGGACAGTGCTGGCTCTTCGGCTTTGAAACCGAAATGAGCACCACCCCCTAGAGCCAGAAAACAACTAGCATGCTTGTGCGGGGAAATCTTTACCTTATATATGTTCATACATGTGTGAGTGTCTATCAGCTTATATGTATACATATATACATATACATATGTCTGCCTTTCTGTTTTTCTGTCTATCCATCCAACTATTTATCTATAACAGCATATATGTAAGTGATGTTAATGAGGATCAGTTTAAATTAAACCCATCCCCTTTATTTTATTCATATAGGATTTTTTCAAATGTTGACAGCAGAAGCCATACTAATTTATGTAACTGAAGTAATCTATATTTGCTGATCTAGTAAAGTTTATTTGAAAATGGTGATTCAACATGGGAATATAATAATATACCAAATATATATTTGAGAGCTGGAAACATCTTAAGACTTATCGCTGTAATGAACCACAGGAGGACATAAGAGACATTTAAAATCTAGTCTTGCATTGTTCTAGAGTTTTATCGCCAATTAAGATGAACTCATTTATCATCCAGATGGGAAAATGTTGTAAAATTGTTTTCATAATGGTAGGAGTGGGTTGAGATTTCCTGCAACATTTGAAGAGATTCTAATATTCTGAATAGCTCATTAAAACCACATCAGAAATAACTCTCTTTGCACCTTAAGTCGATAAGCACATTCCATTGTCTTCAGTAAGCCAAACAGCTTACTGAGGGGAAGGAAAATTGAGAAATTTTGCTTGATTGAGCTCAGTGAAGTATTAAAAATATTGATTTTTAGTAACTACCAGTAGTTTGCAATGCAATATTTTGTTCTCAAGGCTACAGCTAAATGATGATGTTTCCACAAAGTCATGAAAAAACAGCCAGGAAAGGGCATTAAAAAGGGAGTTTCTCCTATTTCTGAAAGTGTAGTTAGTAATTACCTAAAAGAAAATCTAGAGAAGGCTTAAGAGTTGTATCTAATGAAAATGCTAATTATAAGCGAGAATTAACCACAGACCTGAGCATCTGTTTAAAGTTTACTCTAGGATATTTTCAGTACAGCCAACCTTAACTAAAACCCTTTCCGGAATTATTAGGAATGAAGGACTTTTTAGGAAAGTCATTTGCAGGTTTACCACCTCCCTGGAGAAACTAAATTTAAAACCATGGAAATGTTTTCAAAGCTGACTCCCCTCTGATTTAGAAATCAGAACAAGTACAGCTACCTGAACACCTGACCACAGTATAACAGAATGTTTCTAATCTTCATGCTGCCTGGGGAATTTGGGAAGCCTGCACATCTAAAATTTGTTGAGGATGAGTTATTCTGGTATACAGTAGCATTATGACAAACCTGTGACTAAGCCTCTTCTCTTCCTTCCCATTAAGTCTCTCCCAACTCTTGTTAATGTTATCGATTTAAAAAGACAAATCAGAATGATTAATCATGATGTGGTTGGCTCTCTATAGATATTCCTCAGTTTTCAGCCATTCGTTTAGCAACTGTTCGAAGTAACAATGGCACTGAAAAAAGTCACTTATAACCAGTCCTCACATTTACAAACATTGTACCACATGTGATCAAAATTTGGGCACTTGGCCACTGGTACTTATGAAGTTTGCAGATAAGATAATCAAGCAACGAATCACTGAACACCTAGAAGCAAACAAAACAATAATCAAAAGCTAACATGGGTTTATCAAAAAGAGATCATGCCAGAGTAATCTTATTGCATTCTTTGACAAAATGACAAAATTAATGGACCAGAGGAATGCTGTCAATATAATTTACTGGGACTTCAGTAAGGCATTTGATAAAGTAGATCATAACCTACTTTTTTTTTTAATTTGAATTTATATCCCGCCCTTCTCCGAAGACTCAGGGCGGCTTACTCTGTGTTAAGCAATAGTCTTCATCCATTTGTATATTCTATACAAAGTCAACTTTTATTGCCCCCAACAATCTGGGTCCTCATTTTACCTACCTTATAAAGGATGGAAGACTGAGTCGACCTTGGGCCTGGTGGGACTTGAACTTGCAGTAATTGCAAGTAGCTGTGTTAATTTGGTGACCACCTTTAAAGCGCTCCAAGGCATAGGGCCGGGTTATCTACGGGACCGCCTACTGCTACCGAATACCTCTCACCGACCCGTGCGCTCTCACAGAGAGGGACTCCTCAGGGTGCCGTCAGTGAGGCAATGTCGTCTGCCGACGCCCAGGGGAAGGGCCTTCTCTGTGGGGGCTCCCACCCTCTGGAATGAACTGCCCCCAGGACTTCGTCAGCTTCCGGACCTTCGGACCTTCCGCCGCGAGCTTAAAACATACCTATTTAACTGCGCAGGACTGAGTTAGTTTTTAGTTTGTGGGTTTTAACTTGGGTTTTAATTTTTTATATTTTTTAATTATTAGGCTTTTGAATAAGTTTTTTAATTGTTTTTAGAATTGTATTTATTGCTTTTAAATGCCTGTAAACCGCCCTGAGTCCTTTGGGAGATAGGGCGGTATATAAATATAAACAATAAATAAATAAATAAATAAATAATAACAGACAGACTTAGTCTGCTGAGCCACCAGAGGCCCTACTTACTACTAGATAAAATAGAAAAATGTGGGTTAGACAGCAATTGGCTGACCAACCGCACTCAACATGTAGTCCTCAATGGAACTGCATCTACATGAAGGGAAGTATGCAGTGGGGTTACCCAAAGGCTCTGTTTTAGGCCCAGTACTCTTCAACATCTTCATCGATAATTTGGACGAAGGGATAGATGGTGAACTCACCAACTTTGCAGATGACACTAAGCTGTATTGTTCTGTTTACAATTACAGGTATTCTTCAACCTACAACCAATTCACTTAATTACCATTTGAAATTATGATGGCATTGAAAAGTGACTTGACCCAGTCCTCATATTTATAACTACCATGAAGTCCCCACACTCATATGATCATAACATTTTTAATGTTTGCAGTGTCCTGAGATTATCTGATTGCCATTTGTAACCTTTCCTTGATAACAACGTCAATGGGGAAAGTCAGATTCACTTAACTGCAATGATTCATTTAATGGCCAGTAAATAAATAAATAAATAAATAAGTAAGTAAATAAAATCAGCGTAGTCACCATAAGAAAGGCTGAGCGCCAAAGAATTGAGCCCTTTGAACTCTGGTGCTGGAGAAGACTTAGACTGCAAGGCGAACAAACAAGTCAGTCCTAGAGGAGATCAACCCTGACTGCTCTTTAGAAAGCCAGATTCTGAAGATGAAACTGAAATCCTTTGGCCACCTAATGAGAAGGAAGGACTCACTGGAGAAGAGCCGAATGCTGGGAACGATTGAGGGCAAAAGAAGAGGACGACAGAGAACGAGGTGGCTGGATGGAGTCACTGAAGCAGACGGTGTGAGCTTAAATGGACTCCAGAGGATGGTAGAGGACTGGAAGACCTGGAGGAACGTTGTCCATGGGGTTGCAATGGGTCGGACACGACTTCACAACTAACAACAACAAAGTCACATTCTTCACTTACGGTATAGCTTAGCAGATGTTCTGATCCTCGTTTTGGTCATAAGTCAAGTACTATCTATATAAGGATGTTTTTTTAAAGCACCAAATGGTGACATTTTTGTAGCCTAAGCCTCCAATCACTAGGCTAACAAAGAAGGCTAAGATTTTTCCACGCAGTTGTGCTCAGAAAGGAAATGGTCCTATAAATCTGCAGACAATGCTTCTTCTTGATAGCATGAACAATAGACACATTTCAAAGCAGAATGGCCTCCATTAGTCATTCCAGGCAACAAAAAAAGAAAAAGGAAGAGATAGACATATTGCAAACAATGGGAAGAACAATTCAGGCTGTTTTGGTTTAGAGTTGTCGTTGTCTCCATGGATTTTTGAAATACTCTTTATGTAACTAAAAAGGGTGACGATGACGAGAATTGCACATACTTAAAGTATCCTTTACAAATCAAGGGAAATAATCATTCCAGCTGTACTCCGATTTGATCAGGCTGAGTCTTTGTTCTTTAAATCACAGAAATTGAGAAAGAGTTATAGAAGAAAACAATAGAATAGACAAACTGGACAGGTTTAATCTTGCAAAATACAGGTACCTTCTTGACTTACGGACTGGCTGAAGTTATGATAGCTGCAAAAATGGGGACATGTGATTCAAATCCAAACTTCCAATAGTCAGTCCCACTCCAGCACAAGGTCACATGACTTCAGTTCAGGTACTGTTGTGTCTGCGCCCCCTGAGCCAGCCCCCCTGCCAGAAAGTAACTTGGAAAGTGAGGGGGAAGGGTGATCAGGACTTACCTCAGGAGCACCGGCTCCCCTGGCTCAGCTCCAGGAGCCAGAGGCAGGCCAGGTGGAGGAGATAACAAGGCCTCCGTCCCCTGACTCTTCCCCCACCCCCAGGCCATGCCTCCAGACTCATCTGATGGCAGTCAGGCCTGGCTGGACCCTAGGTTTCGTAGACAGGAGAGGTGGGAACAACAGAAGCAGGGCTGGGGCAGGCCTAGGAAGTGCGGAGTCATGGAGCCACACCCCACAGGATATAAAACCAGCAAGGGCTGCTATGCCTCTTCGTAGCAGGCAAAATCAACTGCTTAACTAAGAGCTGAAGTACTGTTTATTCCTGGGTGACTCATCGGCATCAAGGGAGATAACAGAGTCACTTGGCAGACGCTCGCTAGTTTGCTGCCAGAGCTGATAGTGCCGGCTAATTAAGCCATCGCTCAGACAGAGGTGAGGGGGGACAGAACAGTACTCAATAGCACACATTTACAGCTGTTGGAAGCATCTTGCAATCATGACCATGTTTTAGTTTTGCCGAAAACTGTTGTTACTTCCAGTTTATGGCAAAACCATACCCATTGTGAATAATTGATTCACTTAATGACCATGTTTTTCACAACTCCCTTAACGACTGTCACCAAAAAAAAAAAAAGTCAGAAAATTGAATCTGTCACATTACCTAGACTCCCAAATTCTGATTATTAGTACCAGATCAAAAGGGTCAAGTTGATAGCTCAATGGTTGGGCACAAAACGATGATTCTGGGAGAAGCCTACTACTATTTCATATCAGGATTAGATTTTAGAACAATTTATCTTTGTAAAAGCTGTTAAGGCTAGAAAGCTTCCTTAAACTAATTTTAAATAAAAGTTACCTAAAGTTCAGGGGAAGATGAAACACAGGATTATACCAGGCTAGACATTTCAGGTAGGTAGCGGTCCTGGCACTATTGCAGCAGTCAAGATAAATATGAGAATAAATATGAATGGTGGGCGGGGCTACATTTGGCGTATAAGACACACCCAGATTTTCACCCTCTTTTTGGGGGTAAAAAGGTGCGTCTTATGCGCCAAAAAATCCGGTATATAAAACTGTATGGATACATGTGTAAGGTAGTAATGAGATACGGTGTTCCTCCCTACATTTCCTTGATGACCAGAGATGGTATTCAGCCAGTTCAAACTGGTTTGCCCGAACCGGTAGTGGAAATTGTGGGTGGGCCCACCTGGCCTGGCTCGGCCCCAGCCCAGCTCTATGCCATTCTATTTAGGCATATTTGCAAACCAGTAGAGAAGGTAAGTGAATACCATCCCTGCCGATGTCGCAGGCAGGCTGGCACCCCTTTTCTTCTCCAAGTTTCCAAGTCTAATCTATTTCACCCATAGAAATTATCATATAAAAGCAGTCCTATATAAAATTATCTATTATTGTTATTGTTCTACAGATCATATTATTTGACTCAAACTTTGCCCTTAAAGAATACTTCACAGAAGATATTTCTGGGGAGCTGGATCTGGTCTATTATTCGCAATTAATAAATTGTATTGGTTTATGATAAAACACACACACACAAAAAATACAAAAGCAAATAGTAGGAAAAATAGGGAAGGAAAAAAGGAATGGAAAAGTGTGGAAAAGAAAGGGAAAAAAGAAAGAAAAGGCATTGACTTCTGACTCCCTTTGGTGCAATAGAATAGGGTAGTAACATCAAACCACAACTTTTTTACTTTTACATAATAGTTTAAACTAGCCATTTCTATAACAACAAATATATCTAAATTTTCTGTATTAGAACATGAATCCTATTCCAATATTTCTTTGCTTTGTCACATGTCCACCATAAATGATAAAAGTCTCCTCTTTACATTTACAATGTTCATTTGAAAAAGCTTTATAATTTTTTGATAACTTGTCTGGAGTTAAATATCAATGATACATCATCTTATAGAAATTTTCTTTTAAATTGTAATTTAATGTAAATTGTAAACCTTTCTTCCACATGTTCTCCCATTGTTCAAGTATTACATTATATCCAAAATTCCTTGCCCGTTGAATCATACAATGCTTTACGTGTTCACTTTCCAAATTTAAATTCAGTAATGTTTTAGACTTTAGCAATATGCTCATCACTACCACACAGTAAAATTTCCAATTCATTTTTAACGAAGTCAAACCCATAACTCTTCTTGTCTAATTTAGATCTCTTTCAGTTGTAGATATGTAAACCAATAGCAGACATATCCTTCTGATTCTAGCTCTTCCTTGGATTTGAGGGTAGGATAACCAAAATTAAGATATTATTTTACCATGTCCACCAGTCCAACTTCATCATTTCTCTTTTTAAAAAAGCTTCCTGTGGGGAAATCCAGAGGCATCTCGTAAAAAAACTTTATATTTATTCCAACTTTTAGAATGACATGTCTAACGAAGTAGCTGTTGAAATCAACATTTACTTTAACTTTGTCATACCGTAAGTAGCCGTGTGATCCAAATCTTAATTCATGACCTTCTAGGTCATGCATCTTATTCTGAAGGTTCACTCTCTTTTAGCCAAATCAAAAAACAAGTATCAAAATACAGTTTCAAATCTGATAAACCCAAACCCCCTTTCCTTAACAATGACTGCTCTATTAGTGACCTATGATATATTATCAATGAGACTCTTGCTTGCCACGATGTAGAGGAAAGATGCAAAATTTCTGTTTGTGTTAAGTAATCAAGGAACAACTTATAGAAACATGCATGAACAACTATAGAACTGTGGCATCCCCTCCACTTGCGCTAGTGCCACCGCGAGCACTGCGCAAATTCACAGCCCCGTTCACATGCACTTGCGCGGGTAAAGGCACCTGCTCCCCCCAACCCAGAAAGTTTGGGCAACTCTGTTATAGAGTATGTTCTTCTAATAATGTTCCTTACAGATAGCATGCATCTTTTACAGGACTGTATAACGTTAAAGAAATAATCAGGGAAAGGTTTTCTAAAATATGTACAAATGTACAACTTGTCTATGACTCTTTAAAGCAGCTATGTCTTTTCTTATAATGATGCAATTTTCCCTTGATCCTAGAATTTCAATTTCAATTTCAATTTTCCCTTGATCCTAGAAAAAAGACAGGGCTCCTTTAAAGAGTTGTAGAAAAATTCTGTTTTCCCCTTCCCACATAACTTGAACCACTGTTTTGAAAATGAATCCAAAACATCATATATTTCCAAAGTTTAAGTTATTCATTATTAGTATTAGTTATTGGAATGAAAATTTCTACTATCACTGATCCTGCCAGCAACCACCATCACTCAGTGTTTAATATATATATATATAATCCTTTAGTTAAGCATTAGTAATTGAAAATACATGCTTTATGAGTTCATGCTATTCTTCAAAAAAAAGATTTAATGAGAAAAGTTCCAACTATTCAAAGCACAAATTTCTTTAAAGCAGGAGTGTCCAACCTGTGGGCTACGTGCAATCCTGGGCGGATAGTAATGTGGCCCCACAAGATCATAAACTGTCAAATGTAAGAAAGCAGGAACCAGAGTGGTTCAAATGAATATGGATTTATTGCATGCAAATACTCTCTACAAAATCTGAGCTGCTAATGGTCAAAGCAAAATGGATAAGAATTTATAAAATTCAAGGAGGGTCGTATTCTTATGGCCGTGAAAGGACTGAAAATGTATGATACACTTGACCCCTCTCTTGGGCTCCACTTGCTCATCTCCTACAGAAATTTTTAACATTATTAGGCAATTTTAGCAGTATTTATATACATTAGCTATATTTGATATTTTATATGCGACCTAAGACAAATCCTCTTCATGTAATGTGACCCAGGGAAGCCAAAAGCTTGGTCACGCCTTCTTTAAAGTACATGTACAAGGAATAACACAACCATTTACAGTATAAAATACTAGCATTTTTAAACATATGTACATTTTTTATAAAATCTATTTTTTGAACCACAACTCAATTTTTTAACAAAAATAACAAAAATATGTCAAAGAAAAAGCAGTCAAAACAATATTCTTTTTTACTCGAGGCAAAAACTTATAAGGCATATGGTTCTCTTTGAAAAGTTTTAAATACATCTTCCATCCCATTCTCTTGTCTACGTGATCAAGGATCCAACATTTCATTCACAATGCCCAAAGCAGCTTCACAGAGCAGTCTGAAAAATAAAAATAGAGAACAACTGTATAAAATACGAATGACAGTAAGTACACTTATTTTTCATTAGCTATAAAGTTCTAGTACAGAAATATCACCTAAAATAATTACTTTATGGTTCCATTATTAGCAATAAGTCTATGGCTTAATACTCCTGTTCCAAATTATGGATCTCATCCATTTGCAAGAAGAGGTGAAAAAACTTTGTGAAGAGATGGGAGTTGTTTGCGTGTCACAAATAGAAGTTCTCTCCACAAAACCTATTTCACACTGCATCGCCAGATAAATATTACTGTCTGTATGTAATGATCAGCATAAAACAGCCTCTAAAAACTAGAATGGGATGGGATGCGACAGGATGGGATGAGACAGAACAGTAATGCTTTATTGGCCAAGTGTGAGGAATTTGTTTGGTTGACTTTGGTGAAATAGTGGCTGAGCTCACAAATCCTTAGCAAGGATTCTTAAAAACATTCCCAATTGGCTCGGTCACTGTGACTTGATTTGCAGCTTTAAGCTTTGATGAGTGAGTTCGCATAAAAAAGGGTTCAGTGTAAAAAAGATGTTGAGACTCTAGACAGGGTGCAGAGAAGAGCAACAAAGATGATTAGGGGACTGGAGGCTAAAACATATAAAGAACGGTTGCAGGAACTCGATATGTCTAGTTTAATGAAAAGAAGGACTAAGGGAGACATGATAGCAGTCTTCCAATATCTCAGGGGTTGCCACAAAGAAGAGGGAGTCAAGCTAGTCTCCAAAGCACCTGAGGATAGAACAAGAAGCAATGGGTGGGAACTAATCAAGGAGAGAAGCAACTTAGAACTAAGGAGAAATTTCCCGACAGAACAATTAATCAGTGGAACAACTTTGCCTCCAGATGTTGTGAATGCTCCAACACTGGAATTTTTAAAGAAAACATAGGATTGAACATTTGTCTGAAATGGTTTAGGGTTTCCTGCCTGGGCAGGGGGTTGGACTAGAAGACCTCCAAGGTCCCTTCCAACTCTGTTGTTGTTGTTGTTGTTGTTGTTATGATTATTATTATATCCAATTAAATCAAAGTGGAAGAACATGACAGATTAACCTGGTTTTCCCAACTCGTAAACCAGAACTGCAGAATTCTCCAACTAACATGGCCATTGCTTGAGACTCTTCAGAGTTCACAAATGCAGAAAAAGCCCAGATTTAGGACAGCTGGCTTGTGATTTGTAAGTCATTGACTATACTGAGATACCATGCTAAACTGTGGTTTAACATGATAAAAAGAAAACAACATTTCTTTCTTCTTCTCTATTGTAGCAAAAAGAGCTGAATGTTTTTTCCCATGAACAAAAAGTATGATTAATTAAAAGGAATTATATCCTTCACATGAAATTAATCACAGATGTTGCTCAGCTTCTAGATGAAAACTCAGTACTGGCCCACCAATTTAGATTCAGCAAATGAATTTCAAAAAATTCATTTCTTATTATTGCACATAAAACCAAAAAACCAACAACAAACCACCAATGATATTAAGCTATTAACACTACTGCATCATTTTAACAGTCCATAAACCTGCATACCCCCAGCACAAACAAGTATATAGAACAGAACTTTTAAAAGAAACAAAATCCCTTGAAATTACCTTTCCACGCCTTCCTTGGTAATTTCGTTGTACACTGTTATTTTTTTCTGAAGAGTAGCTGCAATGGTGTTTATAAAGGAAGGTTTTTGTTTACCTGTCAAAAATACATAATTATGTTGAAGACTTTTGAGTCTTTTTTAAAAAGAGAAATACATTTGTTTTCTATTGCAGCAGATTAAAAACTCGAGATTTCTCTTTTTTTCGAATAGCAATATGTTTTAAACCTATTACTGGTAGTCCTCAACTTAGAACTGGTTGCAACCATTTGCGGCAACCCAGACATGTGACTTACAACTGCTTTTACGTCCATTTGCAGCAACCCACAGTCATGTGACTAAAACTGATGTTTTTGCTGGAAACCAGAATTTACCCGATTTTTACCCCGTCTTTTTTACTTCACGGTATAATTAATCAAGGCAGTAAACATACATAATACTTCCTCTTCTTCTGGTTTCCAGCAAAAAATCATCCCACAATGAGCAATGAGTTCACTTTAAAACCACAATGCTTACTTAATATGCATGGTCACATGGAGACCCACTTTACAATCATCAGAGACTGAAATTGTATGTTCAATTAGAGTCATAAATCGAGGATTACCTATATGTGTTTCTGAAGACTGAAGGCTCATTTCTCTTGGATTTTCATGCCTTTTATTTCTTCTCATTCTCTAATATTTCTGTTTAACATTTCTAGTGTTAATATTAACAACAGAGGTGACAGTGGGCAGCCTTGTCTTGTTCCTTTTTTTATTTGGATCGATTCTGTCAATTCTCCATTTATCATTACTTTTGCTGTTTGTTTATAATATATAGCTTCTATAGCCTGAATAAACTTTCTGCCAAAGCCCATCTGTTCCAATCGTAATAACATAAATCGCCAGTTCACGTTGTCAAAAGCTTTCTGCACATCAAGATCAAAAGCTTTCTACACATCAAGATCAAAAGCTTTCTGTGCATCAAGAAAGACTGAAGGCTCATTTCATTGTCCATCAATGATTATACAAATATTTTTATATACTTTTTCTTTTAAAGAGTATGTGCCTAATCTTTCCACTTAGGTATTTGTTGTGCTGAATAACTTGGTACATGTAGCAAATCTCATTATTTCACCTGAAGATATAATATTTAAAAATGCTACTGACCCTATACACAGCCTAGTGAAGTTTCATGGTTCTCCCTGAGTTGACGCGAAAAGTAATCACTTCCATTCCTTCACCCTGAACCACCAAAAACACTTCGGAAATCTAGAAGCTGGAATTAAGTTTGTACGACTTCACTGGATTAGGGAGATAGGGGTATTACTCACCTTTAATTAAAGCAACAATGTACACACTGGTGGTAAGGCTAATAATTCCTTCACATTCTTCAGACTCAATGTATTCCAGTAATTCATTTAGAAAAGACCTGAATAAAATATGTATGAAATATACAAAAACATGAACCATACAGAAATTAAAGACAAGCAAATTAACTGAATTCATGACCGTGCAGAATGTTTAGATTTTAGAACCTTTTATGAAGTCTTCATAAGACAGTTAGACTCAGGTTCTAGACCCGTGATGGAAAACCTATGGCACATGTGGCACATGGAACCATATCTATCGCCACACGAGCATTGCCCTAGCTCAGCACCAGTGCACATGCGCATGCCAGTCCGCTGATTTTCGGGCCTTCCGAACCCACCAGAAGTCAGGAAACAAGCTGCTTCCAGCCTCCAGAGGGCTTCTGGGGGGATGGGGAAGGCCGTTTTTGCCCTCCCCAGGCTCCCAGAAAGGCTCTGGAGCATGGGAAGGGCGAAAAATGAGGCCACCGTGCCATCGTGTGCCAAAAACAGAGGGAGCGCAGGGTGCATGCATGTGGGGTGGGGCACATTAAATTATGGATTTGGGCACGCATGCGCACGACCCCCCGTGTTTCCCCCGCTTTTGGCACGCGACGGCAAAAAGGTTAGCCATCACTGTTCTAGACATTTCCTTCTATTTGCTGTCATATTGCTGTACTCAGCAACCTTCTGAAGCACATTTCTTCCTCAAAAGGCATCACTTCCACCTTTAGCATTCAAGCCATAACCTTCACCCATTCAAAATCTCTACTGCTGCTGCTGCTTCTAACATATTTGAAAAAGGGAAATGGGACAGAATAGAAGGTATTTTATTTCTAGAATTTAATTTATGCTTTTGAAAAAGCACGGGGGTTCTGGAATTGAGAATCACAAAATCAGCAAGTCTCCCGAGATCAGAAGCTATATTCAGATGAGGAAATGGCATTCCATATTTATTTAGCTGAACTGAGGCTTTAGAAGCATCAAAAGTAAGTTTGCAACATCCTTTCAGTTAAAAAAAAAAACCCTTTTATATGAGAGAGGAGGAGGAGAGAGGTAGACAAGAGAGGAAAGGAGGAAGAGAGGGAGGAAGAGAGAGGGAGGAAAGAGACAGAGAGAAAGACAGACAGGAGGAGAGAGAGAGGGAGGAAAGGAGGGAGGGAGAGAGGGAGGGGGAAGGAGGAAGAGAGAGGGGGAAAGAGACAGAGAGAATAACAGAGACAGGAAGAGAGGAGGAAGGAAGAAGGAAAGAAGGGAGGGAGAGAGGAGAGAGGGAAGGGAAGAACTGAGAGGGAGAGAAGGAGGGAGGGAGGAGGGAAGAGAGGGAGGGAGGGAGGAAGAGAGGAGGAAAGAGATAGAGAATAACAGAGAGACAGGAAGAGAGAGGGAGGGAAGAAGGAAAGGAGGGAGGGAGAGAGGGAGAGAGGGGAAGAACTGAGAGGGAAGGAGGGAGGGAGGGAGGAAGAGAGGGAAGGGGAGGGAGGAAGAGAGAGGAGGGAAAGACACAGAGAGAATAACAGAGAGACAGGAAGAGAGAGGGAGGAAGGGAAGAAGGAAAGGAGGGAGGGAGAGAGGGGGGGAAAGACAAGAACAGAGAGGGAGGGAAGGAGGGAGAGAGGAAGAGAGAGTGGGGAGACAGAAGGAGGGGGGAGAGAGAGAGAGACATAGACAGACAGACACACATTGTTATAATGAAGCTGGCCTACCTGCAATGCTCAGCTTTGTAGCATAACCTAATTGGCTGGAATAGCCTCACAGATAATCTAAAAACTTGATAATGTTATCAACCTTTTATATTCCAGAGTAGCTATGTAGCAGATGTAGTTATTTTGTACAACTGTAAAATCAATCTGCCTGAAACACTGCTCTGTACTAATAAATACGCAGAAATGCTAATTATTTCAACAGGCCCTTTGCTTCTATTTTTCAAGTTAAATGTAATAAAAATGCTTGCATGTTTGAAACCTGTTTTTTAATAGCATTTAATGAATCTTCAGTATAAACTACTACTAAATTGCAGCTCTTACTTTAAGAAAGGGCTACCTGCAGGTAGACTGCAATTACGAGATTCCAGAAGTATCTGTAGGATAAACTCAGTAGTTCAAAAAATAAAATAAAATAAAAATCCAACTCAAAATCAGAACTGCATACACAGCATGCCCATTGAGGACAGAAACAACACTGTGGGAAAACAGAAAAATTGAACTAAGTGCATCCGCACCTAAAAGAGAGCTTACCTAGCTCCATTTGCTGATTTATTCACAATTGCCATTAAAACGCTTGAAAGTGGTGGGAGATCTAAGAATCTCTTAGGTGTTATTAGTTTTTCTGTATCCGATAGCTAAAACAAAAGAAATTTGAAGAAGTGCTTCTAGCAAATCAGACGAACAATAATTGGCATTTGATACTACTTTCCTCAGTCTTTTATGATCATTGAAATAACTAAGGAGTAGGAGGAAGACAGGCAGATAATCCCACTGGCAAACAAATAACAGCAGCAAAGCTTTCTGGAAGGCATGTAACATCAGCCCGCTTTGAAGGCTAAAAGCTTGACTGACAGCTCAGCACCTGTTGTCTTGAGACTTGGGGAAAAGGGTTAGAGCCAGCCATTTTTATTTTATTTTTGCTCAGCCACTTCATACCATCAGGAGCAATCCCGAAATATTCAGTGAAGATTTATTTTTATAGCAGATGTTCGGTCAATAACAAGGGCCATCCAAGAATACAAGAGCCCTTATTTCTACAGGTGTAAAAAGAGATACGAAGGCAGAAAGTGTTTTAGAAAACCCTTTCAAAACTACACTCCCTTTGCAAACACAGCATTAGCTAGAGCAGTGATAACAAACCTACGGCCACTTGTGTGACAGATGGAAAGCCAGGCCATTTTGGGTGGCACGTCGGCCTTCAAAACCTTCTGTGAATCCTGCTAGAAAGCCTTGCTCTTGCGCAGCCTCTGAGGTAAACAAAAATTGCACAAGCATTCTCACACAATTTTCTGAGGACCTTTGTATGCAGCTTCCCAAGGATTAAGAGGCCTCCAGACCAGGGTGGGCTTCAAACATTTTAGCAAAGGGTTCGCTGCCCAGTTGCTGGGTGGGCGTGGCCTAGTCAGCGTCCTGCACCACGGCGGGTTGTGGGGGGTCATTTTTGCCTTCCCAGGCTCCGGAGGCTTTCCCTGAGGCTCTGGGAGGGTGAAAACATTCTCCCTATGTTCCGGAGGCCTTCTGGAGGCCGGAAACAAGCCCATTTCCAGCCTTCCCAAACTTCCAGTAGGCCCCTTTTCGCCCTCCCCAAGCCTTCATGCGCACCCTGCACTTACCTGCATCCAAAACGGGCCGCGTGGGTACTCCTGGGAGGGGAGGAAAGGGGTGGGTAGGGCCAGCCAGGAGTGGGATTTGGGGGTTCTCCAAACTGCACAGAATCTTAGCTAGAAGTTCTCCCAAACCCCTGCGAACCCCCAGCAGTGCACCCTGCTCCAGAGCCTCTAGAAGCCACGCAAGAGGACCTTGCTCTCACACAATCTCTAAGTGATCCTTATCCTTTCTGGCACCAGGGACTGGTTTCAAAAGGAAAAACTGTCTTCCACAAACCAGGAAGGGATGCAACCTAGATCCTGTGTATGCGCAGATGAAGCTTCGCTCACTTGTCCACTGCTGGTGTGGCCTGTTTCCTAACTGGCCATGGGTCAGTACCAGTTGGGTACCTCTGCTCCAAGGCATCCGAAAATCGCATGAGCATTCTCAAGTGATTTTCTGAGCCTCCATATTTTGGAGGGTAGGGAGAGGAGAGCAGGAGATGCGATAGGAAATCAAGAGGTGGGGGTGGGGTGTATGAAACGGTGAGTCAAGGTAGGCCTTTTCTGAATGTTTCACATGCCAAGCCCAAAAGGTATACCAACATTGAGCTAGAGCAAGAGTCTGCAACCTTAAACACTCAAAAGAGCCATTTGGACCTGTTTCCCATAGGAAAAAACAAAACAAAACACAGGGAGCCACAAAACCTGGGTAGGCATGGACAACTCAACATTACTCACTCCCACCCAGTCACATGACTTCCCCTAGCCACACCTACCCAGCCAGTCATTAGGGCAGAGACCTGGAATCACAAAACCATTTTCTCTCCCCCCCCCCTTTATATCTATGTCTCTCTCTCCCCCTCTCCCTATCTGTATCTCTCTCTCCCTCTCTTCCCCTCTCTCTTCCCCTCTATATCTCCCTCTCTGTATCTCTCTATATCTCTCCTCTCCCTATCCCTCTCTCCCCCTCTCTCTATAACTCTGTCTCTCTCTCTGTGTCTCTCTCCCCTTTCTGTATCTGTATCTCTTTCTCCCCCTCTCCGTATCTCTTTTTTCTCCTCTTTCCCTCTTTATTTCTCTCCTTCTCCCTCTATCTCCCCTCTCTCCATCTCCCCCTCTCTCTATATTTCTCTGCGTGTGTGTGTCTCTTTCCCTATGTCTCTGGTTGTGTTTGTGTATCTCTGTCTCTGTGTCTCTTCTCACTCTCTCAGAAGATCTCAGAAAGCCCAGTGAGCTCTCCTTGGGGCTCTTCACTCTTCTCTTTCTTCTTTTTGGAAATCCGGACTGGCTGAGGAATGAACGCAAACCACAGCAGAGGCTTCACTTCAGGCAACCCTCCTCCTTCTTCTCCTCTCGCAACTCCCTGGCCAGCTGTGGTGGGGCTGGGAGTGTGCGCACGAACGGGGAGACCCTATTCAAGTGAGCGGGCAGGCTTGGCCACAATGCAGCAAAGGTGTACGTGGGGCAGGTGGCACTCACTTGAGGGTCTCCCTACTCGTGCGCACACTCCCAGCCCTGCCACAGCCATCCAGAGGATCACAAGAAGAGGAGAGTCACCCAAACAGAAGCCTCTGCTGCGGTTCCCACTCGTTCCTCAGCCAGCCCGGATTTTCAAAAAGAAGAAAGAAAAGCAATAGCAAAGAACTCCAAGGAGAACTCGCCAGCTTGGCCCAGCCTCGGCTTTCCTGATCCCAGGAGTGGGTGTGCGAGGTTCGACGGGACCAGCCCTTTTCCCGCTGCCCTGAGCTTTTTAAAGCCGCAGCTGTGCACTGCGGGCCCATCCCCCTTTCCGTCGTCTCCTCCCAGATTCCATTCCCACCGCACCAGTCCTCGTGTTAGCGAAGCCAGTGTCAGTCACAGTTGGGACGGGCCAGTGTCTCAGGGCGGAGAGCAGGTTGCGTGTCTCCCCAAGCAACCGAGGCACACCCAGCACCAACAGGGCTGGAAGAAGCTACAGCAAGAGTGAGGTGCTGGAGAATCAGCTCCGACCACTTCTCCATCTCCCACCATCACCCTTACCTTCTCAGGCCAGGGGAGGGGAGGGGAGGGGCCAGCCAGTTATGGGACAGGGAGCCGCAGCAGGGGGCCCAAAGAGCCACAAGCGGCTCGGGAGCTGCAGGTTGCCAACACCCAAGCTAGAGTGACATGATAAAAATGATTTCCATTTCAAGACACTCCTGGGAATTCTTTTCGCCTCATACTCCATGCTGAAAAGACCCTATCTTTCAGGGTCTTTTCAGCATGGAGTATGAGGGGAAAAGAATTCCCAGGAGTGTCTTGAAATGGAAATCATTTTTGACATTGCCCGTGATTCTGTGTGAGTAGGGAATAGTGTTTCTCACCATAGTGATTTTAAGATGCGTGGACTTCAACTCCCAGAATTCTCCAGCCACCATAGCAAGTTAGTTATTGCTTGTTTGGCTTATCATATCCAGCCAGATCATAAAATTAAACTCTTGCTAAATTCACACATTACAGCAAGCCATAAAACATACCTCATAAACCCCTATGTATGAATTCATATAACAGGCTAAGACCCTAACAAAGTACAGTGGTACCTCAGAACTTGTTACTAATTGGTCCCAAGAATTGCGATAAGTCCCAAAAATGTATCAAACAAACCACGTGACTTTCTACGTGACCCTTGGTTTTGGTTGGAAAGGACTTTATGTCTGTTCCTTTTCCTATGTCAGTGAATTTCCCAGCATGACTGTCCTTTCCTGTCCTTTCTCTGTGACCATCCCCTTCTTTCTATTGCAGTGCATCAAATACCAAACAAATGATGGGTACCGGGAAGACATTTTCGCATCAATATCCACTGAGTGCCAAATTTGACAAGTAATTGAGAATTGAGGCACCACTATGTATTCTAGCACAGTATGTAAATTATGCACTGTGATCTCCCTGGTTATTTTTAATTGTGGTTCAAAGAAGGCACATGATATACTGGTGAACCTTAAGAAGTCTGATCTCCGTTGCATCTGATAAACCATTGAATATTTGCTTAGGCGAATGTTTCTCACTGGAAGCCTGAAATTACCGTATTTTTCGGGGTATAAGACACACCTTTTTCCCAAAAAAAAAGAGGGTGAAAACCTGGGTGTGTCTTACAGTCTGAATGAAGCCCCGCCCAGCTTCTCAAACGGAGGTTTCAGAGGCTGAAAAAAAGCATCAGAAACGGAGCTTAGAAAAAAAGCTCCAAATGGAGCTTCACAAAAGAAGCTCCCAAACAGAGCTTCAGAGGCTTTTTTTCTGAAGTTCGGTTTTGGAGGCTTTCAGAGGCAAAAAAAGATTTTTCTGAAAGGACGTTTCAGAGGCAGGAAAAAAAAGCAAAACAAAAAAGGAAGGCACAGAGCTCACAAACAAGGAACCTGTTGCTAAAAATCACCTCTGGGAACAGCTGATTGGGGGTATTCCGAGAGGTTGATCCACCTGCCAATCAGCTTTTTTCTTATTTTCCTCTCCAAAAACAAAGGTGCGTCTGATACTCCGGTGTGTTTTATACTCCGAAAAATACGATATATGGATGTCCACTCCCAGAATTCCTCAGCCAGCCTTCTGAGAGCTGAAGTCCACACACTTTCAAACCACAAAGGTCAACACCGCCCTGAGTCCTTCGGGAGAAGGGCGGTATAGAAATCAAATAAATAAATAAAGAAACACTGGCTTAAACTCATTCTTACATGAGCACACACAGCATATCTGCCAGAATAGTAAAGCGAAACATGTTACCTTTTTTTTCAAGCTGCAATTTATCTCAACCACTACTGCAGCTAAAAGAGAAGAAATAACTCCTTCATAAATCTCTGGAAAAATCAACACGCAGGACTGGACTACATGTACAAATTCTCCAAGAGGCTCTCGAGCAGAGTGAATTAACTAGGAAAAACAAAACAAAACAAAATCAGCTTTATAGTCAAAAAGCCTATGTGATGCCTATATGTCTTTTAAAGATGCTGAGACAAAAATGTATCACTACACAGATAAAAACATACAAGGCTACCAGAAAAACTTTTACTTTAAAAGGTGCATTCTTTTCAGATTCTTTCCTAAAAAATCTGCAGTAAAATATTTCTGTTTCATACAGAAGTAGGTCTCTTCACTTTTTTTAAATTTGCATTTATATCCCACCCTTCTCCGAAGACTCAGGGCGGCTTACACTATGTCAAGCAATAGTCTTCATCCATTTGTATATTATATACAAAGTCAACTTATTGCCCCCAACAATCTGGGTCCTCATTTTACCTACCTTATAAAGGATGGACGGCTGAGTCAACCTTGGGGCTGGTGGGACTTGAACCTGCAGTAATTGCAGGCAGCTGCTGTTAATAACAGACTGTCTTAGCAGTCTGAGCCACCAGAGGCCCTTTTAGAGCCACTCTGAAAGGGTCAGGCAAATATAGCATCTGTCTAAGCTTTGTATAGGGACGAGCTGACAGTACTTGTACTTCTCAACTTACAACCACAGCTGGAATGGGAATCTCAGTCTTATGTCGTGACAGTTGTAAGTCAAGACATCCATATAACTGTACTCAGTTTTATTACTGTCTTAATGATGATTGTTAAGTCCACATCTATTCTCCCAAACAGGCGATTTTTCTGGAAATTGGCAACCCCCCTGCAAATCGCAATCACATGACTGCAGGATACTGCAACCAGTTGTAAATATGAGCCAGTTGCCAAGTGCCTTAAATGCAGTTATATAACTGCTGGAATGGGGTAGGGAGAGTACAACATTTAAGATGGCTGAAGCTGTTTTATGGGCCACAAAGCACTCTTACCAAGACTGTTATAACTCTGTACAGCCATTAAATGATTGGTCATTAATTGAGGACTACTTTCCCTTACGTCACTACAGCACAAACTTCAGAAGAAACAACCAAAAATTTCAATTCTCCCAGGGCTATTTAAAGGAGGCTGAAATCAATATCGCAGTCCAGGGGCAATCATTTTATAGAATTATTTTCCAATATAAAGAGGTATTAAAAGGCTCAAGAAGAAACAGTCATGAATCTTTATAATCTGAAACACACACACACACAAACCCTAGGCTGAAAAAAGAATTTAATAGCCTTACAATGAATTGGAAATATGAAAAGCAGGTAGCAGAGACAATAAAATATGACATATTCTGGATAAAACAAAAAAAGTCTAGTTTTTAAGCTAGTCCACCTTTAATTAATATTGACCCAGAATTACAGGCAAGTCTTCAAAAAGAAATTATGTAGCACAATATCTAATAATTGCAAGTCCTACCATGGCATCTAGTGCCTCTGCTGTCGCTTTAGAAAGCAATAATTTTATTTCTTTATCTAGCTATGAAAAGCTATCCTATCATCTCTGAAACTTAAAGGGTTTTTGTTTAGTTTTTGCATTTACATTCCTGCCCTGCCTATAACTGGTCCTTTTTACAAAGTGATTTTCAAAAAAATAAAAAAAAAAAAGGGTGAAAACCTGGGTGTGTCTTACAGTCTGAATGAAGCCCCGCCCAGCTTCTCAAACGGAGGTTTCAGAGGCTGAAAAAAAGCATCAGAAACGGAGCTTAGAAAAAAAGCTCCAAATGGAGCTTCACAAAAGAAGCTCCCAAACAGAGCTTCAGAGGCTTTTTTTCTGAAGTTCGGTTTTGGAGGCTTTCAGAGGCAAAAAAAGATTTTTCTGAAAGGACGTTTCAGAGGCAGGAAAAAAAAGCAAAACAAAAAAGGAAGGCACAGAGCTCACAAACAAGGAACCTGTTGCTAAAAATCACCTCTGGGAACAGCTGATTGGGGGTATTCCGAGAGGTTGATCCACCTGCCAATCAGCTTTTTTCTTATTTTCCTCTCCAAAAACAAAGGTGCGTCTGATACTCCGGTGTGTTTTATACTCCGAAAAATACGATATATGGATGTCCACTCCCAGAATTCCTCAGCCAGCCTTCTGAGAGCTGAAGTCCACACACTTTCAAACCACAAAGGTCAACACCGCCCTGAGTCCTTCGGGAGAAGGGCGGTATAGAAATCAAATAAATAAATAAAGAAACACTGGCTTAAACTCATTCTTACATGAGCACACACAGCATATCTGCCAGAATAGTAAAGCGAAACATGTTACCTTTTTTTTCAAGCTGCAATTTATCTCAACCACTACTGCAGCTAAAAGAGAAGAAATAACTCCTTCATAAATCTCTGGAAAAATCAACACGCAGGACTGGACTACATGTACAAATTCTCCAAGAGGCTCTCGAGCAGAGTGAATTAACTAGGAAAAAAACAAACAAACAAAATCAGCTTTATAGTCAAAAAGCCTATGTGATGCCTATATGTCTTTTAAAGATGCTGAGACAAAAATGTATCACTACACAGATAAAAACATACAAGGCTACCAGAAAAACTTTTACTTTAAAAGGTGCATTCTTTTCAGATTCTTTCCTAAAAAATCTGCAGTAAAATATTTCTGTTTCATACAGAAGTAGGTCTCTTCACTTTTTTTAAATTTGCATTTATATCCCACCCTTCTCCGAAGACTCAGGGCGGCTTACACTATGTCAAGCAATAGTCTTCATCCATTTGTATATTATATACAAAGTCAACTTATTGCCCCCAACAATCTGGGTCCTCATTTTACCTACCTTATAAAGGATGGACGGCTGAGTCAACCTTGGGGCTGGTGGGACTTGAACCTGCAGTAATTGCAGGCAGCTGCTGTTAATAACAGACTGTCTTAGCAGTCTGAGCCACCAGAGGCCCTTTTAGAGCCACTCTGAAAGGGTCAGGCAAATATAGCATCTGTCTAAGCTTTGTATAGGGACGAGCTGACAGTACTTGTACTTCTCAACTTACAACCACAGCTGGAATGGGAATCTCAGTCTTATGTCGTGACAGTTGTAAGTCAAGACATCCATATAACTGTACTCAGTTTTATTACTGTCTTAATGATGATTGTTAAGTCCACATCTATTCTCCCAAACAGGCGATTTTTCTGGAAATTGGCAACCCCCCTGCAAATCGCAATCACATGACTGCAGGATACTGCAACCAGTTGTAAATATGAGCCAGTTGCCAAGTGCCTTAAATGCAGTTATATAACTGCTGGAATGGGGTAGGGAGAGTACAACATTTAAGATGGCTGAAGCTGTTTTATGGGCCACAAAGCACTCTTACCAAGACTGTTATAACTCTGTACAGCCATTAAATGATTGGTCATTAATTGAGGACTACTTTCCCTTACGTCACTACAGCACAAACTTCAGAAGAAACAACCAAAAATTTCAATTCTCCCAGGGCTATTTAAAGGAGGCTGAAATCAATATCGCAGTCCAGGGGCAATCATTTTATAGAATTATTTTCCAATATAAAGAGGTATTAAAAGGCTCAAGAAGAAACAGTCATGAATCTTTATAATCTGAAACACACACACACACAAACCCTAGGCTGAAAAAAGAATTTAATAGCCTTACAATGAATTGGAAATATGAAAAGCAGGTAGCAGAGACAATAAAATATGACATATTCTGGATAAAACAAAAAAAGTCTAGTTTTTAAGCTAGTCCACCTTTAATTAATATTGACCCAGAATTACAGGCAAGTCTTCAAAAAGAAATTATGTAGCACAATATCTAATAATTGCAAGTCCTACCATGGCATCTAGTGCCTCTGCTGTCGCTTTAGAAAGCAATAATTTTATTTCTTTATCTAGCTATGAAAAGCTATCCTATCATCTCTGAAACTTAAAGGGGTTTTTGTTTAGTTTTTTGCATTTACATTCCTGCCCTGCCTATAACTGGTCCTTTTTACAAAGTGATTTTCAAAAAAAAATAAAAAAAAATAAAAAAGGGTAAGTGTTATCTCTGAAAATGTGGGACTGTATAATGATTTTCATGTGGAGTTGTCAAAGCTCCCACTTAAAACACTACCAAGTTCTGAGCGGTTTTTAGCTCCGTCACAAAATGTCACCCAATGTCAAGTTTTTCATTAGAAAACTGAACACCTTGGCTAATATGAGTTGGTTAGAAAGTAATTGCATCTTGGTATTTTAAAAGGAAGGCAAAGTCTGAAATATACTGGAAATGTTCAAAGCAAAACTTAAAAGTCTGGAGCTATGGTGGAGGACCATTTCTCCCAATTACAGCTGCAGAATTCTTTCTTTTATAAACAAGGATCAGAATGGGATTGGTTATGAGGACCCAGATTGTTGGGGGGGGGCAATAAGTTGACTTTGTATATAAATATACAAATAGGATGAGACTATTGCCTTACACAATGTAAGCCGCCCTGAGTCTTCGGAGAAGGGCGGGATATAAATTCAAATAAAAAAATAATTTAAAAAAACCCTAAGAACAATTGTTGAAATGGAAAAATTTAAACGGGGGGGGGGGGGGAGCATAAAATTACGGCCAAGTTTAGATGCAACCAGTACCTGTATCCCTTCTTCTTGTCTTCTGAGAGTAAGTGCCATAGACTCTAGAATTTTCTGGAACATTTTCTGAACATTAGTTAGAAGTTCTATTATGCAATCAGGGTTGACAATGTCACAGGCTAAGAAAGCTTCGACAATCTCTCTCAGGATAGAAAGTAACGTTGGAATGAAAACGAAGCCTTTTCCTAACAAAACGAAACAAAACGATGTGATGGTGCAGCCAAAACAGTATAGGCACATTCTAAGATTGTAACTTCAAAAGTGTAATGGATCAAAAAAGAAATTGAATCTGCTTATTCAGCACTGCTCAGTTTTCCCTTCCATTTATCTCTGTAAACCCAGTTTTTATTTATTTGTTTTATTTATTAAATTTATGTTTTTGGAAAAGTTGTACACGCTGGAGGGGATCCCTGGAAGAGGAAACAAGGTGATAAGCAACCAGGAAGAAAAACATGAGGAATGCTTGGACACATGGAGCAGGCTTAGTAAGTAGCTACCTGAAGGTGGAGTTGAACAGTTCAGAATTGTTATAGAAGAAGAAACAATGGGTTAAAATTACATGGAAATAACTTTTGGTTATGTTCCAGAAATAAATCCCATGAGCTGCTCAAAAGTTTGCCTTAGGAGGCAGTAACCTCTCCTCTGTTGAATGTGTGCAAATATGACACTTCACTAAATAATTTCCAAACACTCTTCCAATCTTACAGTCTATGAAGAAATAAGATGTGTAGCAGACATAAACTTACCGTATTTTTCGGAGTATAAGACGCACCTTTTTCCCTCCTAAAAGAGGCTGAAAATATGGGTGCATCTTATACGCCGAATGTAACCCTGTGGGGTGTCCAAAATGGCTACCTGGAACAGCTGCTGCCTTCTCTTACCCCTTCCACGCTTTGCCTGCTTTAGTCACTGGAACTCCCTCTGAAGATCAGCTGTGGTTTTGAAGCTGCTTTTCGGCCCCAACACGAGCGAAGCAACCTTCCGTGCTTTGCCTGCTTTTCTAATTGCTACTCCCTCTGACAATCAGCTGTGCTTTGGAAGCACAGCCCTAACCAGCCCCAACCTCAAAACCAGTGGGCGAACAAATATGCTGGGACTAGCCAGATTGAATATTTGGTAGGCAGAAATTTCCCCGTACTATTTTCTTCCCCCAAAACTAAGGTGCATCTTACACTTTGGTGTGTCTTATACTCCGAAAAGTACGGTAGTTATTCCATTCCAAATATATTGTTAGAGTCTTCCCCAATATGGTTACTTTTCAACTATTTTCAACTCTTGGAATTTTCAGCAACAGTCTTGATGTTTCAAATTCTGACATTGATATCTAGAGGGCCCACTAGGGGGAGGGCAATAAATTTACTAATTCATGGAAATTGTTGAATTTGTATTATTTCAGTAAAAAAGACAGTTACAGGTATACACCTTATAAACTAATGGAGAGAACCCAGAATCTCTTAAAAAAACAGCAACACTTCAATTACATTTCATCACATTATTTTTCATACATATCATATGCTTTGTATGCCGTACATTTGACTTTTAAAAGCTAGCCTTTTAGAGGTCTAAGTATTGTCTTGAAAATAAAATATTCAGAAAAACACAGGGGAAAGCATGCCAGCAATAAAGTCTGATATATCTATATCATATAGGACATAGTTTTGAGAATTCTGTTATCTGTTACTATATTTATAGATTGTGATGTCTGTCACTGATTTTATATTATCCTAATGGTTTTAGGGTAAGATAAGATCAGTCTTTACTATTTGTTAGCTAGTATGAATTTCATACAATCGAATAGAAAAAAATACAAAATATATAGATAAAGATATATATAAAAATCATACTTCTGGATATGATCCTAGCTGCCAGGTTCAGAAGATAAGCTTGAAATTCGAAATCACCAAGTCCAACAGCTATAAGATCTTTGCACACCGCTAGGTAAGTCTTTGTACAAAAACAAAAAACAGGTATGTTTTACATTTATAAACCAACAAAAATTTACTTTTTGTATACTTCTAAAATGGCACAGCTAAGATTAGGTCATTTTTCAGATGATTTATTCAGAAACAAAAGTTACTAGTTCTCAATAAACTACCGTGTTTCCCCAAAAATAAGACCCTGTCTTATATTTTTTGAACCCTCAAATAAGCGCTTGGCCTTATTGCCTTGCAATCAAAAGCCTGATTGGGCTTATTATCAGGGGATGTCTTATTTTGGGGGAAACAGGGTAGAAAATACTAGAAGTGGTTTAAATGCTTTCATCTTATTTATTTTTAGAAATCCCAGTGTTTTTTAATGTCATACCAGACCTGCTTACGGAAAAATGATATGGATTTTACAGAGTAAAAAAAAATTAGTGGTTTTTTTTCCCCCAGTGTATCTGTAAGTGTATGGATGAAGGTGACCGTGTAGCTATTACGGTACTCACCATATTTTTCACTCCATAAAACGCACTCCCCCCAAAAAAAGTGGGTGGAAATGTCGGCGCATCTTATGGAGCAAATATTGCATCATAGACTGGGCCATGGTGGTGGGGGTTGGTAGTGCGGCAGCGACAGGCAGCTGTGGAGAACAGCCTGTCATCGCCGCCTATCGCTGCCATCGTCTATCGGCAGTTGGATCAACCTCTCGGAATACTCGGTAACAGCCATAAAATGTAGTCACGTGACTGTGGGACATGGCAAATGCCCATAATTGCGGTCATGTTATGAGTGCCCAAACTGCAGTCAAGTAACCATGTCCAGTAGTGGGATCAAGCCAGTTTGCATCGGTTCAGGAGAACCATTTGTTAACTCTTTGAGGAGTTCTGCGAACCAGCTGAATAGTCAAGGCTGCCTGCCTGTTTGCCTAACGATTCCAGTAGCTCACACACACCTCAGATGTTCCTGGTCATTTGTAATTAATCAAAGGAAGAGAATTTTAATTAATCAAAGGAAGGGAAAAGAAAAAGAAGAAATAACCACATAGCCATTTCTTCAGCAGAAAAATTCTAGCCCCTTTAAAACTCAGGCTTAAAGTGCAAGAGAGGGTTTTTTTTCTCTCTCTCCCTTCAGTTAATAGCTCCGGACAGACAGACAGCCAAGAACCATTTAATACTTAGTTGCAATAACAAAACTGCAGAAATGCCGTCAACACAGAAACAATATAAACTTAAAGATCATACAGATTAACAGAGTTGGAAAGGTTGTTGTAGGTCATCTAGTCCATCTCCCTACCCAAGCAGGAGACCCTACACAATTTCTGACAAATGGCAGTCCCATCTCATGAAAGCCTCCAGTGATGAAGCTCCCACAACTTCCAAAGGCAAGCTGTTCCATTAGTTGATTGTTCTCACTGACAGAAAATTCCTCCTTATTTTTAGGTTGAATCTTTCCTTGTTCTTGGCAGGATTAAGCCAGAGTTTTTATTATCCTCTTTATTAAAAATGTTAATAAAGAGGAGTTTCTTGTCAGAGTTCTTATCTCTTTTTAAATACACCTTCTAATTAGCAGAATTGATTTTATTAATTTGGAATAGGGTTGCAATACTGTTTCTATGTTTATGTATTTTAATCCTGAATTTTCAGCATTTAAGTATTAGTTTACAGCATTAGACTGTAAAGATTCCAAATTATCTTGTAACCGTGTTGCTTGTGTGTGATGGAGCACCCACAATTTCTGAAGGCAAGCTGATTGGTCTCACCCTTAGGAAATTACTTCTTAGTGCTAGGTTGCTTCTCTCTTTGGTTAATTTCCATCCATTGTTTCATGCCTTTTGATGGTTTGGAAAATAGTTTGACCCCCTTATTTTTGTAGGAGCCCCTCAAATTTCTTGGCAGAACAATTAATCAGTGAAACAATTTGTCTCCAGAAGTTGTAAATGCTCTAATACTGGAAGTTTTAAAGAAGAGATTGGATAAATATTTGTCTGAAGTGATGTAAGGTTTCCTGTCTAAGCAAGGGGTTGTATTAGAAGACCTCTAAGGTCCCTTCCAACTTTATTTTTCTTTTCTTTTCTTTTCTTTTCTACTCTATTCTATTCTTATATATTGGAACAATGCTATTTTATTGTACTATTTTATTGTGAATTGAATTAAGGAGAAATTTGCTAAGGGTAAGACCAATCAAGTTGGCCTTGCCCACCCAGTCACATGATCACCCAGCCACGCCCACCCAGCCGGTCATTAGGGCAGAGAACCGGTAGTTAAATTATTTGAATCCCACCACTGACTATGCCTCCCACCCAAAATTATTAAAATTTCCAATTTGGATCAAACATCCACTTTTTGGAGTCAGTATTAACTTTGAATTGGTTGCTAAATGGCTGGTTGTAAATCAAGGACTACCTATATAGGAGCTGTGAAAAAAGCAAATTCCACGCCAGGAAATCTGATGGGACTGAAAATAAATACATCAACATCGTAATTTCTTTATACAAAATTTGTGGTACATCAACCCTAAGAGTCACGTGAAGAGTTCTAATTGTCATGACTGAGAAAAGGATTTAAAAGAGCTGGAACGTCAAACTGGAGCAACCAAAACGATCTATACTGGGAAAGAATGAATGCTTAGAAATCATTAGTTTGAAAAAAGAAAACCAGAAGGGAACATTATCAAGGTATCTAAAATCAATTCCTGACAAATGATTCTGTAAGTGGCAGGAGGTTTGAAACCAGACTTCCACAGTCACCCGCATCCCAGGTGACCAAATACAGAGAACACAATGAAGAACAAAGGAGGCCTGTTATCCCATTCAATGTTTGCACCAGTCACAATCGCCTTGCCTGGTTGATTGCACTGGATTGTTACAGAATGAAATGAAAGGAAGGAGAAGTGAACGGGGTTGAACTCCTGGAAGAAAACTGTAATATAAACACAATGAATAAAATAAAACAGATGGAAAACTAAAATCCAGAAGTAGTTCTAAATCCTAGGTTGCCGCTAAGCTGGGAAAACAAATTATGTTTCGGGTTACTCTGAACTTAATATAGTTTAGGATAGGGGTGATGTCTATACTGAGTCAGACAGATTACTCATAAAATATTAAAGCCAGCTTGTCTAGCTGGATGCAACTTATCTCACAGGATTGTTGTCCGGTGAGGAAGTGGGGGGCGACAGGAGGAGGAAGGAGTATTATGCAAAATCATTGCCTTGAGTTAATTATAAAGTAATAAAAGGAGGATAAAAATCTAATAAATAATAAACAGCATGCTAAACAGAGAACCACTACATACATACAAAGAGAATACCTGAATCACCAGATGAGAGATTTCATTGGATGGCCTCAAGGAACCCTCTTCTTCTTCTAACAAAAAATGAGGCAGAATGCTGTTTTCTATCCAGGTCCCCATGTGCCCCAAAGCTGAGAGGTAATCCTGTTCTTCAGAGACAAACTGTTAAGAGAAAGAAATATACCCAGTTACAATGGAATTTCAGGGTTTAAGACTCATTCTACTCAAATGGATAGCAGCTCTTTGACTTACGTTACCTTATGTAAAAGATGTATACTGAATCTACAGTAGAGGCTGAAAGCTCTCACTGCCGTTGCTTGATAAAAGCCACGATATGCCGGGTCACACCCTTGAATATAAGAATCCAGCGCATCCTACAAATTGGGAGAAGAAATATTAATGTTTAATACTAACTTAAATTATATAGTTAAATATTTAAACCCTCTTTTTTAAAATAAATAAATAAATAAAATCCCACTATAGATAGGTATGTGGTTTGAAATATAGGTATCTTTCCTGTTTCGTTCAAATTTGTAGATGTTTTATTTATTTCAAAATGTTTTATATTGTCTTTTGAAACAGAAACGTCCAATATTCCAATAGTTAAAAGTATATAAGGCTGAGATCGCATTTGATGGGGGTTAATTTTGATTTTGATTTTAATGGCAATGACCTCGGTGTTATGCTTTATATTCTCAAGTTCCCTAATTGCAATAGAGCTTGATTGCTTTTTATAAGCAGCAGGGTGGCTGCCCATTTAAAAATAAAGAAACTGGGAGTTAGCTGCACAGACTTCTTTTCTTCTAATGGATGATTTTGTAGGATGTAGCCAGTTCAGTGCCGTTGATCCAAAAGGTTTGCTTTTGAAATGGAGATTTCTTCTCCCTCCCCAAATCCTTGTGCCTCCATCACATTTTTAAAAAGAGGGGAAAGAAGATAATGATAGAGCCCCATCCAAGAGGAAAATGTTCCGCCCATGCAGGATTTTTCTGTACCTCTCAGTATCATGTCCACCCATGGCAACTTTATTATCATCCTAGCACAAAACAAATTTCACGCCACCGACTTGGATATAAATATCCAATCCAACATCCAATCGGTTCAATCTTCAATAAACAAATCCAACATTAATGCACTGTGGAGTTTTAAGATCCGTTCATTTTATGAAGAAGTACGAATGTCATTCTGAAGTTATTCTCAGGGCAGCGCATTCCAGTCCCTGTGTAGCAATAGCAATAGCAGACTTATATGCCGCTTTATAGTACTTCACAGTCCTCTCGAAGTGGTTTACAGAGTCAGCATATTGCCTCCAACAATCTGGGTCCTCATTTTATCAACCTCAGAAGGATAGAAGGCTGAGACAATCTTGAGCCGGTGAGATTTGTACTGCCGAACTGCTGGCAACAGGCAGTCAGCAGAAGTAGCCTGCAGTACTGCATTCTAACCACTGCGCCACCACGGCTCTTGTGTAAAGGCAGGCACCGGATTGGAGCCAGCAGCACACAAGATATGTGCCAGGATAAGAGATTCCCTTTCAGATCTTTGCTCTGCATGGCCAGGTAATGTTACCTAAATCACTACTGCCCCGCATTGGCACACATACTGGGCACAGGGAAAGAGCTCTTTTTATGAAAAGCAGTACACCTGAGTCAATGAACTGTTTGCTACATTTGTTGGAAGAAACTGCTTAAAACTTTATTAAGCACTTATGGGATGAATACAGATAATCCTCAACTTATAATCATTTCTTTAGCGACCGTTTGAAGTTATAAAGGCACCGGGAAAAAATGACTTATGAACTGTCCTCACACTTATGACCAGTGGTGAAATCCAAATTTTTTTACTATTGGTTCTGTGGGCGTGGCTTGGTGAGTGTGGTGTGGTGGGCATGGCTTGGTAGGTGTGGCATGGGAAGGATACTGCAAAATCCCCATTCCCTCTCCACTCCAGCGGAAGGATACTGCAAAATCCCTATTCCCTCCCCACTCCTGGGGGAAGGATATTGCAAAATCTCGATTCCCACCCCACTCTGGGGCCAGCCAGAGGTGGTATTTGCCAGTTCTTTGAACTACTCAAAATTTCCGCTACTGGTTCTCCAAAACCTGCCTGATTTCACCCCTGCTTACGACCATCACAGATCCCTATGGTCACGAGATCAAATTTGGGGTGCCTGGCAACCAGCATGTATTTACAATGGGTTGCAGCATCCTACAACCATGCAATTACCATTTTCAACCTGACAAATGAAGTCAATGGAGGTGGCCAGATACACTTAGTGACTGCGTGATTTCCTTAACAACTGCAGTGATTCATTTAACAGCCATGGCAAAAAAAAAAAGATTGTTAAGACTCGCTTAACAACCATCTTTCCATTAGCAATGGAAATTCTGGGCCCGATTCTGGCTGTCAGTCGAAGACTACCTAAAAAAGACATCCAGGAAGAAATCAGTTGCAACTAAAGAAAGCATTATCAGAAGGACCCGTTAGAACTGTTTCAGATGATTGTATAATAATGGTGGAGCTGACCTTTCCGCATTCAAGAACTTTCAGAAGCTGGTTCAATTTCGTTCTGGAGAGTGACAAAAGGCAGTTTCGGTTCATATAATGAGTCAGTAAATATTCTAAATAATCAAGGGCCAGTTCCGGCTTGGGCTCATCCGTTTCTTGGATTTTTACTCGCCGTCGAGTCTTATTAGTCTAAGAACAGGGAATAATATCCTTTTATTTGTAAGCATGAGATAGAGAACAATAAAACCAACCCACCCCAGAAGCTGCATAAATCTACTCAGCAAACCTCTCTATTCCTTGGCTCAGCCGTTATCCAATCACAGATTAATTCAAGGATATGTCCTAATTTGCCCCAGCGACACAGACAGTCAAGTAGGGTGGAATACTTCTTTTCAGTCACACCATTTTCCAAGTTCTTCAGTTTTGAAATCACACCGCAACTGGCGACAAGTAGAGAAAAGGTGAGGTGTTCGATTAGATCAAAGAGAAAAATCTATCTCCCTCCCACCCACAAAAATTTTTTTTCCAGACTTTCAGCTATAGAACTTTTCACTAATCAAACCTATAGAGAGCCCTCTTTTCAAAGAAGAGCTTTTGATCTACATTTTCGGCTTTACAAAATAATAAGCCATACCTGAATGTAGGAATAGCAGTAGGTGGGATGAAAGATGCCAGGATAATTATTGGAGACACACAACGATCGTCCTGTGAGAAGCACACACACAAAATAAAACCCACTAGAAACCTTTGTTAAGCAGAAGAATTGAGGGTACATCAAATGGTATCCCTGTATTTTAAAGCATAACAATAAGCTTTCAGAAAAATAAATCAGCAAGTGTGAGCTTGACACTTATTAAAGCATCTTCTTACACAGCAGCACTTACCCAATAATTTGGGCTGTCTACAAAGTGCCACAAACATAAACTAACAACCCTATTGGAATTTACATTTGGTTTGGATGAAAATGTTCACAGCTGGATAACTGCTCTTAAAGGCATTTTCATAAAATTATAGTAGTTCTGTATTAAAAAAAGGGCCTACTCATTTTAGCTCCATTAATAAAAGCTCTAGCCTGAAACATTACTCATGTCTTAAATTAGAATAAGATTCATAGAAAGTAGATGAAGATTGCAATTACCGTATCAAATAAGAGATATCTACAATGAGGTATAAGTGAAAGTGATTTCATAGAACAGAGACAGAATTATTTTCCTTATTCCTGCCCACTGATCAGGAACTACCTGTCTTTTTACAATCCCAAAACTATGCTTCTCCCCACCCAAATCCCTAATTTGGACCTAGTCAGAGATTGTGCTAGAAAATGCTACAGTTCTTATATTTTCAACTCTTTCATGAATAGCATTAAACCTTTGCAATTCAGGCCATTATATTGGCAATGTGCTGCTAAGTTAAACTCATGTGTTTAATGACAATATATAGATTGTTCCAGCTCATGGTAGCAAACATTATCGGATCTGAAACTAGTAATGTTATTTGATGTTTTGTTCTCAACTGTCAACCACAGTTGAATAATACTCATGTAGAGAACCAATTAAGTCAATCTTATCTGACATTTACCTTAAATATTTTTAAATATGTTGGTAGCACAGAAGCGAACTTTTGGACAATGTGTTTTTTTGCTTCTTCATTGCAATCAAGCGGTTTCTGAATACTCCTCCAGAGAATTACAATAATTTCAAGCAAGCCAGCCATGGAAGGTATGTCATCAACCGAAAGTAAATGATCAGTTTCCTGAAATGCAAAATAGATTAAAATTAAGGAGGTGCAATGCTTAAATAATATGCCTCAAATTAAGGTTACTTTAAAAATGGAATAATATGTGTGGTAAGAAGGCTTGCATTATTTAAGGCAGAATCAGTGCTCCTAGGGATGTTCCCAGGGGGAATTTAAAAAAAAGTCACAACCTGTATAATGGTATGTGAAAATAACCTTGGGAGACAGGAGGAAGAGCTGTAGACGAGGCAATGGTGTGACAAGCAGTATAGTCTGCAGAAGGACAGGTGTGTGGCAAGCATCTTAGAAGAGACGCTCCCTAATTTCTTGGTCTGAAAAGTGACAGAGGAAGAGATACAGGTAGTCCTCAACTTATGACTACAATTGGGGCCAGAATTTCAGTAGCTAAGAAAGACAATTGTTCAGTGAGCTGCACCCGATTTCACCTTTTTTGCCACGGTTTTAAATGAAACACTGCAGCTGTTAAGTAATCCTACAGAAGTTAAGCCAATCTGGCTTCCTTCATTGATTTTGCTTGTTGGGAGCTAGCTAGAAAGGTCACAAATGGCGATCACATAACCGTGGGATGCTGCAACTGTCATAATTTTGTCATAATGTCATAATATTGCTTAACATAGTGTAAGCCGCCCTGAGTCTTCGGAGAAGGGCAGGATATAAATTCAAATTAAAAAAAAAAATTACATGCCAGTTGCCACATGCCTGAATTTTGATCATGTGACTTTGGGGATGCTGCTACAATCATAGCTGCGAGGACCAATCACTCATTTCAATGCCGCTATAACTCTGAAGAGTTGCTAAATGAAAGATTGTAAGTCACAGACTGCCTCCATATTTTCAGATTTGCAACATTCATGTCAGCCTTGTGAGGTAGCCCAGACAAGAAGCAGACCCAGGAGCACCACCAATAACTTTAGGGATACATTAACGGAATTTGTGAAGTAGATGATAGATAGATAGATAGATAGATAGATAGATAGATAGATAGATAGATAGAAAGAAAGAAAGAAAGAAAGAAAGAAAGAAAGAAAGAAAGAAAGAAAGAAAGAAAGAAATCTTTATTGGCCAAGTGTGATTGGACACACAAGGAATTTGACTTTGGCGCATATGCTCTCAGTGTACATAAAAAGAAAAGATAGAGACAGATAGTAATACAGACTTAGTGAATATTTCGACAGTGTGGAGGGAATTATTTGTTTAGCAGAGTGATGGTATTTGGGAAAAAATGTCCTTGTGTCTAGCTGTTCTGCTGTGCAGTGTTCTATAGCGTCGTTTTGAGGGTAGGAGTTGAAACAATTTATGTCCAGGATGTGAGGGGTCTGTGAATATTTTCACAGCCCTCTTTTTGACTTGTGCAGTATACAGGTCCTCAGTGGAAGGCAGGTTGGTAGTAATAAGTTCATTGCCATCTCTAACAAACCAGCAATGAATTATATATCCTGTGTGAATTATATATCTTGTATAATAATATCACAAGTCATCATCACACAAGATATATAATTCATACCATCACCTTCTTGCTGATACCAATATCATCTTGATATATATTTTAGAAGAAGGTAAATGAACAGGTAGGTGACATCAAAAGCATAGCCTATATCAGCTTGCTATCATGATTGCCAAAGGCAGTGTTGATTGGAAATTTTTATTCATAAAATTTTAAAATTATTAACTAACACTCCTCAAAAATAACATAATGGCCCACAGACATTCCTGCTAGGTTATGCACTATGTCACAACTCATGAAGTTGCTACTCACTCAGGACAAGATTGAAATTTAAACAAACCCTTTAATACAATTTATGTAAAAACCTCTTCGAAATGGAAGGCTGTAATGCTGAGAAACATTTTCATTAGATAAAGCAGCAAAATATGCTAGCTGTATTAATCCACAGACCATCACAAATCCAAGTCATAAGACCATTTTCGATTAAAACACTGATCTTACAGTCATGTTTTCTTTCTCACTGTATTCATCTCCACTCTCAGATTCCTTTAATTGCTTTTGGATACAGCCGTTCAAACAATTCCGAATGGTAAGCATGAGTTTAGCTGGAATTAAAGAACAAAATATCTGTTATGAAAAATGACAAGGGTCAGTGTGGACAGTAAAGCTACTGGCCCACATATTGCTTCATTTAAAAAATAGCATAGTGTATGTACACTTCAGCAAAATAAATAAAAGCAATTTAATAAATGCATACAGCTGTTTAGATTAATATTTCATCAACTATTTTTCTCATTAGGGAATCCAATAGATTTATAAATGGTTCACATTTATATAACTTGAAATCATATCACAATAAATTATTTAAATGAGACTGTAGTTAACTTTCAATAACTAATATGTTGAGAAAAAGTTAACTACTATTTTCATTTTAAAATAAGCCTGTCCAGTAATTAGCACCTTTTATGCATGCATTACAATCAAGTTATTCTTCTTCTTTCTTCCTAATGCATTCAGTTTAGCCCAGAATTCTTCAGAAACAATTACTGTCCCTGGTCATTTACCAAAAAGTAGTAGAGGGCTTCTTTATGAATGTGTGGATATATAAGTCTTTGACATACAAGTGTGATGGAGCATGTCCATTACAGTCATAAGTCATAACAGTCATGAAATAGGACAGTCACATGGCTAATGATTTTGCAATGCTTTTGCAGCAGTTGTTAAGCAAACTCTATGGTGGTAAGTGCGAATACCACAATCATTAAGCAAACACTATAGTTGTTGAGCAAGCCCATTGTTCTCTGTCATGATTCTGCAGCAAAACCATCATAACATGTGCTCACATGACTGCAGGATGCTGCAAAAGGTCATAAATATGGATATGTTGCTAAGGGCCTGAAGTGTGGTCATGCGACTACAGGAGGGGGGAGAGTAGGTCAAAATTAGTCATTAGGTCACTAAGTGATCAGCCGCAAGCCAAGGACTACCTGTAACACTCCAATTGTTCCACATCCCAGATCAACATTTCAAAGGTTGCTTTCTACACAATTACTGTTGTGACTCCCGCCTCCGAACCTGGCCCCATGCCTGAAAGTGACTCAGAAAGTGAGGGGGAAGGGCCGGTAAGGCTTACCTCGGGAGCACCAATTCCTGTGGCTCGGCTCCAGGAGCCAGAACCAGACCAGTCGGAGGACGTAATGAGGCCGTCATCCCGATTCCTCCCTTCCCCAGGCTACGCCTTCAGACCCAGCTGATGATAATAATCAAGCTTGGCTTAACCCGCGCTTCAGAAGATTAGAGAGGCGGCATCATCAAAAGGAATATACCACAGGATATACAAGGAGCTTTGGGACTGCTCTCACTCCACAGGAAGCAAAAGTTTAGCTGAACCGTTTCAAAAAGAGCTGGAAGTCTTGCTACGTGAGTCATTTGCTTGAACTTTGGCAGGCAGCTGTGATTTCTCTGCCAGGACTGATAAGAGCTGTGAATCCACTGGCTGAAGGCCAGCTTGTGGGTCTGAAGTGGGGAAGGAGACAGAACAATTACCTATATTGGTGGGACTAGCGTACTCATGAGTGTATTGATAGAACGTTCTAGCTGCAGATGCATTCATTTGGATGAGTGTCACACAGCGTTCACACCACACTTCCGGTTGACTGATGGGCAAGAAAGAGCTGATCAGAAGATTTACTAGCCTCCGGGACACGGGCCGTGAATCAGTCTCAAGGCGAGTTAAGAGGTGCTCTACAGGACAAATTTTCCAAAACTGATTGGAGAGAATGGGAATGGGAGAGAAACAAAGTGATTGTGATTAGATTTGATAGTCAAAGTACCTTCAGATGAACTTCCTGTTGAATAACTATATGAGATCCTGCATTCTTACACAAGTTCCATAATTTGTCCACAAATTTTTATAAACCTCTTTGCAACATCAATTTGTCTTTTCCTGCTCAGGAATCAAGAGGGTTTATCTGCCCTTATCTGCATTGTACTCATTGATTTTAGATTAGCCACTTGCAGACAGAACATCAGAGCAGTATTATATCAATGTCCAACATAGAGCTGATACTGTATGCAGATCAGAGGTGGTATTCAGCCAGTTCACTCAAACCGGTAGTAGCGACCTGCGGATTGGGCTGCCTACCCATCCCTGCATTATGCTGTCCTATTTAGGCACGTTTTCAAGCCACATGCATGCATGCAAGCCACGTACGCGAGCAAAGCACATGCACGGAAGGCCATGCACATGCATGGACATGTACGCTCACATTTGCGAACTTGTAGAGAAAGTAAATAAATACCACCCCTGATGCAGATAGTTCTTGACTTATAACAATTAGAACCAGAACTTCAATAGGTAAGTGAGATGATAATTGTGTCTGATTTTATGAGCTTTTTGGCTACGGTTGTTAAGTAAATCATGTGGTTGTTGAACAAATCCAGCTTCTTCTATTGACATTGCTTACCATGTCATGGCTACAAAAGTCACAAATGGCAATCACATGACCCTGGAACACTGCAACTATTGTAAATACATACTAAGTGTCCAATTTTTTTATTTTATTTGCATTTATATCCCGCCCTTCTCCAAAGACTCAGGGTGGCTTACACTATGTCAAGCAATAGTCTTCATCCATTTATATATTAAATACAAAGTCAACTTATTGCTCCCAACAATCTGGGTCCTCATTTTACCTACCTTATAAAGGATGGAAGGCTGAGTCAACCTTGGGCCTGGTGGGACTTGAACCTGCAGTAATTGCAAGCAGCTGCTGTTAATAACAGACTGTCTTAGCAGTCTGAGCCACAGAGGCCCTGTGAATTTGATCACGTGACCATGGGGATGCTGCGACGGTCATGTGAGGATGAGGTGTAACAGACTTTTTTCCCTTCCATTGTAACTAAATGAACAGTTGTAAGTCAAGTACTATCTGTAATCGGGGACTACTTGTATTAAATAGGAAAATGCTTTGTTTTCCAACCATGGATTAAAATAAGAATAGCTAATCATTTGTTCCTTCACAGCCAGAATTCTTTTGATATTGCCTCCGCCAAGTTAGCCTATATTTAAACAAGGGATACTTCAGACTTTGCATTCCGACTCCAAAATAGATTCATTGTTCAGAATTATAGTAATGGCCAAAATTGTGGAAGACTTTTGGGAAAAGTGTACTTTTTAGGTTTGATGGCTAATAACACCACACTTTTTTGGGAGTTTCACAATAATCCTATTCCACTGCTGGAATGGCCTGAGAATAGCCCAGACCTTAACCCAATTGAAAATCTATGGAGCTGACTAAAGAAACTTGTGAGTCAGAAGCGACCCAGCAATAAAACCCAGTTAATAGAAGCAATCATGCAATCTTGGTTTCACATTATAACAGCTGCAGAACTAAAAGACTTGGTTCACTCCATGGGAAGACGTTGTAGGGCCATCATTCATGCTAAAGGTTACCCAACTATTAACTGACGTGGTGATCATTTTTGTATATCTCATTTTTTCTATGGTAGTAATTTTTGTATATCTCGTTTTTTTCTACGTGTTTCACTTTTCTTCTTTATACTGTAACTGCTATTCTAATAGCAAATACTTCATAAAAGTTATGACATTTACATTCTTGATTAAATTATCTTTTCATTGATATATAATTTTATGGTACTACTCCCAAAAAAAGTGGTGTTATTAGCTAGTTTTAGAAATACACTTTTCTCAAAAGGTTTCCACAATTTTGGCCACTATTATAAGTACTATACAGCTGTATTAGAATAATTACACATCTTCCAGGAATAAGGTCTGAACCATAGAGGCTTCTATTAGACAGAATATTTGACTGATCTGATCTTCATTGATCTGGTTTGTTGATGTAGAGAATAAATCAACGATACAATCCTGACTTATTTTGGGTTATTAATAATATTACTTATTAATAATATTTAGGAATAACGTCTAGGTTATTCAGTGACATCTCAAATTCATGCCATCCCTTCGGCAGGATGCTACTTTGCAGCTGAAGAAAAAAAATATTGAATCTCTTGCAAAGAAAGAGCACATGACTTCAAAAAATAAATCATCCGAATATAATCAAATGCTACCGTTTAGCTGTCACTTTACTACTGGACTTGCCATAAAGATAACTGCTAGCAAAACTACAGGGAAGAAAGAATATTGTAAGTTCTTTCTTATTGATTAATTTAAAAACGTAACAATGTCAAATTGTTTGGGGTGAAATGTTAATGAATTCTTTGGACTATTTTCCTTTTAAAATATTGATGAATGCACACACTTCAGAATAAATTGCCTAGTTTTTTATGCCTTCTGTCTGCAGCCTAGCAAGCTAATTTATCCCACCTTTGCAGCCTTCGTAGCCTTAATTTTCAGCAACATATCAACGAAAGCCACCCTAACTTTCTCCGAATTGTCATGGAGATTGTATTTCAGGGTTGGCAGAAGCTGTTCCAGTAATGGGTGGCTCAGTATATTGTCCAAAATTATAGGCAAGCACTGGAAGAGAAACAGAAAAATATCAATAAAAGGTTATCACAAGAAAACAGGGCTACTCGCATTGAATCTATTCTAACTGCCAAATACCTGAAGCTAAGAAGACAGAGGCTGGGAATGAAAAAGAGCGAGACAATCCATTATTATTAAACATGTCATTTAAATGCAAAGTAGCATGTGGGGTGATGATGCAAATTCTCTATTAATATTCCTTCAGAGAATGTGCTGCTAAAACAGAACAAAGAGATCAGATATACAGATGAAGGAATCTAGAACTAATAATTTTAGATGGTTCTCTGTCCAGCTGATGTTTTATTTCAGGTTAAGGTGCCCATTGATCCAGAGTTCAATGAAACAATGTTGCTTAGATATTAAAATTCTAATGAAATATAGGACTTTTTCACAGCTCACCAACACTTTGCAACATGCTTACAATTTACGACAAGGGTAAATTACGGGCCGGATGCACCACGCGCAGGCCACACCCACTTGATCTCCGCAAATGGGGAAAACATCGCAAAATGTCATGTGACAGCAACGTGACGCCGCGAGTTTGACACCCGTGGTCTGAGATGTGCTTCCCTTGGCCCTACTTTGAATATTTTTCTTTTTCTTGAAAAGGAAACGATGTTACAATACTCAACGTAGGAAGGTGAGCATTATAGATTCATCTTAGCCAGTGGAAGCTTAACTACACTCATCATTAAAGAGCTTTGACGATAACTTTCTTAAACAAAGACCGTCAGTTGGGTAATAAAATGTATGCAAAAAAATAATAATAATCAAACTCAAGAGAGCAACAAGGGCCCTAAAGATCAACTTGCTGTAATAATCTGCACTTAGATTAGGGGTGTCGAACCAGATTTCTTCGAGGGCCAGATCAGCATTGTAGTTCACCTCCGTGGGCCAGCCATGGGAGGGGGGGGGAAGAGACCGGATGTTCTCCTGCAGCACCCTGCCAGTCAAAATGTTTTAGCCGGCGGAGTACTGCAGGAGGCCATCCAGGCCAAAAACGCATGCACACCCACGCCCTGTTTTTGTTTTTGCTATTTCTAGGCCGGCCCTGTGGATCAGATTTAAACATCCCATGCGTTTAACACCCCATGACTTAGATAATATAGCATTTTGCATCTATTGCAGCAAACCAACATCCATAACCAGAATTTGGTGCTGTGCAAGTTACAGTCTACAACATTAGCATCAAACGTTACTTGATGCTAACCAGAAGCTACTAGAGTCCTCATCTTACAATCATTCGTCTAATGACCGTTCGAAATTACAATAGCACTAGAAAAAGTTACTTACAACTAGTCCTCACCCTTACGACCACTGCAGGATCCCCAAGGTCATACGAGGCACTTGACAACTAACATGTATTTATGGCAGCTGCAATGTCCTGGGTTATGTGACTGCCATTTGTAACCTTCCCAGCTGGCTTCCAATGAAAGGTCATTTGGGGAAGCTTAAATACTGAATTACTGATTTAACAACGGCAGTGAATCACTTAACAACCATGGCAAAAAGGTCATAAAATCGAGTGCAACTCGATTAACTGCCTTGCTTAGCAATGGAAACAATGGTCCCAATTGTGGCCATAAGCTGAGGATTAGCTGTACATGCAATCTAAAGCCTAAGTGCATTAAGCAAGTGAAAATTCGCAGTTAAATAAAAGATACTTTATTTACTCCCTTACTTTAAAAACGGCACATCGGACATCAGCCGAACTTGCATCAAAGGCAAGATTTTCAATCAAAGATTTCATGAGTTCAGCAAGCACTGCTGCCGGAATCATCTCCCAATATTTACATGTTATTTTACTAACTCCAAGTATTCCTGTTGAACGGATTATGGGCCGAGGATCTTCTAAGAGAGCCTGTAAATACAATTCAAGTAAACAGCAACAATACTATGATATTCACTCTATTTTGCATTTAAGTTACTTGGCAAACAAAAATGCTGGAAACTATCTCAAGATTAATTTGAATTGGTTTCACGTTCTGGAATCTTTCCATTAGCAGAAGAAACAATAAGTAGGTGGGGGGAAAAATTAAGCTTCTCTTTCTGCAGTTCTATAAATCTGATCTGGAAAATTCAGAGATTATCCCTTGAAGTAGATCGAAGGAACTGCTAGAGGCTACATGGAAAAGAGAAGGAAAGTGCTTATAATTCTAGATGTTCTCCAAAGTTTTTAGACATACTGTACTATAGTTTTGTAGCCTACCATACTTATAGAATATTTGAGCTCCCATAATATGGAATATACTTATATATCAGAACCAGTAAACATTGGAGGTTTTTAAGAAGGGATTGGATAACCATTTGTCTCAAATAGTACAGGGTTTCCTGCCTGAGCAGTGGTTGGACTGGAAGACCTCCAAGATCCCTTGCAACTCTTGCTATTCAGTTATACAGTAACTTACTGTGTCTTCAAAATATCTCATAATTTGTACTTTATTTGTTACTAAGAGGCTCATTAGAAATTTAGATTTTGAATCAAGAAGTTAGATTGTGAAGAATAAAGTAGTATTCAGTATTTAGCTGATAGGTTTTGGATGTAGTCTCCATGCTAAAAAATATAGCATTATTCATGTATATCACCCTACTTTTCCTTTGAAGTATGCAGAATAAGAAAATCCAATTGATAATGAGGAGAGGAGAGGAGAGGAGAGGAGAGGAGAAGAGAGGAAAGGAGAGGAGAGGTGAGGTGAGGTGAGGTGAGGTGAGGAGAGGAGAAGAGAGGAGAGGAGAGGAGAGGAACTAGGATAGCTCAGGCTGGTAAAGCCTGTTATTAAGAACACAAAGCCTGCAATTACTGCAGGTTCAAGCCCGGCCCAAGGTTGACTCAGCCTTCCATCCTTTATAAGGTAGGTAAAATGAGGACCCAGATTGTTGGGGGGGCAATAAGTTGACTTTGTAAAAATATACAAATAGAATGAGACTATTGCCTTATACACTGTAAGCCGCCCTGAGTCTTCGGAGAAGGGCGGGGTATAAATGTAAACAAAACAAAACAAAAACTATCCAGAGGAGACACACAAAAATTAAATAAAACTGGTCCAAAGTTCATAGGAAGAATTTAAAAAGTACTTACAAAAAGTTCATCAAATTGCCTCTGGATTTCTTTTTCCATATCATTTTTGTTAAAACTGGGATCCAGAATAGGGAATGCATCACCAAAAATTAGTGCTGCATTTGAACGAATCTCAGCATTCATGGCCTGATAAAATACATGTATAACAGCAGAATTTTGAATTAAATTTAGTCTAGCTTTTGAAAATTATCCAGACGAAAGCAGGACAGTTTGAGAGAAATAAATTACCTTCAAAGCTCTCCAAAGAATAGGTTGATAAAGTCTATAAAGAACTTCTTCAACTCCTTGGCGACATTTATTTTGTTTGTGGAAATAGCTCAGCATCTAATAAACAAAGATAAATTAAAATGATTTAAGAGATTAGCTCCAGCCGATTTTATTCAGCTCCTTGCAAAATATGACCCACATGATACCTATATATGAAATGCACAATGTTCTGCAGCAAAATAGATCTCTAACATGTATATGGTATATATTTGCTTTCCCTTTCAAGTGATATACATAAATGAAATACAGATGTGTCAACCAGCAAGAGAATCTCACATAACTAAGTCTTGGTAGCCAAGCAGCCTTTCAATCTGCTACATGACAGACTGTTCTAAATCAAAGATCCTTTCAAAACTGATGTTGGGAAGGAATCCCAAAAGATGGTCTGAAAGAATGGCTTGAAATAACAAAAACCTCACCTCTCGCACTTTAGCGTGTAGGGGGGACTTCCGGGGAAGATGAATTGCATGATGCATGAAATCCTGAATGCAGCTATATTCAATTACCTGAAATAAGAATACACATCCTGCTTAATATTCAAAAGTTGAAAAAAGCACTATTAAAGAAACAATCATATTATACTGACTTCCAACTTGCATTCACAATGCCCCTTACAAAGCCCCTTAACACTGGGTCAAGAAATCTTCAGGGAAGCCCCCCCCTTTTTTTTAAAATCAATTTAACTATAGGTAGTCTTCAACGTATGACCATAATGGAGCCTCACCATTACTGTCCTAATTCATAATAGTCATAGATCAGTAAAGCGAACAACCTCGTTTTATGTTCTTTGCAGCAGTTATTAAGCAAATGCCGTGGTTGTAAGTGTGAACGTCACAGTCATTAAGCAAAACTGTTGTTCGCTATGGCATGGCTTTGCTAAAAACCAGAAGTATCCGTTTTAGGCAGCAAGTGTTGTAAAATGTGGTCAGATGACTGTGGGGCTTTGCAAATGGGCTTAAATGATCAGGAGAGGATCATCAGAAATTTGGATGTGATTTCAGATAGGTTGTAAGCAGTCACTAAGTGAACAGTCGTAAGCCAAGGACTGCCTGTATGCCTTGAGCCTGCCTCTTCTGAAATATATTTACTAAGGACAATTTCATTTCTCTTCTATTTTAGGACATTTATTGTCTTTCTGCCAAGATTTTGAAACATCTTTTTTTTTTTTTTTTTGCAAAAATTTTTTATTTTTCCATAATAATTCCCACAATTTGACCAGTGTACAATACAATCACTTATCCAACAATCAGTCCTATACTCAAATTATACTCAGTCAGGGCTGCTCGACTGCCACTCCCCCCTTTAATCCTTTCTTCCCTTCTCATCCTTCTTAAACTTCCCCCACCACCTTCTCCTCGCTTTCCTACTTCCCCTCCTCTTTCCCACTTCTCACTACCATCCTTTCTAACCCTCTATCTCCTTCTTCTCCTCCTCCTATCCTTTCTTCTCCCTTCCTTCTTTCCTCCCTACCCACCTACCTACCTACTTTCTTCCTTCTTTACTCCTCTTTCCTTACCCTTTCCTTCGGGAGTGTTTGCCGAGCAGTCCCGACATTACACCATTCCAACTTGTTTAATTCTACCATTATTCCTGTACAATGGCAACCAATCAATTTATAGTCTTCCCTTCCCGCCTCCTTCCCCGAGACTTCCCAGAACAGAATACAGGGTATTGTAACTAACAAACATAATCTAAAATATAACATAAAACATATTCCATTTCACACCATCACACTATCAATTCCCTTCTTTCTTAAACTAATACATAATAATTCCTAACTTCACTCAAAAACTAATTGATATTTTTTAATCTGATACTTATTTTGAATATAATCAATCCACTTCCTCCATTCCAATATATATTTTCTTGTGTACAGTCTTTCAAGTAGGCAGAAATTTTTGCCATTTCTGCTAAATTTGATACTTTACTAATCCATTCTCCAATTGTAGGTAAGTCTTCTTTCTTCCAATATTGTGCAATCAATAATCTTGCAGCAGTTATTAAATTCAGAATCAGTTTTGTCTCTATAACAGTGCAATCTGAGATTATTCCTAATAAAAAGAACTGTGGAACAAACTTGATCTTCTTTTTCAAAATGTTCTGCATAATCCACCATATTTTAATCCAAAAGGCTTTAACTTTTTTGCAAGTCCACCATATATGATAATAGGTAGCATCCTCACAATCACATCTCCAACATTTTGCTTTCACATTTGGATACATACATGACAGTTTTTTAGGATCTAAATGCCATCTATAAAACATTTTATAAAAATTTTCTCTTAAATTTTGTGCTTGCATTGAAACATCTTTTTTATTGTACTTCAGGTAATAACTGCTTTGTAATAGCTTGACCATTAATTTTTATCCAGCTCATTATACTGTGTTTCCCCCAAAATAAGACCTCCCAAAAAATATTTAAATGCATGCGCAGCCGGTCCCTGCTATTTCCTCTGGTTAGGGAGACAGAGCTAGAAATCAGATAAGATGGTCAGAGGAGCCCCGATGTGCTCCACGCGCCCCAAAATAATAGGACCACCCCAAAAATAAGGCCACATGCTTATTTCAGGGTTCAAAAAAATATAAAACAGGGTCTTGTTTTCAGGAAAACATGTTAGTAGTTTAGTTTGGGACTATTTATTCTTTTTCACTGAGCTATGTGAAAGATATAGAGGTAGACTTCCACGACCGGTTAATTAGAGATTGTTCAAAGTTCCAACCAACCCCTTGGGAATATTGATGACCCAGTTCTGAAGTTCTGAGGACTGCAGTCATAAGACCACATGCAGATGTTTGGCAACCAGTCTGCATTTAATGACCATTTGCAGCGCCCTACGTTCATGTGACCACGTTTTACATTTTTCCTAAAAAAACGGGCAAGGTTTCAGCAAAACCATAGGGAACAATGGGTTCACTTTACGACCACAGAATTCACTTAACAACCACCACAAAAAATGTTGTAAAATTAGATCAGTCGTATGCTGACCAGCTTTATCATCGTCACGACTTACAACCGTAATGGTCAGGATCCATTACTGCCATAATTCAAGCGCTATCTGTAATTGTCTATTGGCAGGAAGTATTTATTCATTTACCATGCTACCACAGAAGTCATTCACCTCAACTTCAATTTACTTAGGTTTAATGCTTAAATCTATAGGGATGTGGTGGCTTAGTGGGTAAGACACTGAACTTGTTGATTGAAAAGTCGGCAGTTCAGCGGTTCGAATCCCTAGTGCCACGTAACGGGGTGAGCTCCCGCTACTTGTCCCAGCTTCTGCCAACCTAGCAGTTCGAAAGCATGTAAAAAATGCAAGTAGAAAAATAGGGACTGGTGGGAAGGTAACAGTATTCCGTGCACCTTTGTCATTGAATCATGCCGGTCACATGATCATGGAGACGTCTTCTGACAGTGCTGGCTCTTCGGCTTTGAAACGGAGATGAGCCCCGGCCCCTAGAGTCGGGAACGACTAGCACTTATGTGCAAGGGGAACCTTTACCTTAATGCTTAAATCTAAGCATTACATCAATGTTTAAATCTAAACCACAGTTAGAGCATCATACTAAGCCCAAGAAACATTTGAGGCTCTGAAGATGTGTCAGCAGTACCATTCCAAAATAGCTACCCAAAGATAGAGCTATTTACAATTCAGGAGTTCATCTTTTTTATCAATGTTTTAAGGAACTACTTTGAAAGATTTTTTTTAAATTGCTTTTCCCCTGGTAGAAAAGCATCCCTATTTGATAGGGATGATAGTTCATCCCTATCAAATAGTAAAGAACCTAGCAAAATTTCTTTGCTATTATCTGGCATGTAGCTAATCCTCAGGTTAAGACTGGCAACTGTTTGAAATTACAACATACCTCCTTGGAGGTACTTACAATCATTGTACAAAAGAGACTTTGATTGCATGGTCAGCGCCATCATTTTAATCATCATCCTTCCAGGTTCCCTGCAACCCACACTGGGGACAAGCCATCATTTGTTCTCATCAGTCCCCCTTTTAAAAGTAACAGCTGCCAATTTTCCTAAAAGCTCTTTTGTAGAAAAAATAAAGTTCTGCAATATTCATATCCAGCGCTTTTTTTTTTAACATCCAGGATGGCATTTAAGACTGATTTGGGGGGTGGGGGTTAGATTTCCAGCAAAGTTTCACTTCAGGTAATGCTAAGCCAAATTTGTTTTAATCATGGTTTATAGAATAAGCCCCCAAAACAATTCTTCTGCGTCTAAGAAGAATCTTTGGGGGTTTTTAAATAAGTTTTTAACTAAGGGTTTTTTAAAGGGGGGGAGGGTAAGGACGGGTAGGGGGGGAAACCCGTCGGGGAGGGTATGTCCAGTCCCAGCGCGTGCTCACGGCACTACTTTAGTTGGTCCGAAATCAGGGAGGGAGGGGAGTGTGCAGAGCGTAGAGTGTCATTCCATCTGTACGGTAAGTGGGAGAGGCAGATATGGCAGAGGCAAGGGGCCGTATCGTTCTTTGGGAGTACGTGTTCGATGTTTAAAGGTGATCACGTGCTCCAGCCCCTCAGTCCTTACTCGTTCCCCGGATGGTCAGGACCCTCAGGGCCTGGGTCTTCGACTGATGTTGTGCAATGCCCGGTCCGTGGTTAATAAGGCTCCCTTGATTTGTGATCTGATTCAGAGGGAGTCCGCGGACTTTGCGGGCATTACGGAGACCTGGTTGGGCACAGAGGGGGGTGTACCCCTGGTTGAACTGTGCCCTCCACGTTTCCGTGCATTCCATCAGCCGAGGGCCCAAGGTAGGGGTGGGGGGGTGGCGGTTGTGATTAAAGAGAGCCTAGAGCCGAGGGAGTCCACTGTGCCTCAGATAGCTGGTTGTGAATCCCTCCTTGTGAAGTGGGGCCATAGGAATCAGATGGGTCTGTTGATCACGTACCTGGCTCCTTGCTGCGTGACTACAGTCCTGCCTGAACTACTAGAGGTGCTTGCCGGGGTGGCGGTTGAGATACCCAGACTTTTGGTCATGGGGGATTTCAACTTGCCATCGGCCGGCTTGTCATCAACGGTGGTCCAGGAGTTCCAGGCTTCCATGACGATCTTGGACCTGGTTCAAGTAAATGATGGCCCTACACACACTGGGGGAGGCGCACTAGACTTGATTTTTATCTCTGGACAGTGGTTTAATGATCTGGAATTAGAAGATTTAGTGACGGAACCGGTGTCATGGTCAGATCATTTTCTCCTTCGCCTAGACTTTCGGACCGCCGCTCACCATCGCAGGGAGACGGAGCCAATGCGTTGGTTCCGTCCCAGGCGCCTGATGGACCCCGAGAGGTTCCAGACGGAGCTTGGGCCGTTCCCTGAGGATCTTGCCCACGGCACGACTGAAGAACTAGTTGCGGCCTGGGAACGGGCCGCGGCTGGGGATTTGGACCGTGTCATGCCTTTGCGACCTCTGACCCGGCGTAGATGTCAATTGGCTCCTTGGTTCTCCAAGGAGCTGAGGGAGATGAAACGCCGGAGAAGACGCCTAGAGAGCACCTGGAGGTCTAGCCGTTCCGAGGCTGATCGGACACTAGTGAGGTCTTTTATCAAGACCTATCTAGTGGCAATGAGAGAGGCGAAACGTTCTTACGTTTCCACCCTCATTGCATCGGCAGATAACCGCCCGGCCGCCCTGTTTCGGATGGTCCGTTCTCTCCTTCATCAGGAGGGACGGGATGACCCCTTACAGGGACGTGCTGAGGAGTTTAACAGTTATCTATACGATAAAATCGTTCAGCTCCGGGATAGTCTGGACCAAAATTGCGATGATCCAAGCGGGATGACGGAGCCTCGTCTTGTTGAGGTTATTTGGGATGAGTTTGATTCTGTGGCTCTCGAGGACATGGACAGGTTGCTGGGGAGGTTACATGCAACCACATGTTTACTGGACCCGTGTCCCTCCTGGTTAGTACTGGCTACTCAGGAGGTGGCACGAGGCTGGCTCCAGGGAATTATAAATGCTTCTTTGGTGGAAGGGGTTTTCCCCGCCGCCTTGAAAGAGGCGGTGGTGAGACCCCTCCTCAAGAAGCCTTCCCTGGATCCAGCTATTTTGGGGAATTACCGTCCAGTCTCCAACCTTCGCTTTGTGGCGAAGGTTGTAGAGAGTGTGGTTGCATGGCAGCTTCCCCAGTACCTGGATGAAGCTGTCTATCTAGACCCGTTCCAGTCCGGTTTCCGGCCCGGTCATAGTACAGAGACAGCTTTGGTCACGTTGGTGGATGACCTCTGGAGGGCCAGGGATAGGGGTTGTTCCTCTGCCCTGGTCCTATTAGATCTCTCAGCGGCTTTCGATACCATCGACCATGGTATCTTGCTGCACCGGTTGGAGGGTTTGGGAGTGGGAGGCACCGTTTATCGGTGGTTCTCCTCCTATCTCTCCGACCGGTCGCAGACGGTGTTGACAGGGGGGCAGAGATCGACCGCGAGGCACCTCACTTGTGGGGTGCCGCAGAGGTCGATTCTCTCGCCTCTCCTGTTCAACATCTATATGAAGCCGTTGGGTGAGGTCATCAGTGGTTTCGGGGTGAGTTACCACCTGTACACTGATGATACGCAGCTGTACTTTTCCACCCCAGACCACCCCAACAAAGCTGTCGAAATGCTATCCCGGTGTCTGGAAGCCGTACGGGTCTGTATGGGGAGAAACAGACTCAAGCTCAATCCCTCCAAGACGGAGTGGCTGTGGATGCCGGCACCCCGGTACAGCCAGCTGCAGCCGCAGCTGGCTGTCGGGGGCGAGTTATTGGCCCCAATGGAAAGGGTGCGCAACTTGGGCGTCCTCCTGGATGGGCGGCTGTCGTTTGACGATCATTTGGCGGCCGTCTCCAGGAGGGCTTTTTACCAAGTTCGCTTGGTCCGCCAGTTGCGCCCCTTCCTTGACCGGGATGCCTTATGCACGGTCACTCATGCTCTTGTCACTTCCCGTTTGGATTATTGCAATGCTCTCTACATGGGGCTGCCCTTGAAGTGCACCCGGAGGCTGCAGCTAGTCCAGAATGCAGCTGCGCGGGTAATAGTGGGAGCAACTCGTTGCTCCCATGTAACACCAATCCTGCGCGGCTTGCACTGGCTTCCTGTGGTCTTTCGGGTGCGCTTTAAGATTTTGGTCACCACCTTCAAAGCGCTCCATGGCTTAGGGCCCGGGTACTTACGGGACCACCTGCTGTTACCTCATGCCTCCCACCGACCCGTACGCTCTCACAGAGAGGGTCTTCTCAGGGTGCCGTCCGCCAAACAATGTTGGCTGGCGGCCCCCAGGGGCAAGGTCTTCTCTGTGGGAGCTCCTACATTCTGGAACGAACTTCCCCCTGGACTACGTCAAGTGCCTGATCTTCGGACTTTTCGCCGTGAGCTGAAAACGCACTTATTTATTCAAGTGGGACTGGCTTAATATTTTTAAATTTTTAACTGGGGTTTTATTATTTTAGGGTTCATAATTTTAAATTTTAAATTTTTAAATGTTGGCCATTTTTTTCTAATATGCTCAGTTTTAAATTGTTGTTTTAATTGTATATTTTTGTGTTTTTTATCTTTTGGCTGTACACCGCCCTGAGTCCTTTGGGAGAAGGGCGGTATAAAAATTTAATAAATAATAATAATAATAATAAATAATAATATATTAGAACATTTCAGAACACTTAGAAATCCATGTTCTAAAACCCCAAATACATTGTATTCATACCAATATCCATTCAAAAGCATGTTACATGAATCCAGCTATTTGCCACGGTGACATATATATAAAGCAGGGGTGTCAAACTCGATTTCATTGTGGGCCGCGTCAGGATTGTATTTGACCAAGGGAGGGGCGTGGCCAGGGTAGGTGTGGTCAGCATGACATCACTTGTGTTGGGGGGGGGCACCTTTGGTGGCCTGAGCGCTCTGCCAGAGAAAACGGGCTCCTGATCTCCATTTTCGGCTGGGCCGGCCTTCTGCAACCCTTTGCCAGAGAAAATGGAGCTCGGAAGGCCACGTGCAACCCTTACAAGCTCCGATTTTGCTGGCAGAGGCACCGCGAGCTATTTCCAGGGAGGGCCTGCAGGGCATATCTAAGCACTCTGTGGGCCAGATCTGGCTCCCGGGTCTTGAGTTTGACACCCCTGCTATAAAGATATACACGGTAAGTAGTTCTCAACCAACAACCACAACTGGGAGAAGGATTTCTGTTGCCAAGCAACAGTGGTGGTTATTAAGTGAATCATGCTCAAGTTTACAACTTTCTTGCTATGGTTGTTAAGCATAAGTTGTTATGTGAATCACATGGCCGTTAAGCGAATCCATGTATTGACATTGCTTGTCGGAAGCCCCTGAAAAAATTGCAAATGGTGATCACATGATCATGGGCACTGCAGCGATCACAAACACTTGCTCAATTTTTTATCACATGACCATCGAGGTAAAAACATGTATAATCGTTTCTTTATTTTCCTTAAATCCATTTTGTAATTATTATAATTATCCCGAAACATTGTACCTCTAGTATTTCCCCTGAACTCTTCTTCCAGGCTCTGAAGTAAATCTCAGCGACATGGTTCATCAGGGACCTGGGTCAGTAAAATAAAAGACACAGCACAGGGAATTTAAAGACATTTATTTAGATTCAGAAGGCATCCAGGCCTTTTCCAATTTCTCTCCCTACGTTAAAATTCTAGTTCAGCACTTTTGAGACCGGGTGGAATATAAAACAGTTTGACTTAAGCCTCAGTTTTTTTTGTTATATTCCCTGTGGCCTCTAAAGCTAAAAATGTTATAAGTGTTCTGTTCAAGTCTGTTCAACATTTCACTCTGCATTTTCTAATAATACATTTATTTTCTAGTATTTGTGAACGCACGCTTCTATAATTTTAGCTCTTCTTCCTACTAATCAGTTGAGATAAACTCTAGAAATATTTTGCAAGGCTCCTAAAGAAACAGTTATGTTTAAAGAAGTATTTGTCATCTTCATACATTCGCCATTTTAAGTACCCCAAAAAGGTAACGCGAATCTCTTGCAGATAAAACACTAAGCATTTCTCTGCAAGTTATTAGGGTGATGGTGGAGGTTCGTTCTCCGAACTTATGGGCTGGTTTCCCAACGTCTCATTACCCAGCTAAGTAACATCTTCACACATAGGGAATGTCAGTGTTCTTCTGTTTTTAAGGGCATGTCAAGTTGAGGGTCTTTTGATGGGTCAGCTGTGAGTCTTTAGTGAGACTTATGATGGGTCTTGTGATAAGAACATCAGGTTAGGTCATTGAGAGGTGAACTGCGGGGGGGGGAGTTTGTGTGGGTTGGTTGAGGGTCAGTGCTATCTCTGGTTGGCTGTGCGGTTGATTTGGATTCTGAGGGGTTCGTAGACAGGTTGTAGGTCAATGTGTCCATTGATGGAATTGCTTGTGGAGTGTCAGGCTTGGATGACCTCACAAGCGTGGTGGGTGGTAGCATGGCCGATGATTTTTGTGTTGCTCCAATCGAAGACCCTCACTTGACGCACCCAGAATACTGACACACCCTAAACTCCACTGAAGATGTTACCTAGTCTGGTAACAAAACATTCAGAAACCAATCCACAGGTTCGGAGAAAGAATCTTCACCCTCATCCTACACTTGAGCTACAGATATTTGCCACTATTGCAAAGTTATTAGTGTTTCAAATTGGTAAGTAAAGACAGGCAATGTGGCAAATTATTCAGATGGCAGGCACACCAGAATCTGGGAAACCCCCAACTCACCTTCTTGGTAGAAGATAAACTTACCTAGGAAAACACAGGAGTTGATTTTTAATAGTCCCATGTATCAGCTTAATGAAATTTACATTCCATGTAAAAAGGAAGCTCAAGAATCTTCTCCCCTGGAAAAATAGCCAGACAAATATCACTTAAGTAGATACGAACTCTTTTAAACTCAGCACAGGTGGTCCTCAACTTAAAACCATTTGTTTTAGTGACCAAAGTTGCAACTGAGAAAAGTGACTTATCATTTTTCACACTTATGACCACTGCAGCATCCCCATGGTCATGTGATCAAAATTTGGGTGCTTGGCAACTGGCATGTATTTAGGACACTTGCACTATCCTGGGGCCATGTGATCACTATTTTTAACCTATCCAGCTGACTTCCAACAAGCAAAGTCAATGGGGAAGCCAAATTCAATTAATGTCCACATGATTCACTTAACAACTGCAGTAATTCGTTTAACAACTGCGTCACAAAAAAATTATAAAATGAGGCACAATTCTTACCAATTGCCATATTTAGCAACATAAATTGTGGTCATAGGTTAAGAACTACCTCCCACAATGTAGTATTCATACTGCTTCTGTTTATCTAAGGCTAGAATCCTATATATTAAGGAAGGGGCATATGGTCTATTGCCATTGGACTTCATTCTTCAGTGAATATTATTAATACAAGTATCCTTAATTTACAACCAGTTGTTTGACAACTATTTCAATTTATGACGGATTTCTCCAAGGCTACTTATGAGCCGGGTTTGAAGTTCCAATGGTTGGGGAAATGACTTAGACTTAGATTAACTTTGAACGTACACTAAATTAAAATGAAATTTTGTTGCATACAACTCAAAGGGTCACCACCTCCAATATACTCCATAAACATGACAAAATAAATAAATACAAAATTTATGGATATACCCACATATATTATATGGCATGACACGAAACAACAGTTTAATTTGGAGGTATACATGTACATGGTGAGAAAAACTAATCTTGCGAGTTGCCAGACGGATGGCATAGGGAACAAAGCTATTACAGAATCTGGAAGTTCTGTTAGAAATACTTTGAAACTTCCTCCCAGAGGGGAGCAACAGAAACAGACCATGAAGTGGGTGTGTGGGTCTCTAACAATACTTTAAACTCTAAGCACATCGCGCTTATAAGCAGTATTCTGAATAACGGGAAGCGAGTTTTCTATAATCTTCTCATCTGTCCTTACCACTTTCTGTATGGACTTTCTGAGGCATTGCAGCCACCAAACCAAACAGGGATGCAGTTTGTTAAAACGCTCTCAATCATGCCTCTGTAAAAAAGGGCCAGGATAGAAGGAGAAACACATGTTCTTCTCATCCAACACAGGAAATGCAGACTCTGGTTTGTCTGTAGACGTTTACAGCATCCTGCAGTTACATCACCATGATCTTATAACATTTTTTGGCCGGAAACCAGAGTTCACTTCCAGTTTCAAGCAAAAAATATCATTGTAGACAATAGGTTCACTTAATTACCTTAGCGTCCACTTAAAAACTGCCACATTTGCTTAACATAGGTTGTAAAATAGGTTGTAAAATTGTGCATAACCACGTGATGACCTGTTTAATCAGCATCAATGTATAACCATAATTCTGGGGGCAGTTATGGTCATAAGCCAAGGATTACATTGTACAACTTGCTCTAGATTAAAGTTTTTTTTCTCTAGAAAGTTTTTAAGTATGCTTACAACGAAGTGCATAATTAAAGAAGTTTCTAAAGAAAATTAAGCAAACAAAATGTAAGCACCCAAAAAGTTAGCTTTCTTTCTTTTCTTTTTTTTTCAAGAAGGCAAGGAACCCTATCTTGCCTTATTCAGGTTTTTGATAACGTATTTAAATTACAATAAATCTCACTCCTTCTTTAAAGATTCTTTTCCAGATATATCTGCACTGCAGGTTCTTAATTTATTTAATAAATTTATAAGGCCACCCATTTTGATTACATGACTCTTAGCGGCCAACAATGATTAGCAAAATAAAAACAATGAAAATGCAGCCAATAATAATAATAATGAGTTCACCATTGTGGTGCACATATAAGAAGTCCATGCGTATTTAAAAAAAATATATAACAGATTCGTACCTCTTCTTTTTTGAAGCAGCCTGGGATCATAAAGAACTGAAGTAATAAATCTTTAATTTCATTACTCTCTTCTGAGTCATAATCAAAACACAGCAGAACAGGGTGAAGGTGCCATAGGCGGGTTATATCTTGCCCCTAAAGGAGATGAGTAAGATTATTCCATGTCACTTATGAGGCAAGAGACATAAATCTGCAGAAAGTACAAGGAGGAGGAATGCCAAGTGTCGTGATCACCAGTGATATGCACGATATTCACACATAAGCTTGGAGCATCAACTGGTTGGGGGCCGACCCCACGGACGGTTTCCATGAGTTGACACTGAACAGCTTCTTGCTGGGATCGCAAATTTTGGAGCCTAGATGCTTGGTTACAGTACCCTGGCATATAATTCAACCCAAGAGAGATACCATTTATCTCTCTTGGGTCAGACTGGTAAGACAGTCTGTTATTAACAGCAGCTGCTTGCAATTACTGCAGGTTCAAGTTCCCACCAGGCCCAAGCTTGACTCAGCCTTCCATCCTTTATAAGGTAGGTAAAATGAGGACCCAGATTGTTGGGGGCAATAAGTTGACTTTGTATATAATATACAAATGGATGAAGACTATTGCTTAACACAGTGTAAGCCGCCCTGAGTCTTCGGAGAAGAGCGGGATATAAATGCAAATTTTAAAAAAAAATTACCTACGGATTCATTCCTGCCAATGTTTCTAAAAGCATCTGACTTCCCTCAGGCTTATCCACAGGAAAGAAAATTAATCCCTTGTAAATGACTTGTGGCGTACATTAAAACACAAAAGTGGCACTTAGAGGTCTATCTCAAACATATACATATAAATTTAGACACTGAACACATATTGCTTACCACGATAGTTTTCTTCCCCAGACTCTTCCTCAGAAGCATCAAAAAAGCAGTTTTCCCAAATTGTTCTTTTCCTTCTAATCCCTTCTCCCACCAGCATTCTGAAAGGCACTGAATGGCTCCCGACAGAGATTTTTCAGAATCCGGTAGTAGAGAGAGAATGCCTGTGACACAGTTATTTAATGAAAATGCAATGGATTTTGGGGTAAGAAAAAGAATGTAATCTTCATATGCCTCCAAAGTTTTCTTGTGGCTCTGAGGAATCAAGTATCTTTATGATAGTCAAAAACCAGTTCATGATAAATCTCGATATAGGTAGTCCTTGTTTTGCAACGGTTTAAAGTTGTGACAGCAATGGAACGGGTGTTTTACAGCCAGTGAAGCAAATCTGGATGCGGTATATGATCATGCCACCCCCACCGGCATGACTACTGTAGTGGCCAAAATTGTGGAAGCCTTTTGGGAAAAGTGTATTTTTTAGGTTTAATGGCTAATAACACCACTTTTTTTTTTTTGAGTTTTAAGATAATTATATTCCACTGCTGGAATGGCCTGGGAATAGCCCAGACCTTCATCTAATTGAAAATCTATGGAGCCGACTAAAGAAACTTGTGAGTCAGAAGCGACCCAGCAATAAAACTCCGTCAATAGAAGCAATTGTGCAATCTTGGTTTCACATTATAACAGCTGCAGAACTAAAAGACTTGGTTCACTCCATGGGAAGATGTTGTAAGGCCGTAATTCATGCTAAAGGTTACCCAGCTAAGAATTAATTGACATGGTGATAATTTGTGTGTATCTTGTTTTTTTTCTACATTGTTTCACTTTTCTTCTTTATACTCTAACTGCTAACTTCTAATAGCAAATCCTTCATAAAAGTTATTGCATTACATTCTTGATTCAATTATCTTTCCACTGATATATAATTTTATGGTACTACTGCAAAAAAAAAGTGGTGTTATTAGCTAGTTTTAGAAAATACACTTTTTCCCAAAAGGTTTCCACAATTTTGGTTACTACTGTACATGTCAGGGTGGGGGCCAGTTTTAGGACTAATTATTACTTTTCAACCCCACATGACTGCAATTTACAGTGATTCTTGACAGTTTGCTGCATGTTTTTCAAAAAAAAAAAACAACCCCATCCATTCAAATTAATGGGTTTACTTAACAACTGCAATGTTTGTTTAATGACTGCCACAAAAAAAAAAGATTACTTCCATCATGTGGATGCAGTGACTTATCAAGACAACAACTTATGGTTATAATTCCAGGTTCAATTGTGATCACATGTTAATGAAAGAAACAGAATATATGTTTGTGTGTGTTTATCTCTATGTGTAAAAGTAAATTACAAAAATTGTAGAATTAATTGAGCTTATTGATCAATCAGGACTGCATTTTGCATATGATATAGAATCGAGATATGTTTAGATAATCATTAGGATCTGAGACACCACTATGCCTGTTGTAAAAAAACGCTTTTAGAAAGTTATTTTAGTGTTAAAATTAATATGCCTATATTTACATATTCCTTAAGGAATAGTATGGTTCATCAGAGTAATGCAGTTCTGGATAGATTGATGTCCAACCAAATCTCCTTGATTCTGAAAAATTAACCATAATGTCTTCCAATCTGAAACCCATTCAATCAAAGGAACATTAAACTTGGAAATCAGGCCCCTACTCAATAATTCAAGTGATAAACACATCAGCAGATTCAGTATTTATGTCAACATTTTAGATTACTACTTGCTATTATGAGAATCTTCAAAACAACAAGAGCTAAGCATTTATGAAGAATATACAATCATTCCAAATTGCACCACTGAAGCACAACCTCAATAAATTAAAAGTAGTTTAAGAAAATATGCAATTCCATGGTGAAAAACCACAAGCATCAGTCCAGGACTACTGCCAGAGGCATAGTTATATTCATCATACCCACAATACATACCATTTAATATCACAGCACATTCTAAAAGAGCTTTGATGTCAATATTTTCATCTAATGTAGGAACAGATGCAGTAACTATAGTTGCTACACCTTGAATCACAGCTGTACTTTGCTTCTGAAAATTCAGAGACAATTAAAAAGAAAGCTATAGACTTTTAAAAAGCATATTTTAAAAAAGAGAAGCAGCTCAGAAGATCTAACAAACACATTTTTTGCAAAATATCTAGCAAATAAGATTTTGAAAGAATTCTTGGCTTGGTGTTATTTGGATATAATTTCATTTGTGTTAAAATACCTAGGTTTGTCCCCCAAAATAAGACCCTGTCTTATATTTTTTTGAACCCTGAATAAATAAAGCATTTGGCCTTATTGCCATGGGCTCAAAAGCCCAATTGGGCTTATTATCAGGGGATGTCTTATTTTGGGGGAAATAGGGTAAATCAATAAATATTCAATAAAATATACTCAGGTCTGGATTATCTTTGTCATTTTATACTTCCTCTGTTTTTATGTAGGGTGTGTGTGTGAGTTTGAATATTGCTTCAAAGCCCACTGGAGTTGGGTAGCTATAATAAATTTAAATAAATGAATATAAATATAAATTAAATATCTCTAGGAAGAAAATCAAGGGAATGCCTAATTTAAATGAGCAATAATTAGCTAAAATCAATGTTCCAATCCGAAGTAAGTCAGTACAGTCATATTATAAGAAAAAAAAAGCTTGGGCAATATCTAAAACCCAAAATATGGTCCAGTATTTTTTTTAATGTTTAGCTTTTTTTAATCCCACTTTAATTGCTTTATAATGTGAAAATACATAATCCTCCTTCCTTCTATTTTCCCCCACAACAATAACCCTGTGAGGAGGGTTGGGCCAAGAGAGAGAGTGATCTAAAGTCACCCAACTAAGTTTCACTCCTAAAGCAGGACTAGAATTCACAGTTTACTGGTTTCTAGGCTAGGACCTTCACCACTGCACCAAACTAATCTTCTCTAACTATGCTAATTTTAAAAGGACATGTGCACCCAAATGTATAGTAACTATATACTATTCAAGATAAATACCTGCATTGCATTTTTTTCAGTTTCCATGCTGTCATCCTTCACTCTTTGCTGTTCTTCTATGGGATTATCTAGCAAAACTTTTGCTAACAAGTCCTTTAATCTATTCCACAATGTCTCTTTTTGTTTTCTTGATAGCTCTTGAACCAGTTCATGTAGATCAAAGCGATTTGACGCATCATTCTAAAAATATAGGCCAAGAAATAGCACATCCCTCAATAGATTATTTCATACAACACATCACTATGTTGCAAAATCAAGTTCGGGCTTTAAAAAGTCACCACATTTTTAAAATGTTTTTTTTTTAAAAAAATAGAAATTCAACTCTTTTTTTAAACTTAATTTTGAAGATTTAAAATTATATCCCTACAAATTACACATGTCCACTTGGATGATCTCTCTTACAGATAGTCTTTGACACAATCAGGGCCAGAATTTCCATTGTTAGGTGGGAAATGGTTGCTAAGTGTATTGCACCCAATACTGTAATCTTGACATAGTTCTTAAGTGAATCACTGCAGTTGTTAAGTGAATCCAGCTCCCCCCACTTTGCTTGTTGGAAGCTAGCTGGGAAGGTTACAAATGCCAATGACATGACCCCAGAAATACTGCAACAGTAATAAATAATAATAAATAATAAAATAACAAAGGGGATAACAAAGGGGATAACAAAGCTTCAGCCAGGTTCGCTTCAGAGTTGACCGTAGGTGGTACCTGGCTCAATAGTAGTAATTGCAAGAGAGACAACCACTTATGTATGAGCCAGCATTGTACCACAGCTGCCAAAAAAACAAACACAATCCTAGGCTGAATTAACAATAGGGATAAAATCAAGATGACTTGAACCATTAATACCACTTTATAATGCTTTGGTAAGTTTTGGTCGCCACAATATAAAAAATCCATACTAGGCCAGAAGCTGTGTGGGAAAGTAGGAGGGGGGATTTAGTAGAGGGGTTGTCTTTAGACATAATAGTATTCTTCCTGTTGGTCAAGGTCAGGCCGATCCCGCATCTGGAGAAGGAGTGGTCGGAGTGCTGTCTCGAGATGGGATGGTTGGCGATTGGACAATGTGATTAACTGCGGAGTCAGGGGATGGTTTTGGGGATTTTGATTTACTGAGGGAAAACCTGGACTTCTCAGATTCGGGTTTTCCCAGATGTGCCAGTTTACCTACCCTAATAAATAGAACTTTGAAAGATGCTTGCTTCGAAGTTTTTACTTGGAGTGGGATTTTTTTTTTCTGGAATGCTAACACCAACGCAATCCTAGGCTTATTTAACAATAGGGATAAAATCAAGATCACTTGAACCATTATTACCACTTTATAATGCTTTGGTAAGTTTTGGTTGCCACCATGTAAAAAAGATGTTGAGACTCTAAAAAGTGCAGAGAAGAATAACAAAGATGATTAGGGGACTGGAGGCTAAAACATATGAAGAACGGTTGAAGGAACGGCTAGCTTAATGAAAAGATGAACATGATAGCAGTGTTCCAATATCTCAGGGGCTGCCACAAAGAAGAGGGGGTCAACATTCTCCAAAGCACCTGAGGGCAGGACAAGAAGCAAAGGATGGAAACTAATCAAGGAGAGAAACCAGCTAGAATTAAGGAGAAATTTCCTGACAGTTACAACAATTAATCATTGGAATGACTTGACTCTAGAAGTTGTGGGTGTTCCAAACCTTAAGGTTTTAAAAAGAGACTGGACAACCATTTGTCTGAAATAGTATAGAGTCTCCTGCTTGAGTTGGAGGTTGGATTAAAGGCCTCCAAGATCCCTTCCAACTGAGGACCACCTGCATAAGATGGAAAGTTGGACAACGAAAAACCTGGGCCTTAAAACAAAGCAATATTACAAAAGACCAAAAGAAATATAACTATAAGTTACTTTGTATATCTGGATGAATATGATTAATGATAAAATAAAATGCTAACAAAAGAAGAATGAAAAGAAACGTTCCTTTTTGAACAACAAAAGTACAGTATCTAAAAGAATTTCATTTCAGGAAATAATTACTAATGCCAAAAAAACACTCTAGATAGTTACTTCATTACCAGCTTTCTTTTCTAAAATTCTAAAATCACTTTGACCAATTTTGTTTGGTTGATATTTTTTTCTATTGAATATAAGCCCACCAGCAACTTAAATCTAAATATAAACTTACATCAAGAAATGGTCCTTTTTTTTTCTTAATTTATTTTCGTTGTATTTTGTTATAATGAACCTCAATAAAACACATAAGGTGGGGGAGAGAAATGATCCCCCAATGGCTATTTTATTACCAATAAATTATCTATTTGACAAATCATTTATTTTTCAAGTGGTTCCTTTGGTCCTCAGATTTAAGGGTATGTTGGAAAAAAAGCCTAACTTAAATAGAAATAAGATTCAAGAGCAATGAATTACAAACTTGCACAAAAGGAGGTTGGGTTGTTCTGATCTTAAAACTCCAGAGAAGTTCGACAAAACAGAGCATTGGAAAGACTTTTCAATCCTTACTCTAGTGCTGTCATGGCGAACCTGTGGCACGTGGAGCCCTCTCTGTAGGCACGCGAGCTGTCATCCAGCTCAGCTTCACCATGCATGCGTGCACACCTCCCACTGGCCAGCTGATTTTTGGGTCTCTGGTGCGGGGCGCATGCAGGAGATGCGTGTGCATGTGCAGGGGGTTGCATGCGCAAATGTTGGGGCGGAGGGGGTCGTGGCGCGCAGGGGGGCATCGCATTATAGGTGTACGTATGTGTGCATCCCCGTGTTGTGTCTACACCCCCCGAGCTGGGCCCCCTGCCAGAAAGTGACTTGGAAAGTGAGGGGGAAGGACCATCAGGACTTACCTCGGGAGCACCGGCTTCCCTGGCTCAGCTCCAGGAGCCAGAGGCAGGCCAGATGGAGGAGATAACAAGGCCTCCATCCCCTGACTCTTTCCCACCCACCCCCGGGCCACGCCTCCAGACCCAGATGATGGCAATCAGGCCTGGCTGGACCCTAGGTTTCGTAGGCAGGAGAGGTGGGAACAACAGAAGGAGGGGTGAGGCAGACCTAGGACGTGCTGAGTCATGGAGCCACACTCCACAGGATTTAAAGCCAGAGAGGGCTGCTATGTCTCTTCGTAGCAGGCAAAATCAACTGCTTAACTAAGTGCTGAAGTACTGTTTGTTCCTGGGTGACTCATCGGCATCAAGGGAGATAACAGAGTCACTTGGCAGACACTCACTAGTTTGCTGCTAGAGCTGATAGTGCCGGCTAATTAAGCCATCGCTCGGGCATAGGCGAGGGAGGACAGAACAGCGCAACCCCCCATGCTACCCCTGCTTTTGGCACACAATGGCAAAAAGGTTAGCCATCACTGCTCTAGTGTAACGTGTAGGAGGAGAAGTTCTGAAGGGAGAAGGAAAAATGATAAAGGATAGGGACAGAAAAGGCTAAAGGAATGCCACCTGAGGTGCCGGTAAGATATGGTAAAAATAGTCATGATGTTGCCACAATGGTGTGATCAAAGCTCCACCTGTTTTTTTATATGGGTAAAGAACGTTGAGTTTCTCCTCCCCTCCAATTCTGGACACAAAAAGTTTGGCCAAATTTACTTACATGAAGTTGGATGAAATGCAAAAACTCTTCAATGGAATCCTTACATATAGCCTTTAGGAAAGCCTCATGTTTTTTCATGGTATACTATTTGTAGTTCACAGACGTCTAGGGGAAAATATTGTGACAAACAATAAGACAATTAAATGAATTGCAACTTCTAATTTCTAATTTCATAGGACACAAAGTTTATTACCAGATCAAGACTTCAGTTCTAAGGTTGTGAAAATCCACCTCAAAATGAATTAAAAATAATTTTGGAGTATTAAATTTAGTAAACAACCAGCAGGTCAGCCTTCAAACAAATGGATTTTAATTTCCAGAATTCCTAACAATCCCTGGGAATTTTTGGCAAGTACCTCAAAATCTGTTAGACCCGGGCATCCTCAGGAATTAGTGAGTTGCCAAAAAATCTGTTATTGTTGCCCTCTCCTTCCCTTTTAATCATAATGCTATTTTTTTTTAATTTAATATTTTATTGTATGCGTCCCAGAACTGCATTTTAAAATGGGTGGCCGTATAAATGTGATGAATGGAGTCTTTTGCTCTCTCTGAGCTTGGTTGTTTTTTTGCAGACCTTTCATTAGTCAACTAAATGTCATCGTCATCAACATCATCAATATTGGAAGATGAAATTCATATATCAGGAAGAAGCCAAGGTGGCTCTACCAAAAGATAAAAATAAACTCATAGTATTAGCTCCAGCCAAGACAGCCACTAATTTTCAAAAAACAAAGAAACAACAACAATTTTGTGTCTAGCAATTCCCATATACTGAGCAAAGAATGGAGCAGCTTCTTGGAATTGCACTTCAAATGCAAGTTTTGAGGATAATGGGATCTGGGGTTCTATATAGACAGAATCATCTGCTATGGAGAGGAATAGACAGTTGATAACTATCTGACAAAAACCCCTTCCTGGTGTGATTTGAGTGTCGCCTATAGACAAACTCTAAGGAGAAGAAACAATAAAAGATGATCAGAGAACTGATATCATTTACATTGCAGAAATAATGTTGAAAGACATAGCATTGATTTTTGAGAAATTATATGTAGATCGAAAGATTTGTTTAGGAAAGAGGCAAGAAACTTTCAATTTGCTCACTACTACACCCAAGGATAACTATATTGGTGGCCCTCTAAATTCCTTCTATGACAAGGAGTTAAACTTCACTTCTCATTGATGGTATTTCTATACCAACCCTCTACATCATAATCTGAAAATGAACATAAAAGTTATATACCAGCAAAGCAAAATAAAAACAGCACGGTAGAGATATATTCACAATCCAACTATTAAACTTTAAAAGCCAGAAAAATCCATAATTTGTTGAAAGTTTGAAAAAAAACTTGTCAATGTCTGGGAGAATTACACCAAAGGTTTCTCTTGTAGCAAATATATCAGAATAGAATAGAATAGAATAGAATAGAATAGAATAGAATAGAATAGAATAGAATAGAATAGAATAGAATAGAATAGAATTTTTTATTGGCCAAGTGTGATTGGACACACAAGGAATTTGTCTTGGTGCATATACTCTCAATGTACATAAAAGAAAAGATACATTCATAGTTTCATATCCACAAATTATCTGATCGTTGTAAATTTTCTTAATATTATGGTTGTTTGCACTTAGCCGAATGTTTAAACTGATGTGGTATTTTTGTCTGCCTATCAAGCATTATTGTATTTTTAATCCCACTTTTGCAGTATTGAAAAATTAACCATCCCCAACCCTCTTCATGGATGAATCATTAGAATAGAGATGCACAGCCTTTTATTGTACTGTACTCCATAGAGTCAGAGAAGAGTTACACCCAAATCTGCACATACCCAAGTACATGATTGCCTACCTAGCTCAGAAACACAAATACACGTGCACAACTCTTCTTCTCCCTTTTTCCCCTCTCTTCGTGCATTATGTCAATACCCATAATCCGAGACCATCAGGACTGCCGGAGTAGTAAACACGAGCACACTCACCCGCTTTCCTGGTAGGCGTCGCTACAGATTCTTGAGGCCTAGTAACTTGAACACTTTTTATTTAACAGGCTCTCGAATTCGGGATTCGCGACGAGGAGATGCTCCCTATCCGGCATCCGTTCAAACGTACGCGGTTTTCCACGGGCAGAGGTGGCCGGGCTCACTTTTCCGCTTCTCCCGTATTTACAGCCACCGATTCAATTTGGCGCTTCCGCTGTCAGATTCAAATTCTCCCGCGGCCGACACTGCCAAATGACTGTTACTGAGCATGCGCGCTGACTCGCTGCCGCCCTGCAGAGGAGGAGGAGGAGGAAGAAGCGGAGTCCTGGTGCGCGTGCGCACTTGAGTATTTTATTTTATTTTGTTTGTTTACTTACTTACCTACCTTATTGTTGCAGATGTCGTCTTGTTGCTTAGGAAGCCTTCCTTCCACACTCCGGATGGGATGGACTACAACTCCTATGATCCCCATGCGTAACTGGAATGCAAGCCAGAAATGTACAACAATAAGAAGGAAAAAAAAAACCTGCGCTATTAATTTGGTTCGAATTATGCAATGTATCGTCGCTTTGCTGACGGGCGGATTTCAACTCACAGAATTCCTCAGTTCTGTTCCTCAGACTGCACTTCTGTTTTTTTGTTTTTTCATTTTTTATTTTAATAGATCTCAACACTGTCCTTGATGATTCTGGTCAATAAAAACAACGCCAGGGATTGGTAAATTGCTTTATGACTCGGGCCACATTTCCACTTTTTGCTTATTTTACACCGGTAAATAATGTGTGGCAGGCAATATGACAAAGTCTTATCAACATCATATTATTATTATTATTATTATTATTATTATTATTATTATTATTATTATTATTATTATTATTATTATTACTACTACTACTACTACTACTACTACTACTACTTTAACAATAGAGTTGGAAGGGACCTTGGAGGTCTTCTAGTCCAACCCCCTGCCCAGGCAGGAAACCTTACACCACTTCAGACAAATGGCTATCCAACATCTTAAAAATTTCCAGTGTTGGAGCATTCACAACTTCTGCAGGCAAATTGTTCCATTGATTAATTTTTCTGTCAGGAAATTTCTCCTTAGTTCTAGGTTGCTTCTCTCCTTGATTAGTTGCCACCCATTGCTTCTTCTTCTGCCCTCAGGTGCTTTAGAGAATAGCTTGACTCCTTCTTTGTGGCAACCCCTGAGATATTGGAACACTACTATCATGTCTCCCCTAGTCCTTTTCATTGAACTAGACAACCATTCTTCATATGTTTTAGCCTCCAGTCCCCTAATCATCTTTGTTGCTCTGTTCTGCACTCTTTCTAGAGTCTCCATATCTTTTTTTACATCGTGGTGACCAAAACTGAATGCAGTATTCCAAGTGTGGCCTTACCAAGGCATTATAAAGTGGCACTAACACTTCACGTGATCTTGATTCTATCCCTCTGTTTATGCAGCCCAGAACTGTGTTGGCTTTTTTGGCAGCTGCTGCACACTGCTGGCTCATATCTAAATGGTTGTCCACTAGGACTCCAAGATCCCTCTCACGGTTACTACTATTGAGCAGAAGTTAGAAATATGACTGATGGACGCCTCTGTTCGCATCTTCCCATATAGAAACCTCCAAAACAATCTAAATTAAAAAATATTTGCAGAATGAGATCTTGCTCAAATTCTTTGGAAATCAGTGGATAGTTGAAAATGAATTACATAAATGTGTGGGCTCAATCTGTCTTTGTCTCTGTCTGTCTGTCTCATCAGCAGGACATTTTGTGTAAACAACAGAATAGGAGCAAATCAGGTGAAAATGAGCCAGATGCAGCTGGGGGCTGAGCAGAAAAATACAGATCATGCTTGTTTAGTGACTGCCTCAGATGATGGCCATTTGCAGTCATGACTGATGAAAAAGTACCTTTGCAAACCAATGATCAGATGTATGGATTTTGCAAATCTATAAAGCAAAGGAAAGGGAGATCATAAGCACTGTCAGTTTCACTGAGTGATCATGTTGCTTAATGACCAACATGCCAGTCTAAATTGTGGTCACTAAATAAGGACTACTCATTCCCTGGGTCTATTCCAATAGGAGCACTGTTGGACAGGAACTTGGATTGTTGCTGGCCACTCCTTTCTAAGCCCCCTTCCTCCTCCCTCCCGAGTGGAAACATTTTTCCTCCTGTTTTTTTCTATCAAACGGATTAACAGATAGCAGGGACATCTGCAAGGAGCTAAAATCACCCTCTTGATTTTATTTTTTTGACACTCCACAGATACTCCACAGAGTCCCTTTACTTCATTTCTTTCCGATTTCTGTTGGATTGGAAAAATATTAGTCTAACAAAACAAGTAACAAATTGATGATGGCATAAATTAAATTGCAATGTTATAAGTTTGTGGCTTAGCGGCAGTGGTGGGATTCAGCCAGTTCGCACCACTTCGGGAGAACCGGTTGTTAACTTTCTGAGCAGTTTAGCAAACTGGTTGTTAGAAGAAATCATTAGGGCAGAGAACCGGTTGTTAAATTACTTAAATCCCACCACTGCTTAGCGGGATGTGTGAGCCCTAATCCTATCCATTCAGGCAAACCACTGCAAAATGCCCAAGCACAAAGATGACAAAATACAATGTCTGAAAAGGTATAATATTTAAGGAGCTGCAAAACCGATTTTCTTTTTGTATTAAACTACACATACGCACACGCACACACATTAAAGCTCTCCCACCAGGATCTTGGGTCTCCTGAGACCCAAGAATGCATGTTTTGCCTGGGAAGCAGCTATCAGCCGTGTGATTGTTGGATGTTACTACCATGTTCTTCACTTAAATCTTCCCACTGGAATCTTAGTAGACTGAAATCAGATCTGAAGAGATAATGGCCAGAATGATTTCTCTGAATGGGTTTTTGCAGAAACAGCAAGAGTCAATGCTTCATGAATTTACCATCCAAGCATCATTTTTTATAATGTGTCCCTGTACATCAACAATTTTTCAGGCTTCCATTTTGCATGTTAGTTGGAATTATGAGTATCTTGTAAATGAATCTCACCCTTCCTATCCGCCTCCTATCAAATCTGGTGAAAGTAGTCTTGTGAGTACCATTCTCACAAACATTGCTGAAAAAAACCACAGATGCATGTTTGCTTCCAGGCCATTCTTTCATCAAACCCTCTTTTTCGTTTCCTTAACCGAGTCATCTTCCTAGTTCACAATGAGGTTAAAACACCTCAGGACAAGCGTGGAGAGAAACTTTGTGATTTTGTATATCATTCATGACTTCTAGCAACAGAAATACTAGTAAAATATTGCCATTGTGTCATTAAATAACAGCTGAACTCATTTGATTATACTAGGGGTATCAAACGAGGGATGAAATCCAGCAGACTCTGACAGGTTCTGAAGAACCGGTAGTGGAAATTTTGAGCAGTTCAGAGAACTGGTAACAAAAATTTTTAGTAGTTCGGAGAACCAGCAAATACCACCACTGGCTGGTCCCAGAGTAGGGTGGGAATGGAGATTTTGCAATATCCTTCCCCCAGGAGTGAAAAGGGAATGGGGATTTTGCAATATCCTTCCCCAAGGAGTGAGGAAGGAATGGAGATTTTGCAGTATTCTTCCCCTGCCATGCCCACCAAGCCACACCACACCCACCATGCCACGCCCACAGAACCGGTAGTAAAAAAAATGGATTTCACCACTGTCTCAAACTCATTGCACGGCGGCATCACCTGACGTATCGGGACTTTTTTCCCCCTTCGCTAAACTGGGTGTGGGTGTGGCCAGCGTGTGACACATCCGGCCCAAGGGCCGGAAGTTTGACAGCCCTGGATTATACCATCCACAAATAGTCCACAATTTACCATTCGTTTACCAACCCTTCAAAGTTACAATGACACTGTAAAAAATCCTCACACATATGACTGTCGCAGAAGTTCCATAATCCCATGGTTAAAATTCAGGCAGTTAGCAACCAGGATATATTTATGACAGTTGCAGTGTCCCTGAGTCATGTGATCTATTATTTGCATTTTTCCCAGCTGGCTTCTAAAAAGCAAAATCGATGGGAAAAGCTGGATTTGCTTAATGACCACAAAGTTCACTTAACTGCAATGATTTGCTTAACTGTGGCAAAACAAGTCATAAAATTGGACACAACTCATTTAACTGCTTTGCATAGTAACAGAAACTTTAGTTTTAATTCAAGTACGACCTGTAACAAGAAGGCTGGTTGGCAAAACAAGTCATAAAATTGGACACAGCTCACTTAACTGCTTTGCATAGTAACAGAAATCATAGTTTTAATTCAAGTACTACCTGTAACAAGAAGGCTGGTTGGGAGAATGGGCTTGTTTACGTAATTGCTAAGCTTTTATTTCTATTGTGGAAATGTGCTTATTTTGGTACTACATTTGTTTTCTTTTCAGCATGTATTGTGCTGATTCTTTTTCTCTACTTCTATTTTAAATTTCCTTTTTTTTAAAGTGTCAGGGTAATTAAACTTACCCAATGTCATTGTGTTCTACATAGCTTTTGAAAAGTATAATTTTCCCTTCTGGAAACATTGCATGATTCATCTATATTTTCTTTTTTTTTTTAAATTGCAATAAAGTCAGTTCAAAACATGATTCATCAGCTTTGAATAGCGGATGGACAGCCCTGCAGGATTATGTGTCAGGGCTGTTGACCTAAAATTGGCTCATGCATAGCTAAAAATAATAGCATCTAATTTGTGAAAAAAATTGTCAAGATTCCCCCCCTCCCTTTTTTATTTATTTGTTTGGTAGTAATTTAAGCTGGAAATATTTATATTTTTTACATTTGGCTTTACAATTGTGCTGTCTTTTGAAGGCAGAACTCTATTTTTGCAGATTTAATGTTGACAATAGGTATCACATCCATAGTCCAAATTAGAGACATCAGAAAATCACCATCAGCTAAAACTTTTCTCCTTCTCCAAGTTTATGGGGAGAATTGTTATTCACTATACCCTGCAGTGCCCTCTAGCGCTATATTTAAATTACTTAAATGACGAAATTCTCCGTTTCTAAATGCAGTGTCAGGCATTATGTGTGGTAAAATCAAATACAAAGCAAAATCTAACACTTAAACCATATATTGTCCATCCATTAGGAAGAATTCTTTCTTTTGTATTAAAAATATTTCCATGAATTAAAATGAGGACAAAAGTGCCTACAGTTCCTGTCCTATTGTTCCCTTCATTATAGTATTATATGCATACTTTTACTTATACTTTTACTTATACTTTTACTTATACTTTTACTTATACTTTTACTTACTTATTCTCTCATGATGGGTTATTGTTTATGTTAATGATTGTATATACTGTTGTGACAAAATGAAATTAAATATATATATACTTTTTACAGAGATGTGGAGTCAGCTTCCTATGCATGGGGATAGAGATATTTCAAAGAATAGAATTTTTTTTTTATTGGCCAAGTGTGATTGGACACACAAGGAATTTGTCTTGGTGCATATGCTCTCAGTGTACATAAAAGAAAAGATACGTTCATCAAGGTACAACATTTACAACACAATTGATGGTCAATATATCAATATAAATCATAAGGATTGCCAGCAACAAGCTATAGTCATACAGTCATAAGTGGAAAGAGATTGGTGGTGGGAACTATGAGACGATTAATAGTAGTGCAGATTCAGTAAACAGTCTGACAGTGTTGATGGAATTATTTGTTTAGTAGAGTGATGGCCTTCGGGAAAAAACTGTGTCTAGTTGTTCTGGTGTGCAGTGCTCTATAGCGTCGTTTTGAGGGTGGGAGTTGAAACAGTTTATGTCCAGGATGCGAGGGATCTGCAAATATTTTCACGGCCCTCTTCTTGATTTGTGCAGTATTACAGGTCCTCAATGGAAGGCAGGTTGGTAGCAATTATTTTTTCTGCAGTTCTCATTATCCTCTGAAGTCTGTGTTTTTCTTATTGGATTGCAGAACCGAACCAAACAGTTATAGAGGTGCAAATGACAGACTCAATAATTCCTCTGTACGACTTCCGGGTGGCTCCACCTCTTCGCTGAGCCCTAATTAAAGGGGCTCCGCACTGAACATCGTAAAAGCCAGGAAAAGCCGGCTTTAATCTTTTTCCCTGGATGAAAGGGGGAAGATAAGAGCGCAGGAAATGTTGGTAGACCTCCCCAGAGGCTTTGTTTTAATTAAGCAGAGCCTCGAAGGGTCGACGGGTCCCATAAATATTCCTGCCATCTCCGACTTCAGTGCGTGTCTGCAAAAGCAGGAAAAGAAGAAGGTGTCCATCTCTGCTAATTGTCTTATCTTTATGGATCTCTTTAAGCAGACGGAATGAGTGCAAGCGGACGATTATTGGATTGCAAGTATTTTTGATTTCCGGACTTCTACCTTTTAAAAAAGAGAAATTTTTTTTTCTCCTTTGTTTTAATTGACTCTTAAAGATGGCGCCTGAACGGGAGTGAAAATGACGAATGGAATTTCAAACAGTCTGTGCAACTAAGAAGATAAGAAATGTTATGTGGATTTTAATGAAGTGAACTGAGCTCTCCTATACTTAAAGGGGAAAAGAGAAGTTTCTAGACTTATATTTTGTGAATTTTAAAACTGAAATGGCTACTAAACCACCTAAGACTGGGGGCAGAAGGGGTTCTGAACCAGCTTTAGAAGATCTGATTAAAGAGCAAGGGAAAGTGTCTGAGGAAAGGTTTAAGGAGATTATGGATAATAATGAGAAAATAAGAGAAGAAATAAAAGAGAATAATAAAAAAATAAGAGAAGATATCCTGATGGCTTTTCAAGGTTTGGCAAAAAGACTGGAGGTGGTGGAGGAGGAGGTGCAAGAAATTGTTCAGTCAAATCAACAAATAGAAAATAGAATGGGGGGAATGCAAATCAAATTGGATAAAAATGAAGATCAAGTGGTGGTGATGCAGTATAGAATGATGGAAGGAGCTCTGAGAATTAGGGGTTTGAATGAGGAAAAAGGGGAAGATTTAAAAAAAATTTTATCAGAAGCTCTGGCTGAATTTATTGAACTTGATCCACAAGAGGTTGCTTATCAAATTGACAAAATTTATAGAGTTAATTCTTGGATTGCTAGGCAAAAGAAACTTCCTAGAGACATTGTGGTTTATTTTTTGAAAAGAACAGTGAGGAATCAAATTTTGCAAGTTGCTTTTCAGAAAAACTTGAAAATAGGAGAACAGGAGTTGAAGGTTTTGAAAGAGATCCCTCCCAAGATGTTAAGGGATAGAAAAGACTTTACATTTTTTACACAAGAACTTAAGAAATACCAGATTCAATTTAGATGGGAGGTTCCAGTTGGCTTGACAGTGTATTATCAGGGAAGAAGATATCGTATTGACACAGTGCTTAAGGCCAAAGATTTTCTTTCTACAGTGCTGAAATTTGAAATAGAAATAATAGAAAAAAGAATTCAAGAGACTCAAATGGGTGTGGAAGCTGAGGTGATTCCAGTGATGTTACCATCAGAGGAACAACCACAAGAACAAAGACTGACGAGGGGAGCCCTTAAGCGTAAAGAAAAGGAGCAACAAACTCAAAGTAAAGTTCAGGACTCTGCTACAGAAGCGGTGGGAGGAGCACGGCCGAAGATACGGGAGGACGATCTTCAGTTGATTGCCCAAAGGCTTCAGCAGCCCAGTAATGGCAAATAAAATCTTGACTTGGAATGTCAATGGTTTGAACTCAGCTCAGAAGAGAAGAAAATATTTCATTATTTGAAACAATTTAAAATGATGTTATTTGCTTACAAGAAACGCATATTAAATTATCAGATCAAAAGTACCTAATAAACTCAAAGTTAGGTAAACATTTTGTTGCTTCAGCTTTGGAGAAAAAACATGGCATAGTGGTTTATTTGAGAAAAGATATACCAGCCAAGTTAATAGAGGCAGATATTTATGGAAGATATATTGCTATTGAACTTACAATAGAAACAAAAGGACTCTCTTGCTTGGTATATATGCACCCAACCAGCAACAAGAAAAATTTTATAGAATGTTATATGATAAGTTGATCTATGGGATTATAAATCGTATTATATTGGGAGATTGGAATGGAGTAATAGATACACGAAAGGACAAGAGAACTTCTTCCAAGAAGATACCTGCACATGCAAAGCTGCCTAAATCCTTTTTTGATATGATAGAAGATTTTGAGTTAAGAGATGTATGGAGACTGCGGAATTTGGAGGAAAGAGACTAGACTTTTTCTCTGATAGGCATCAATCCTTCTCACGTATTGATTTTATTTTAATTTCTAATGATTTGCTTTTTAGGGTGAAGAAAACTAAGATATTTCCAAGATGTTTGTCTGATCATAGTCCTGTTTGGATGGAATTGCAATATGGAAAAGAGGGTAGAAGAACTTGGAGATTAAATGAAAATTTGTTTAGATATCAGGATAATGTAAATCAATGTAAAAAGCAGATGAAAGAATTTTTTGATTATAATTTGAATAATGAAACATCGATAGAAATGGTTTGGGACTGCAGTAAAGCTTTTATGAGAGGTGTATTAATATATCTTAATAATAGACAGAGAAATAAGCAACAAAGACAGCGTAGGTATTTAGAAGAGGAAATTTATAAGAAACAACAATTATTAATACATAACCCACATGATCAAAAACTTAAAGATGCAATAAAGTTACTACAGAATCAATTTAATATGATAATGGCTGATCAGGTGGCAACAAATATACAATATGCCAAACATAATACTTTTGTAATGCAAATAGACCTGGTAGGTGGTTAGCATACACTTTAAGGAAAAGACAAAACAACGTACTATAGAAAAAATAGAATACAAAGGTAAAGAGAGATATCAACAGGATAAAATTAAAAAAGCTTTTTTAGAATATTATACAAATTTATATCTTAAAGATAATATATTGAATAGGGATATTGATAAATATTTGAAGGAATATAAGGTTAAAAATTTAACTTTAGAACAAACGGATGAATTGAATCGGCCTATAACCTCGGAAGAAATTATTTTGGTAATTAAACAATTAAAATGGGAAAACTCCTGGTACGGATGGGCTTACAGTTAGTTATTATAGGAATTTACAGGATGAGATGTTAGGTCCACTTAAGGAATTATTTAATCAGATACAACTAGGAGGGGAATTCTCATGGAGAACCTCTTTATTTCATTGATACCAAAAGAGGAACAGGATTGTTCTAAACCTGGGAATTATAGGCCAATCTCACTTTTAAATAATGATTATAAGATTTAAAATAATAGCTAATAGATTAATGTTGATTCTGCAGCGAAGAATTCATAATGATCAATCTGGATTTATAAAAGGGAGACAGATGAGGAATAATGTTAGGCAGATTGTTAATTTACTGGAGTACTTAGAAAAGAAAAATTTTATTCCAGCAGCATTTATTTTTCTCGATGCAGAGAAAGCTTTTGATCGATTGCATTGGGATTTTTTATTTAAATTAATAGAAAAGATGCAATTTGGAGATGGTTTTTTAAGAATAATTAGGGCAATTTATGGAGAGCAAACAGCACAGATTATAATCAATGGTAGCTTAACAGAACCTTTTAAGATTGCGAAAGGAACAAGACAGGGATGTCCTTTATCACCATTATTGTTTATTTTAACTCTAGAACCATTATTGGATAAAATACGAGAAGTCAAGGAGATAGAGGGAATTAGAGTTAGACAGTATGAATATAAGTTAAGAGCTTTTGCAGATGATTTGGTGATTACTTTAACAAACCCTATAAATTCTAGTAAATCTTTGTTGGAAATAATTGATCAATATGGGAATGTCTCAGGGTTTAAGGTAAATCACAAAAGACAAAAGTGATAATAAAAAATATGGCCAGACAACAGAAAGAAAAACTAGAGGAAGTAACAGGATTTGAAATTGTAAAGAAGGTTAAGTACTTAGGGGTTTATATTACGTCATCAAATGTGAAATTGTATAAGAATAACTATGAGGTTTTATGGCAAAAGTTCAGAAGGAGTTGATTGTTTGGAAAAATTGCAATTATCTTTGCTGGGAGAATTGCTGCTATTAAAATGAATGTTTTACCTAGATTTTTATTCCTCTTTCAGATGATACCAATAATTAAGAAAGATAAGAATCTTGAGGAATGGCAGAAGGAATTAACAAATTTATATGGGAAGGTAAAAAGCTAGGGTTAAAATGAAAATAATTCAAGATTCTCGGAAAGGGAGGTTTAAAATGCCTAATTTTAAATTATATTATGAAGCAGCTGCTCTCTCTGCAATAAGTGATTGGTTTAATTTAACAGAGGACAGAATTTTGAATATAGAAGGTTATGATTTGTTATATGGATGGCATGCATATTTAATTTATGACAAAAAAGTGGATAAGGCCTTTAAAAATCATGTGCTAAGAAATCCCCTTCTGCGTGTTTGGAAAAAATACTCTTATAAACTAAATTATAAGGTTCCTATATGGGCATGTCCTAGACATACAGTAGAAAATATAAACATAGAACAGAAGCAGGAAATGATTACATATAAAGATCTTTTGTATACTGAAAGAGGTAATTTGCAGTTAAAATCTCTGCAAGTATTAAGAGAGGAAGGGAAAAATTATACTTGGTTTCAATATGAGCAATTACGTGCTAGATGGAAGGGAGATCAGAAAATTGGTATAGAGCAGAACGAGGGAAATTTGGTAAAGCAAATTAGAAATCAGTCTCAGGAGCACATAAAGAGATTGTATAATGTGTTACTTGAAATAGATTCTGAAAGGGACTTGGTAAAGGACTGTATGATAAAGTGGGCACAAAATTTTCAGGAGCCAATATTATTGGAAACGTGGGAAAGAATTTGGGTTAGAAATGTTAAATTCATGAGCACAGAATCTGAGGAAAATTTTTATAAAATGTTTTATAGATGGCATCTAGATCCTAAAAAATTATCGTGTATGTATCCAGAAATGCAAGCAAAATGTTGGAGATGTAATTGTGATGACGCTACATATTTTCACATTTGGTGGACTTGTAAGGACATAAAGGCCTTTTGGATAAAAATTTGGTGGATTTTACAAAATGTTCTGAAAAGAAGATAAAGTTCCTGCCGCAATTTTTCTTGTTGGGAATTATTACGGATTGTACAGTAATTGAGACTAAATTGATTTTAAATCTAATAACTGCAGCAAGATTACTAATAGGACAATATTGGAAGAAAAAAGAAGTACCAACAATACAAGAATGGATATTGAAAGTTGCCAATTTGGCTGAGATGGCGAAGATATCAGCCTTTTGAAAGACAATACAAGAAAGATACTTAAAGGAATGGAAAAATGGATTGACTATATTCAACGTAGATATCAGACTAAGAGTTATCAGACTGTTTTGAATGATTATGATGTATTATGTTTGATTGCTTTGGGGAAGTTAGAATTGATGATTGTAGGGTATAATTAAGTTGGGACGAAAATTTTTAGCATATGTTTGTTTTACTTTTAACTATACCTTGTGCTTGTTCCGGGAAGTCGGGGGAGGGGGTTGCGAAGGGAGGGGGGAGGAGGGGGGGAAAGGGGGGGAAAAAATTTTGTAAAACTTTTTGAATAAAAAAAATAAAATAAAATAATTCCTCTGTAGAACTGAATCAGCAGCTCCTTGGGCAGTTTGAGCTTACTGAGTTGGCGCAGAAAGAACATTCTTTGTTGTCCTTTTTTAATGATGTTTTTGATGTTAGCTGTCCATTTTAGATCTTGTGATATGATAGAACCTAGAAATTTGAAGGTTTCTACTGTTGATTCTGTGTTGTCAAGTATTGTGAGAGGTGGAATTATGGAAGGGTTTCTCCTAAAGTCTACATTAAAGAGACATTAAATCAACCATATCTGATTGTAATGTATACTTTTAGCAACCCACTACCCATTGATCTGTAGATATGGGACCAAAACAGAACTGGAAAAAACAATATGACTATGGAAGAACAATAAAACACCTGGGCTAGATGAGATGTCAGCTGAACTCCTGAAACATGATGGCAGATGGCCATTTGTAAGACTACTAAACTATTAAATGATTGCTGGCAAAATAAACATGTCCCAGATGGTGGAGGGGGAGATATCATTATCAAGATATCCAAAAAGGGCAATCTAAGTGACTGTAACAATTGGAGAGGTGTCACACTTATCTCAGTCCCTGGAAAAGTACTGTGTACTATCCTACTCAAATGACTCCCAAACAAGATTGAACAATATTTGCTGGCTGGTAATGATATAAAAGTTGATCCACACTCTGTCAAGGACCTAGGAGTACTCATTTCAAAAGATCTAAGCCCCAGAACTCACTGTAGCCATTGCAAAAAAGGCATTAAGAGTTGTAAATCTTATTTTAAGAAGTTTTCTCTCTGGTAACACTATACCTCAAACTAGAGCATATAAAACCTTTGTCAGACCTATACTTGATTATTGCTCACCTGCCTGGAACCCTCACTGTATTTCAGACATTATTACATTAGAGAGGGTCTAGAGATATTTTACTAGAAAACTACTCAAATCTTCTACTTGAAATAAAATTCCCTATTCAACCAGGCTTGAAATTTTAGGTCTCGATAGCCTCAAACTACATCGTCTACATTTTGACATATGTTTAGTTCATAAGATTATTTACTAAAACGTTCTACCTGTAAATGAGTAGTTTAATTTCAACCATAATAACACAAGGGCTATCAATAGATTTAAACTCAATGTAATTCGCTCTAATCTTAACTGTAAGAAATATGACTTTTGCAATGGAGTAGTAAATGTCTAGAACACTGTATCTGATCCTGTTGTTAGTCTCTCTAATCCCCATACTTTTCATTAATTGTCTACCATGGACCTTTCATGTTTCTTAAGAGGTCCCTAAGGGGGCATGCATAAGTGCACCAGGGTACCTATCATCCCTGTCCTACTGTTCCCAATTATATGTGATCATTCTATGTGTTTATGGCTATGTTTTGCCTATTTATATTCTTTTTTGTGACTATTTTTTCATGTGTCCATGTCTACGTCTATTCTGTTCCTTGTTTTCTTGTACTTGTTGACAAATAAAATAAAATAAAATAAAATAAAATAAATAAATAAATAAATAAATAAATAAATAAATAAATAAATAAATAAATAAATGTATGAAGAACAAGCCAGATTCAAAATCACCCACTGCAAAGTATCATTGAACAGAAGCAGGTGATAATTAAGTTTATTGAGTTTAAAAAAGCATTTAACTCCATCAATAGAGAATCATTATGGAACACACTACAAACATGGTATCCCTAAGAGATATGTTAACATCTTTAAAAAAAAACCTTTACAACAGCACTAGATGCTATGTAAAAACTCAAAATGGCAATACTACTTCTTTGCAATTAATGTCAGTGTAAGAGAGAGTTGTATCCTAGCTCCATTTTTATTTCTGATTATAATAATAATAACAATAATAACAACACAGTTGGAAGGGACCTTGGAGGCCTTCTAGTCCAACCCCCTGCCCAGGCAGGAAACCCTACACCATCTCAGTCAGATGGTTATCCAACATTTTCTTTAAAATTTCCAGTGTTGGAGCATTCACAACTTCTGAAGGCAAGTCGTTCCACTTATTAATTGTTCTAACTGTCAGGAAATTTCTCCTTAGTTCTAAGTTGCTTCTCTCCTTGATTAGTTTCCACCCATTGCTTCTTGTTCTACCCTCAGGTGCTTTGGAGAACAGCCCGACTCCCTCTTCTTGGGTGGCAACCCCTGAGATATTGGAACACTGCTATCATGTCTCCTGTAATGTATTACTGTAAGTTTTGGCGGGAGTTTTAGGCGGGAAGTATCTCGCTTCTGATTGGATGCAGCCTCTGGCTGAAGTGTATATAAGGAGAGGTTTTTCTCCAGAGTTTTGCTGGGTCACACTATATTAAAGAGCTGTTGTCACTAACCGGGTCTCCTGCCTCGTCAATACCCAAACATAACATTGGCGACGAAGGTGGGATCTTGAGGCAGAGTACCAGAACAGAGCTGAACTCACTACGAGAATCAAACCCAGCCAGGTGATAGCGAATGCAGCGATGACCGGCTACACGCCACCCGCTCCGTTTGACCCTGCCCAGGAGACATGGGGAATATATTTGACCCGTTTCGAAAGTTTCCTGGAGGCAAACGAGCTACAGGGAGTCTCCGACAACCGCAAACGGGCTTACTTCATAAGCCACTGTGGGTCCGCAGTCATCGCCGTCGCAGAAGCCCTAGCGGAGCCAACACCGCTACACTCCGTATCGTGGCAGACCCTTCAGACCCTCCTGAAGAATCACTACGCACCAGCCCCGTCCAAATACGTTCGACGGTACGAGTTTGGGAGCGAGGCAACAAGAAGGCGAGTCTATCAGCGACTACATGGCAGCCCTGAGACAAGCCTCCAAGCATTGCAGTACCGCGATCTGGACGAAGAGCTGCTGGAACAACTTATACGGGGTCAGAGACATCCGTTTGAGGAGACGGTTGCTAGCCAAGAGCAACCTGACATTGGCAAACGCCTGGACGAAGCCAGAGCCCATGAGATGTCCAACCATGCAGCAGACACCTTACAAAGCGACTCACGCCGATGGCGGGCGCAAAGCCGAGCACAGTCCACCACGAAGAAACCTATCGTGAGTCAACCAGCGAAGAGGAGGAAGAAGTCCACTACACCGGAAAATCGACAAGGAAGACCCGGAGGAATGCGGAAGTTGCGGGCGACATCAGCGCCAAAGATGTAAGTTCAGGGGCGCCATTTGCGGCGGTGTGAAAGGAAGGGCACCTGGCTCAAGTCTGCCGAGCACCCCAACCTTCCACCGAAAATTCAAATCGGCCAATCAGAGCGGCTCTGAGTCAGAGATGCAAACCCCACATTCCGCCGAAATTTCAAACCAGCCAATCAGAGCGCGAGATCGGCGAGGCGACCAGCGATTGGCCAGGAAAGAAAGAGCGAAGTCAAACCGAATGACTGTTACCATAGACCACGCAGCTACCCGCATCGAAGAAAAGATCTTCACTAACCCGACAATTGAAGGCGTACCGTGGCGACTGGAAGTAGACACAGGATCAGCTATCACAATCATGTCCTGGGACACTTTTGTGAAAGCCTTGCCGACATCGCAAAGCGCAAGCTACAGAAACAACGGCTCCGGGTGCAGGATTACCAGGGCAACCGCATCCCTGTTCGAGGGACAACGACCGTCGAGGTCAAGTACGGGACATACGAAAAGACCCTGCCCATCACGTTAGTCGAGGGAACCTTGCCAAGCTTGCTGGGGCTAGACTGGTTCAGGCGTTGGGAATGGGGTGACTGGCGTCCACGGAGCGGATGCAACCTGCAAAACGCCCTAATGGAGGAATTCGCAGCGTATTCGAGGACCGTTTAGGCAAGTACAAGGGGACCCCTATCTCCTTCAATTTAGACCCCCAAATAGCTCCCATTAGGTTAAAGGCAAGGAGGGTTCCTTTTGCACTCAAACCTAAAATCGACAAAGAGTTAGATAAATTAGTCAGCCAGGGGATACTAGTGCCAGTTGACCATGCCAAATGGGAGGCCAATCGTCACCCTATAAAACCAGACGGGTCCATAAGAATTTGCGCTGATTACAAGGCTACCTTGAACAAAGCATTGCAAAAGCGCCTACCCAGTTCCAGTAGTGCAACACTTATTGCACTCACTAGGGCACGGACAAGTTTTCGCCAAATTAGACTTGGCACAAGCGTACCAACAGCTACCCGTAGATGCTAGCACAGCTGAAGCCCAGACCATTGTAACGCACCGGGTGCCTTTAAGTGCACCCGGTTACAGTTCGGGTGAGTGTGGCCCGGGCTATTCAAAATTTGATGGAGCGGCTCCTACAAGGGTTACCGAGTCGTACTATTTCGATGATGTGTTGGTATCAGGGAAGATTTAAGAGAACTGGGGAAGCGGTTAAGGAAAGTTTTGGCAATTTTAGGGCGGCAGGATTAAAAGTCAAAGCAAGCAAGTGTCAGATAGGGTCGAATCTGTTGAATTTTTGGGCTATAGAATAGACAAAAAGGATTCACCCACTGAGAGCAAAGTCAAGGCGATAAAGAGCCCCAGCACCCAAAAACAAGACAGAACTCCAGGCTTTCCTGGGTCTGGTAAACTTTTACGCCGTGTTTTTAAAAGACAAGGCAACCGTTGCTGAACCGCTGCATAAATTGCTTGGAAAAAACACTGCTTGGTCGTGGGGGAAGTCAGAGAATAGGGCATTTGAGGCAGTAAAAAGTTTGCTATCAAGCGATAGCCTGTTAATACAATACAACAACAGACTGCCGTTAGTATTGGTTTGTGATGCGTCCCCTATGGAGTAGGAGCTGTACTTAGCCACAGACTCCCAAACGGCACTGAAGCCCCTATAGCGTTCTATTCACGAGCGATGTCCCGGCTGAGAGGAATTACAGCCAGCTAGATAGGAGGCTCTCTAATAGTGTCAGGGTGAAAAATTTCATGAATACGTTTTGGGAGAGACTTTGAAATTATCACTGACCACAGACCGCTATTGGGATTACTGGCTGGCGACCGCCCAACGCCAGTGGCACTATCACCCGGCTGACCAGATGGACTATTTTCTGGCCGCCTACTCTTACAAACTGCAGCATCGACCTGGAAAGAGCTGGGGCATGCGGACGCATTGAGCAGATGCCCATTGCCGGGAAATCGAGGACCCTACTCCGGGCACCCCGTTCTACTAATTGACTCTTGGGACTCTGGCCCAGTCACATCGCAGGAAGTGGCTCGGGCCTCCTACCGACATTGTTTTAAGAACTGTAATCGGTTGGGTTCAAGGGATGGCCCGCTGCGCGGGCGACCGTTTAGAGAGTTTGCAAAGAAAAGAGGGGAATTGTCTGTGCAAGGGGGGTGCCTGCTCTGGGGGGATAGGGTGGTAGTTCCAGAGAAGCTGAAAAAAAAAGTCCTGGAACTACTGCATGAGGGTCACCCAGGAATTGTAAGGATGAAGGGCTAGCCAGGAGCTATGTCTGGTGGCCCCTAATGGACAGGAAATCAGTGACAGGGTTGGCCGATGCCAGGTATGTCAGGAATCAGACCACTACCACCCTCGGCCCCAGTGTTGGAGTGGGAGAAACCCCAAGGCCCTTGGTCCCGCATACACATTGATTTTGCGGCCCTTCCACGGCCAAACATTTCTAATTGTGGTGGATGCATTCTCCAAATGGCTGGAGATCATCTAATGAAATCCACAACCGCGGGAGCTGTCATTGCAGCACTAAAACACCTTTTCGCCACGCACGGGCTACCGGACACCCTCGTGTCCGATAACGGCCCACAGCTCACCGCAGCATTATTTGAAGGGTACCTGGCTGAAGAGGGCATCCGACATGCCCTCTCAGCGCCGTTCCACCCGCGCCGAACGGCCTTGCTGAACGTTTTGTTGGAGTGCGAAAGAAGCGCTATCACGAAGCGGCCCGGCGATTGGCAGGCACAGATCGACGATTCTAACCGTCCAACACAGGACCCCCTGTGTGGCCACCGGCCGCAGCCCAGCCGAGCTATTAATGGGGCGGAAGCTACGGTGCCCGCTAGACCGGCTACACCCGAACTACGTACAGGACGGGTTCAAAACAAAACCAGATAGAATCCGGGAATTAAACATAGGAGACTCAGTGTGGGCACATAATTACAGCGACGGCCCAAGCTGGAAGAGGGGGATAGTCATAGACAAAACGGGCCCCAAATCTTACCTAGTGGAAATAGACGATGGCAGAGTTTGGAGGCGCCACATAGATCAATTAAGAAACAGATTGAGCGATAAGGCAGAATTAGGCGAGACCAGCCCTGACTATGATTTAATTAACCCCACAGCTGACTGGAGCCGAGAACAAACAGAAAGCGTAGAACCAAACAGAGACTTATCTGAGTCAGGCGAAGTCCAGCGACACCCTCGGGTCCCTCTAGAGGACAGCAGGTCCGAGCCGGCAAATAATCCAGGGCCGGATGGCCGGGAGGAGGAGCTCAGAGGAACGAAAAGCCCCTCCGGCAAGCTCGACTCAACTCCAGAAAGTGAATTGCGCAGGTCCGGGAGAGTCAGGAGACGCCCCACGTACCTGCAGGACTACGTAGAGAAGTAATATGTAAATATTGGCAAAGTGCCTTCTGGGAGGGAAGGAGTGTAATGTATTACTGTAAGTTTTGGCGGGAGTTTTAGGCGGGAAGTATCTCGCTTCTGATTGGATGCAGCCTCTGGCTGAAGTGTATATAAGGAGAGGTTTTTCTCCAGAGTTTTGCTGGGTCACACTATATTAAAGAGCTGTTGTCACTAACCGGGTCTCCTGCCTCGTCAATACCCAAACATAACATCTCCCCTAGTCTTTCTTTTTATTAAACTAGACATACCCAGTTCCTGCAACCGTTCTTCATATGTTTTAGCCTCCAGTCCCCTAATCATCTTTGTTGCTCTTCTCTGTACTTTTTCTAGAGTCTCAGCATCTTTTTTACATCGCTGAAACTGAATGCAGTATTCCAAGTGTGGCCTATACCATGAAAAAGGCAATGAGTAAGTTGGATTTTGATCTCCCGTGGAATAAACAAGACAAATGACCTAGATTTTGCTGATGACATTGCTTTACTTGCAAACACTAAGATACAGCTGAAAGATAAGAACTGGAAATTGAAACAGAGGCAAGTAAAGTGGGCTTAAAAAATTAGTGAAGACAAGACCATCTAATGCAAGCTGGCAATATTCAAGAAAACATTCCAGTAACATTAGTAAGACAGGCATTAAAATTTGTGAAACAATTTGACTGCATTATGGATACAGATAGGAGAACAGAAGCAGACGTGAAATGCTGAATAGCTAAAGAGCAACTGCTGTCTTCCAACAAATACGCTCAATATAAACCACATCCGCTATAAGCACAACAACAACCAAGATCAGATTATTTAATGCCATTGTCATACCGACTGCCATCTATACCAATGAAATCTATAACAAGAATTATTAATAAGATCATCATCTTCCAACAACGTTGTTTCAGAAGGATCCTTCGTATCTCATATCAGGACTATGGTACAAACAATGAAATTCTACAAAGAAGCAATTCCCAAATACTCTCTGAAATACTGACAGAACAAAGAATATGCTTTGCTCCGCATAATTGAGCAATGTCCAATGAAAACCACAATCAACAGGATAATGAATCAGGGGTGTCAAACTCGCAGCCCATGGGCCAGATGCATCACATCCTGGCCATGCCCATGCCGTTTGGCGAAGTGGGGAAAAGTCGCAATACGACACATGACACCGCCATGACGACATGAGTTTGGCACCCCTGCACTAGATAGTCTGAGAAAAAGACCAAAGAAAACCTGATGCCAAACATTTGAGGAAAATCTGAAAAACATCAACCTTAAATGGAAGACTGCAGAGACTGTAGCTGCGGACTGAAAATGGTGGATGTTGTGTCTTGCCCACTCTCACCGCAGCCGGGGCCTTCTTATCTGCTTCTGAACGCTGAGGAATGTCCTAGTATGCCTCCCGGCCCCAGCCCTGGCTCCATGCCCAGACAGGCTGAGGAGGAGGAAGCACCTCCAGCCCCCAGCTCTGGCTCCATGCCCAGGCAAACGGAGAAACTAGACCCCTCCCCCTCCCCCACAGCATGTGAGCCTGAGGGAGGTCAATTACCAACAGCTGCCGACTGGAGTGACCCTCGCTTCAGAAGAATTGATAGGCGGCGACGACAGAAGGAAAGGAAGGGGCAGGCCTGGATAACTGCTGAGTCATGGAGCCACACTCCATGGCCTATATAAAGGATCTGCTTTCTGGCATTCTCTGAGTCAGGCAAAGTCTAACATATCTTGCTGAAGTCACTTTCTGGTCTCCTGCCTGTCTTGAGGACTTTGCTAGGACTTTGGCAGAGCTGCAGAGGCACGCCTGATTCGGATTTCCCTGACCCGGCCATCAGCGGAGGAGTGGGACACGACAGTGGAGTACATTTGTCGCCCAATGTGCTTAACACAGGATGTGATGATGATAATATATGAATGATAGATCTACGGAATAACATAGTTGGAAGGCACCTTGGAGGTCTTCTAGTCCAATCGCCTGCTTAGGCAGAATACCCTACGCCACTTCAGACAAATGGTTATCCAACCTCTTAAGAGAGCATGCCATAGAGGTGGCATGCGAAGAGAAAGAGCCTTTGAGGTTTTTTAGATAGGGCATTTTTAAGGGGTGGGAGGGTAAGGGCGGGTGTTGGGGGTAGCCCGTCGGGAGGGGTTACAGTTCCTGCGTGTGCTCGCGGCTGCGAGTTAATAGGTTCGAAGGTTACGGGGGAGGATCGCGTTCCGTTTACTGAGGGTGGTCCTATTTGTACGGTAAGTGGGAGGGGCAGATATGGCGGAAGTGGGGGCTCATATCATTCTCTGGGGGCGCGTGCTCGATGTTTGCAGGCGATCGCGTGCCCCGAGCCCTCTGACTTTTCCCGTTTCCCGGATGGTCAAGATCCTCAGAGCCCAGGCCTTCGGCTGATGCTGTGCAATGCACAGTCCGTGGTCAATAAGGCCCCCCTAATACACGATCTTATTCAGGGGGGTGCCGTGGACCTTATGGGCATTATGGAGACCTGGTTGGGCACTGAAGGGGGTGTGCCCCTGGTTGAAATGTGCCCACCAGGTTTCCAAGCATTCCATCAGCCGAGGGCCCAGGGTAGGGGTGGGGGGGTGGCGGTTGTTATTAGAGAGAGTCTAGAGCCGAGGGAGACCACTGTACCTCAGATTGCCGGTGTGAATCCCTCTTTGTGAGGTGGGGTCATAGATGTCAGATGGGCTTGTTTGTCACGTACCTGGCTCCTTGTGGTGTGACAGCAGCCCTGCCTGAGCTCCTGGAGGTGCTTGCTGGAGTGGCAGTGGAGACCCCCAGACTTATAGTCATGGGAGACTTTAACTTGCCATCGACCGGCATGTCATCGACAGTTGCTCGGGAGTTCACGGCTTCCATGACGGCCTTGGACCTGACTCAAGTAGTTGATGGCCCCACTCACATTGGGGGAGGCACACTGGATTTGATTTTCATCTCTGATCAGTGGTTGAAGGATCTGGACTTGAGGGATTTAGTCACTGAACCTTTGTCATGGTCAGATCACTTTCTCCTTCGCCTGAACTTCCTGACCGCCACTCAACACCGCAGGGAGACGGAACCAATACGTTGGTTCCGTCCCAGGCGCCTGATGGACCCGGAGAGGTTCCAGACGGAGCTTGGGCCGTTTCCTGAGGATCTGGCTCACGGCACGGCCGAGGAACTTGTCGCGGCCTGGGAGCGGGCCGCGGTGGGGGCCTTAGACCGTGTCGTGCCTTTGCGGCCTCTGACCCGGCGTAGGTCTCAACCAGCTCCCTGGTTCTCCGAGGAGCTGAGGGGAATGAAACGCCGGAGAAGACGCCTAGAGAGTGTCTGGAGGTCCAGCCGTTCCGAAGCTGACCGAACACTAGTTAGGTCTTATTCTAGGACCTACCTAGTGGCACTGAGGGAAGCGAGATGTTGCTACGTCTCCTCCCTCATTGCATCGGTAGATAACCGCCCGGCCGCCCTGTTTCGGGTGACTTGCTCTCTCCTTCAACAGGGGGAGCGGGATGACCCATTGCAGGGACGTGCCGAGGAGTTTAGTGGTTATCTATACGACAAAATCGTTCAGCTTCGGGATGGTCTGGACCAAAATTGGGTGGATCCAGGTGAGATGTCAGAGAGCTGTCTTGTTGAGACTGGAATGAGTTTGATCCTGTGGCTCCCGAGGACATGGACAGGTTGCTGGGTAGGTTGAACGTCACCACATGTTTACTGGACCCGTGTCCCTCCTGGTTGGTGCTGGCCACTCAGGAGGTGACACGAGGCTGGCTCCAGGGGATTACGAATGCTTCTTTGTTGGAGGGGTCTTCCGCCACCTTGAAAGAGGCGGTGGTGAGGCCTCCTCAAGAAGCCTTCCTGGACCCAGCTGTTTTAGGTAATTATCATCCGGTCTCCAACCTTCGCTGCGGCGAAGGTTGTAGAGATGGTGGCACGTCAACTACCCCAGTACCTGGAGGAAACCGTCTATCTAGACCCGTTCCAGTCCAGCTTTCGGATACAGCACTGAGACAGCTTTGGTCGCGTTGGTGGATGATCTCTGGAGGGCCAGGGATAGGGGTTATTCCTCTGCCCTGGTCCTATTAGACCTCTCAGCGGCTTTTGATACCATCGACCATGGTATCCTGCTGCACCGGTTGGAGGGATTGGGGGTGGGAGGCACCGTTTATTGGTGGTTCTCCTCCTATTTCTCCGATCGGTCGCAGACGGTATTGACGGGGGGGCAGAGGTCGACTCCGAGATGCCTCACTTGTGGGGTGCCTCAGGGGTCGATTCTCTCGCCCCTCTTGTTCAACTATATGAAGCCGCTGGGTGAGATCATCAGTGGTTTCGGTGTGAGGTACCAGCTGTACGCTGACGATACTCAGCTGTACTTTTCCACACCGGGCCACCCCAACGGTTATCAAGTGCTTTCCGGTGCCTGGAGGCCGTCCGGGTCTGGAGGGGGAGAAACAGGCCCAAGCCCAACCCCCCCAAGACGGAGTGGCTGTGGATGCCGGTATCCCGGTACAGTCAGCTGCAGCTGCAGCTGACTGTTGGGGGGGAGTCATTGGCCCCAATGGAGAGGGTGCACAACTTGGGCGTTCTCCTGGATGGACGGCTGTCTTTTGAAGACCATTTGATGGCCATCTCCAGGAGAGCTTTTTACCAGGTTCGCCTGGTTCGCCAGTTGCGCCCCTTTCTAGACCGGGATGCCCTATGCACGGTCACTCATGCTCTTGTGACATCTCGTCTGGATTACTGCAATGCTCTCTACATGGGGCTCCCCTTGAGGAGCACCCGGAGACTCCAGGTAGTTCAGAATGCAGCTGCGCGGGTGATAGAGGGAGCCCCTCGTGGCTCCCATGTAATACCTCTCCTGCGCAGATTGCACTGGCTGCCTGTGGCCTTCCGGGTGCGCTTCAAGGTTTTGGTAATGATCTTCAAAGCGCTCCATGGCATAGGGCCGGGCTACTTACGGGACCATCTGCTGCCACCGATTGCCTCTCACCGACCCGTGCGCTCTCACAGAGAGGGACTCCTCAGGGTACCGTCGGCCAGGCAGTGCCGACTGGTGACACCCAGGGGAAGGGCCTTTTCTGTGGGGGCTCCCACCCTCTGGAACGAGCTTCCCCCAGGACTTCGCCAACTTCCTGACCGCCACTCAACACCGCAGGGAGACGGAACCAATACGTTGGTTCCGCCCCAGGCGCCTGATGGACCCGGAGAGGTTCCAGACGGAGCTTGGGCCGTTTCCTGAGGATCTGGCTCACGGCACGGCCGAGGAACTTGTCGCGGCCTGGGAGTGGGCCGCGGCGGGGGCCTTAGACCGTGTCGTGCCTTTGCGGCCTCTGACCCGGCGTAGGTCTCAACCAGCTCCCTGGTTCTCCGAGGAGCTGAGAGGGATGAAACGCCGGAGAAGACGCCTAGAGAGTGTCTGGAGGTCCAGCCGTTCCGAAGCTGACCGAACACTAGTTAGGTCTTATTCTAGGACCTACCTAGTGGCACTGAGGGAAGCGAGATGTTGCTACGTCTCCTCCCTCATTGCATCGGTAGATAACCTCCCGGCCGCCCTGTTTCGGGTGACTTGCTCTCTCCTTCAACAGGGGGAGCGGGATGACCCATTGCAGGGACGTGTCGAGGAGTTTAGTGGTTATCTATATGACAAAATCGTTCAGCTTCGGGATGGTCTGGACCAAAATTGGTTGGATCCAGGTGAGATGTCAGAGAGCTGTCTTGTTGAGACTGGAATGAGTTTGATCCTGTGGCTCCCGAGGACATGGACAGGTTGCTGGGTAGGTTGAACGTCACCACATGTTTACTGGACCCGTGTCCCTCCTGGTTGGTGCTGGCCACTCAGGAGGTGACACGAGGCTGGCTCCAGGGGATTATGAATGCTTCTTTGTTGGAGGGGGTCTTTCCGGCCACCTTGAAAGAGGCGGTGGTGAGGCCTCTCCTCAAGAAGCCTTCCCTGGACCCAGCTGTTTTAGGTAATTATCGTCCGGTCTCCAACCTTCGCTTTGCGGCGAAGGTTGTAGAGAGTGTGGGGCACGTCAACTACCCCAGTACCTGGAGGAAACCGTCTATCTAGACCCGTTCCACTCCAGCTTTCGGATACAGCACTGAGACAGCTTTGGTCGCGTTGGTGGATGATCTCTGGAGGGCCAGGGATAGGGGTTATTCCTCTGCCCTGGTCCTATTAGACCTCTCAGCGGCTTTTGATACCATCGACCATGGTATCCTGCTGCACCAGTTGGAGGGATTGGGGGTGGGAGGCACCGTTTATTGGTGGTTCTCCTCCTATTTCTCCGATCGGTCGCAGACGGTATTGACGGGGGGGCAGAGGTCGACTCCGAGATGCCTCACTTGTGGGGTGCCTCAGGGGTCGATTCTCTCGCCCCTCTTGTTCAACTATATGAAGCCGCTGGGTGAGATCATCAGTGGTTTCGGTGTGAGGTACCAGCTGTACGCTGACGATACTCAGCTGTACTTTTCCACACCGGGCCACCCCAACGAAGTTATCGAAGTGCTTTCCCGGTGCCTGGAAGCCGTACGGGTCTGGATGGGGAGAAACAGGCTCAAGCTCAATCCCTCCAAGACGGAGTGGCTGTGGATGCCGGCATCCCGGTACAGTCAGCTGCAGCTGCAGCTGACTGTTGGGGGGGAGTCATTGGCCCCAATGGAGAGGGTGCACAACTTGGGCGTTCTCCTGGATGGACGGCTGTCTTTTGAAGACCATTTGATGGCCATCTCCAGGAGAGCTTTTTACCAGGTTCGCCTGGTTCGCCAGTTGCGCCCCTTTCTAGACCGGGATGCCCTATGCACGGTCACTCATGCTCTTGTGACATCTCGTCTGGATTACTGCAATGCTCTCTACATGGGGCTCCCCTTGAGGAGCACCCGGAGACTCCAGGTAGTTCAGAATGCAGCTGCGCGGGTGATAGAGGGAGCCCCTCGTGGCTCCCATGTAACACCTCTCCTGCGCAGACTGCACTGGCTGCCTGTGGCCTTCCGGGTGCGCTTCAAGGTTTTGGTAATGATCTTCAAAGCGCTCCATGGCATAGGGCCGGGCTACTTACGGGACCGTCTGCTGCCACCGATTGCCTCTCACCGACCCGTGCGCTCTCACAGAGAGGGACTCCTCAGGGTACCGTCGGCCAGGCAGTGCCGACTGGTGACACCCAGGGGAAGGGCCTTTTCTGTGGGGGCTCCCACCCTCTGGAACGAGCTTCCCCCAGGACTTCGCCAACTTCTTGACCTTCGAACCTTCCGCCGCGAGCTTAAGACACATCTATTTATTTGCGCAGGACTGGACTAGAATTTTTAAATTTTAAATCTGGTTTTAATGGGGTTTTATTATTTATATTTCTATTTTAAATATTCGGCCTATTTAATAAGTTTTTTAAATTACTGTTTTATTCTGTATATATATATGTGTGTTTTATTTGGCTGTAAACCTCCCAGAGTCCCTAGGGAGATAGGGCGGTATAAAAGTACGAACAAATAAATAAATAAATAATAAATAAATAAAAACTTCCAAAGTTGGAGTTTCACAACTCCACAACTTGTGGAGGCAAGTTATTACACTGATTAATTGTTCTAACTGTCAGGAAATTTCTCTTTATTTGTAGGTTAGTTCTCCACTTGATTAGTTTTCATCCATTACTTCTTGACCTGCCTTCAGGTGCTTTGGAGAATAAGTTGACCCCATTTGTCAGTCTTAAATCTGCCATTCAATATAGATTAATTGAGATGCAGACTTAGTGGCATATTAAATGTAAACACACTTTAATTAATGCTGTAGATGTCTTATTTGAACAAGATTAATGCTGGTCAGATACTTTCAGCTGGACATTAAGAAACAATGGTGATTTAAGTAAGGATCTGATCTGCTTAAGATCTCCCTTATTATAATAGCTGTGATCCACTCTTTTGTATAAATTTTGCACCAAAGATCCTCAAACCAACCTGTAAAAATTATTTTGCTCATCCAGTGTCTATCATGCTTATATAAACTTGGGGGTTATTGAACAGAATTTATAGCTTTGGTGGACATTGCTGGGCCTTATCCATCCACAAAATGGCTATTCGTAGGCTTATGAGAGAACTATTATCTTGTGTTACTTTTTCTTCTCAAAAAGCTGCTGCTAATTCATTTTGCCTTGTTTAGACAGGTTTCCTAAGAAAGCATCAGAGTATATCTCCCTTTTATGGTCTTCCAAGATGTAGGTATGGTTTAGAGTTAGGGTTCTCAACCTTTTATTTTGTAGCAATGGAGCATGGCCACGAACCCCCAAGACTTAACTCAAGATTTAAATCGTAAGATTTCTTCAAGCCTTCCTGACATTGCGCCCCGCCCCACCCCATCCCAGTGGTCCATGGACCATAGGTTGAGCCACCGCACTACAGTATTCCAAACAAACACATAAAGGTGGAAGCTGGTTATTCACTCTGCTTAGGAGCAGGTCTACTGAGACCTAGTTACAGTGATGTCACTTTCTGAAATATATTTGAGTTTTATAAAATATGTACATCCACAGCCAAGAAACCATTCCACCATTTGAGAGTGCACGACAGTTTCCCCCTCTTAGTAAATGTCCATATTTGTAGACCAAAAAGGGCTGTTGCCCAAAGACTTGCTGTACGAAATTGAAGATGCCCTCAAGGACTACCATCACTTCAATGGGAGTGTGTGGTTTTACTTGCTTTAAAGGAAGGGTATACCTTTCCCTGAAGAATTTGTGTTTGATCCTAGGTATCTAATCTCTAACATTCCCTTGTTATAAAAGGTTATGGAGATGGTGTTGGTAAATTAGCTATAGAAGATGCAGAAGAAAGATGATGATCTAGAATATTTTCTGCCAGGATTCAGGGCTGCTCATGGGAAAGCAAATACACTGATCACTCTGGTAGATGCGCCATGTCTGGACTTCAGTAGAGAATGCATGTCTTGTGTGTTTGGTAGCCCTCAATACCATCAGCCATGGTATCCTTCCAGGCTGTTTGCAGTCAGTAGGACTTCAAGACACTGTCTGAGTGGGGGGGCGTCTACTTTCTGAGTGAGGGACTCCACATGATGATCATGGGGATGCAAAGATGTAGTCCTTGGTTCTCTCCCCCCCCCCCATGTTATCTAATCTATTGGTTTGAGATGAGAAGTTGTTCAGAAGCAGATAACAGTGGACTACCACCTCAGGCTGAGACGAAGGTGCCCTGGATGCGAGTCTGTAAAGGTCTGGATTAGACAAAATGCAGGATGAAATTAGTATAAGTCAGTAAATATTGGTCAATAATATAATCCCCTCCCCTTCTTGACAAGTTGTATTCCTCTCAGAAAGCCTTGTTTCATGACTTGGAAGGTCCTCTTCCACTCCTGATGAAACAGCAGGTAGAAACTGTGAGCAGGAGGAATTTTTGAATCATGTGCCAGTTACCATTCTACCTTGACCAAGATGCCTTGCAAGTTGAAAACAAATAAAAAAAATAAACCATTTGATGACTGCTAGACTACTGTGATGCATTCTACATGGGACTCCCTTGGAGATGACTTAAGAACCTATAAGTGATCAAATGCTGCAGCAAGCTCAATGTTATATTTTGAATTACTGATGTTGTTTATGTATACGGATTGTGGTGGCTTATTAACATTGTTATTCAGCTCCCTCAGATGAATCATCTATTTTAAACTTTCTAGCAGTTGTTACTTTTCAGCACATTATTCTGAAAAATGGCTTGATTTCCAAAAATGATTTGAGAGTTCAAATAGTTTCTGCATCCTTTAACTTTTGATTTTTCATTGAAATGTTCAACTGCAGCTCCATTCTAGACAGAATCGAAATTTCCTAGATTCAATTTATTCGTTTATTGTAGACTGTGAAATGATCCAGATTTTAAGTGGCAATGAATCCTCTTTTACGTATTTCATGCTGTAGTGAAGTTTTTAATTAAAAGTGTGATCTTTTGTATGTTTGTACAGAACTGTACCATTGTATTTAAATTAATCAGAATAGGGCTGGAAGGAACCTAAGTGGTCTTCTAATCCAACCCCTTGTTCAACCCCTATACCATTTCAAACAAATGGTTGTTGTTTGTTTGTTTTAAAACCTTCAGTGATGAAGCACCCACAACTTCTGAAGGCAAGATGTTCCACTAGTTAATTGTTGTTAGGAAGTTTCTCCTTAATTACAGGTTGCTTGTCCTTAATTAGTTTCCATAGTTTTTTGTCTTGCCTTCTGGTGCTTTGGAAAATAAGTTGACCCTTTATTCTTTGTGACAGCCCCTCAAATATTGGAATACTGCTATCCTATCATCCTTAATCCTTCTTTTCTCTAGACTAGCCAAGCCCAATTCCCTCAACCGTTCTTCATATATTTTAATTGTCAAGCCTTTAATCATAGTTGCTCTTCTCTACACGTTTTTTCAAAGTCTCAACATCTTATTTGTAATGTGGTGACCACAACTGGATGAGGTATTCCAGGTCTGGTCTTACTAAGGATTTATAAAGCAGTACATTTATTTATTTATATATCCCTCTTGTCCCCTTTATGTTTTCAGAAGTGTGGTCTATATTACTAATTGTCAAGGTGATGAAAGAATTATTGAGATGCTGAGATTCTGATTGGCTATAAGTAAACAACATTTACATTTAGTAAAATGTCACCATTTGCACAATGAACAGAGCTTTTTCAAGTAGGAATCTACAGATATTAAGGCTATATAATCTTGCAAACATCTTTAAAATAGGCCACCCATTCTAAAATTAATGTTGGAAGAAAGGAAAGCTAGCATCAACTATGGAGAAGCATCAGCCAAGATTTAATTTGTATTCATAGCAACACTTGTCAAGTAATTTTTCTTCTTTTTGAACACTTTCATCAAAGTCTTAAGAACCCACTCAAATGTTGGGTAATTTCCATCATTCCACAGGATGCAAATTGCAACAAACAAAGCTGTAATTCTTAAGAAAATGCAATCATTTTATATCTGTTCTTCTTTATTTCAGTGTATCTGTATGTAATACAATGCTTTGGGAAGTAAACTGAGGGCACTAAAAGCTGCTAATTATGTCAAGTAAACACAGCAGATGGTCTTTGAATGAATGAAAAGAGGCAGTGAGTTCCGTATGAATCATTTACTGAATAAATACATGCAATAGCAAAATAAGATCAGCGAAAAAAATGCAATCGGTAAATGCAAACAACTACTCTTTTCTTTTCTTTTCCCCAGTTGCTGCATCATGATAGTTCAAAACAGGAAAGAATGTTAAATTCCTAAGTCAAATAACAGCTTCATTGGTGGTTAGATTACAACAGCTCTAAATACAAAATGCAGCAAAAAACTGCACCAGTTTCAATAGCACATAAAGTGGGTAAATACAGAGAACAAAGCTTGGCTTTCATTACATGAAATATTTAAGCTTTTTTTTAAGGCACAGAATAGAAAACACAGAAATCTAATCTGATGGTACTCAGTCATAGAATTGCTAATTGGAATCTCATCAATCCTCATCATTCTTCAGTGAACCATTAAATTGTGAACAGGATATTATTCATGCACTCAGTTTCTATGTCCCAAAGGCAGAAAAAATGTTTTACTCATCATTCAGATTTTGGTCCAAATTTTCTCCATCTCTTTATTGCAGAACTATTTTCAATATATTTCACATTGCATCAATGCATTTTTTTTGCATTTCATGCAAAATACAAAAGATTTGACCTCATTAGAAAGAACAGAGAAGATGATACGGAAGAAAACATTACTTTGTGTACCTTAACATCAAACTAAAGGCTTATTTTAACATATTAGTGGACCTTTGTTTCTCCACATTTTAAAAATTCTTTTTGCTAATTTTAGTTTTTGATTGCAAAAAAGAAGCCCAAAGTGCTAGATCGTTCTGCATACATTTGTTGATATTATGAGCCTCCTCTTCTCACCACAATCCCTTGTTAGTAGAATTCAAATATAACTTTAGAAATTGCCACTTAAGCAATGCCACCATAAAGTACTCTTAGTCACTGATGTCACTTTAAACCACAGCAGAATGCAAAGGTTAGAAGATCTCTTGGTTTTCTTCAGTAAAACTTCAAATTATGGGTTTATTTATTTATATCTTTTTTTCTCATAACTATATATAATGGCTGAATCATCCTCTTGCATATTTTCCCTTTTTTAGATTTCCCTGAAAGTTATCATGCAGTAAATGCATTTCTGTCATTTAAAAGGAAGTGAGGACTGCTAACCTAAGCTATGTTGTGATAGGAGTTACTCATGCTATTCTATATGAAGCCAATGTCTGAATGAGATTATAAAGTCTATCTAATGAGGCACATACATAATAAAACATAGGAGAAGCATACATGCCCGTGTGCAGGTACATCACACTGAAATATAGACAACTGATTCTCAAAACATGATATAAACAATCTGCTACATATATTACAGGCACTTTGGTATCCTTAGTAGTCTAGTTATTTATAGGGCACAATGGGAAGATCTCTACAAGCTTCAGTGAAGACTGTTCCTCTTGGAGAATTTCTTCAAAATTGTCTAAGCCAGAGTTAAGATTTTTTGAGTTCAATTATAAAGCTAATATCCCTAAAGTTTATTCACCCATAGAAATAATTTGGCCAGAGGACTTTCTAAGACTCTCAACATTCTGATAAAATTTTATTATTTTATGCTGTTGTATTATTCTTAGAAAGGCATTGCATATATATTCAAGATGGTGTGTCGCTACTAATTTCCATAGAACTATGCCATTTCTTGGGTTAAAATAAAAAAAATGAGTCATTGTTAAAACCATCTGAGAAAGCTTTCAAAAATACTTGAATAAATATAATTAATGTGTCTCCCCCCCTTGATTCTATTCTGAAAGCAACAATGAATAAAATGTTCATACTCAAATAACTAAGCCAATTTTCGCAAACTGTTCTTGCATTTCCTGGGCCTGGGAAAATCAAATGGGGGGAAAAAGCTACACTGATTAGAACAGGGGTCTCCAACCTTGGTCCCTTTAAGACTTGTGGATTTCAACTCCCAGAGTCCCTCAGTCAGCAAAGCAAAGCAAAGCAAAGCTGGCTGAGGGACTCTGGGAGTTGAAGTCCACAAGTCTTAAAGGGACCAAGGTTGGAGACCCCTGGATTAGAACATACATTTGATTTTAAATGACTCACTGGAAGTCTTTTTTCCCCCTGCATTATTGTTATACCGAAGCACTGTGGATCAGCTTCAATGCTGTTTTTTTCACACTCTGTCCTCCCATTCTGCACTGTCATATTCCTTATTGGTAATGTGTGAATGAATCAACTTTGGAACTTGTACTTTCAAAAAGAATGCAGTGCTATGAATGCTATATGGCTACTACATGCATCGATCCAAAAATAAAATTTAAAAAGCTGCTCAAGGCACCAATACTGATAGTACTGAAACAACTGTAAAAGAATCAAGCAGAAATTCAAAAGTCTCTACAGCTTGAGTTCGTTATTTGCTGGTATTCCACATACAATTGTAAACATGCTTTAAAACTCAGTTATAAACTGTTTTCCATCGCTAGCAATCAATGTGATATCGCAATGTTGTATCAGGGTGGCTGCCAAATCCTAATTCCGTTATATATCTTGAGCATACTGTTGCATAGGCATTTCCCTACATTATGGATAGGGCAAATAAACCTTTAATAAGAAGCAGTGAATGGAAGAAACACGGTACTGTACTACATAAATCTTCATTTTCACATCCTGGGTAAATATATAATATATGCATTTGTGAATTATATGCATTATCTGAACAAAACTCAAAGAATACATTTTTCAATATAAATATTAAAGGTTAATATTTTGTAGTTCCCTTTTTTGCAAATCTTTAATCATACATCATTACATCAATAGTTTTCATTTTTTAAAAATAAGAAACTCTTAAATCCATAATATTAGTAAAATTAAATCCATTTTACTAGCTATGCTATTCTCAAATTTGTTTTAAAATTTTTATATCATACTTTTTTTCAAAGAAAATAGTTTTCTTTGATATTTTTTTCTGCATTTACACCTCTGAGGAAAATGCATTGTAAAAAATAGTATCTATTTACATGCCAGATATCTTGATGAGACACAAATAAGGTAGAAAAAATGAAAGATAGCCCACTTTTCTTAAGGACAGAAATGCCATAACAGGACCTACAGAAACAAATGTTTATTCTACAAACCCTATTGCACATTAAAATTGCTGTAACAAATGGGGAAAAAATTGTTTATAAGTAAGCTGACTTAAGCCTACGGTAAAATCTCAAAATATTATAAAATGGTTGGGGTGATGGGCCAAGTAACTAAGGGTTATAAAAAGTAATATTGGTACAATGCTGATAAAGTACATAAAGATTGGCAAAGATATGCTAACAGGAGCTTTTGGAATTCAAAGCTGCCTAAGATGCAACGTTAGGTCTTGTCCCATCTTCTGTCAAGTCATACCTATGAAACAAACAGAAGAAAAAGGAAACAATGAACTCTTATCCAAATTCTCAATGAGGTAAAATTGAAAAGGCATCCTACGGCTGTACTTACCACTGAGTACAATTTTTGGAAAGTTCTTCTGAAGCCAATGGTATTAATACCTGTGAGAACAAAAAACTAAATTATGATTTGGTTCTGTGGAAAGCCATCCTAGATTCTGGCTTTGACTCCTAACCCCCTGTATGCATAAAGTCTCGCAAAAGTGAAATCTGAACCGTGATTCCAATACAAAGTTAACCCCTTCAACAACTGGCTCTGCATGGATGCACATGCATGGATCTTAAATCCTTAGAAGAAATACACCAAACAAAGTAAAAGTAACTTTGAGGGTTGTTTTTTTACAACTCAAATTTTTATACATTAGCTCAATGGGATCTTGCTACAGAGTGCATAAAGAAGAAAAAAAATAAGCAATTCTGTTTCAGAATCAGATCTAGGTAAAGTTTATGGGATTATGCCAATAATCCATCCCCACCCTCTTGGCTTTTTGGAAAGGCCTCAGAACATGGCTCTGCCAATTGGCATAGGGTCCCAATGGGGGTTATCTATGCTAGAGATGGCTAACAGCCTACGAAAGAAGATTTCAAGCTCCATGCTGCTCATGTACTTGGTTTATCTAATTCCTGTTAATTTTAATATTTTTAATGTTTGCATGCTCTTCCTTTTACTGCCTTATTAGCTGCCCAGAATCACCTGGATAGTGAGATGTGTGGCATATAAATTAAATAAATAAAAAAACTTTGCCAAAAAAAAAAAAAAAAAAGGGAAACTGGCCGATATTCTACAATACTTCAGTTCACATTTATTTGCCACATTATCCATTTGTCTGAAATGGTGTAGGTTTTCCATTAGGGATGTATTAGTAGGGATAGCCATTTGTCTGAAATGGTGTAGGGTTTCCTGCCTGGGCAGGGGGTTGGACTAGAAGACTAGAAGACCTCCAAGGTCCCTTCCAACTCTGATATCATCATCATCATCATCATCATTATCCAAGTACTGCTTTTTTTTTTACATCTGTGATACTCACCTTACCAAGCAGACCTTTATCTTTAGACAAGAATCCTCCACTGTTCTTCACTGCAACATCTAAAGTTCTTCTCTGTAGATCAGCCAATGAAACGCTGAAATCAAAACTGAGAAGGGAAAAATGTTTCAGATAAGAATATAATCAAAGTACCCCGTATATACTCGAGTATAAGCCGACCCGAATATAAGCCGACCCGAATATAAGCCGAGGTACCTAATTTTACCACAAAAAACTGGGAAAAACTATTGACTCGAGTATAAGCCTAGGGTGGGAAATGAGGCAGCTACTGGTCAATGTAAAAAATAAAGATAGAGCCAAGTAAAATAACATGAATATTTATTTGAACGAAAAACAATAAAAGTGCAAAAGTGCAAAATGTTCGGCGCTCATTTTTATTATGCAGCGCCCCCTGCTGGACATCTATCAAAAATACAGTATCTTTTAAAAGTACATCGAGACGTAGACTCGAGTATAAGCCGAGGGGGGGCGCTTTTCAGCACAAAAAACGTGCTGAAAAACTCGGCTTATACTCGAGTATATACGGTACTTTGAAATCAGGAGATCTGTGGCTTCAGAATATTTGGCTAAGGGGCCCTGAAAATCAGTGGGATTTTTGAGATTGCAACTGCTTGACTCATATCTATTAGTTCGGGATAGTTCGGGATAGTTTGGACCAAGATTGCGATGATCCAACCGAGATGACGGAGACACGTCTTGTTGAGGCTATTTGGGATGAGTTTGATTCTGTGGCTCTCGAGGACGTGGACAGGTTGCTGGGGAGGTTACATGCAACTACATATTTACTGGGCCCGTGTCCTTCCTGGTTAGTGCTGGCTGCTCAGGAAGTGACACGAGGCTGGCTCCAGGGGATTATAAATGCTTCTTTGGTGGAAGGGGTTTTCCCCGCCGCCTTGAAAGAGGCGGTGGTGAGACCTCTCCTCAAGAAGCCTTCCCTGGACCCAGCTATTTTGGGAAATTATCGTCCAGTCTCCAACCTTCGCTTTGTGGCGAAGGTTGTAGAGAGTGTGGTTGCATGGCAGCTCCCCCGGCACCTGGAGGAAGCTGTCGATAGACCCGTTCCAGTCCGGCTTCCGACCCGGTTACAGCACGGAGACGGCTTTGGTCGCGTTGGTGGATGACCTCTGGAGGGCCAGGGACAGGGGTTGTTCCTCTGCCTTGGTCCTATTAGATCTCTCAGCGGCTTTTGATACCATCGACCATGGTATCCTGCTGCGCCGGCTGGAGGGATTGGGAGTGGGAGGCATCGTTTATTGGTGGTTCTCCTCCTATCTCTCCGACCGGTCGCAGACGGTGTTGACAGGGGGGCAGAGGTCGTCCGCGAGACGCCTCACTTGTGGAGTGCCTCAGGGGTCGATTCTCTCACCTACCCTGTTCAACATCTATATGAAGCCGCTGGGTGAGGTCATCAGTGGTTTCGGGGTGAGTTATCATCTGTACGCTGATGATACTCAGCTGTACTTTTCCACCCCGGACCACGCCAACGAAGCGGTCGAAATGCTGTCCCGGTGCCTGGAAGCTGTACGGGTCTGGATGGGGAGAAACAGACTCAAGCTCAATCCCTCCAAGACGGAGTGGCTGTGGAAGCCGGCACCCCGGTATAGTCAGCTGCATCCGCAGCTGACTGTTGGGGGCGAGTTATTGGCCCCAAAGGAGGTGGTTCGCAACTTGGGCGTCCTCCTGGATGGACGGCTGTCCTTTGATGAACATCTGGCGGCCGTCTCCAGGATGGCTTTTTGCCAAGTTCGCTTGGTCCGCCAGTTGCGTCCCTTCCTTGACCGGGATGCCTTATGCACAGTCACCCACGCTCTGGTTACGTCTCGGTTGGATTACTGCAATGCTCTCTACATGGGGCTGCCCTTGAGGTGCACCCGGAGGCTGCAGTTAGTCCAGAATGCGGCTGTGCGAGTAGTAATGGGAGCCGTTCGTGGCTCCCACGTAATACCACTGCTCCGTAGTCTGCACTGGCTTCCTGTGGTCTTTCGGGTGCACTTCAAGATTTTGGTTACCACCTTTAAAGCGCTCCATGGCTTAGGACCCGGGTACTTACGAGACCGCCTGCTGTTACCATATGCCTCCCAACGACCTGTACGCTCTCACAGAGAGGGTCTCCTCAGGGTGCCGTCCGCCAAACAGTGTCGGCTGGCGGCCCCCAGGAGTAGGGCCTTCTCTGTGGGAGCATCGACGCTCTGGAATGAACTTCCCCCTGGCCTACGTCAAGTGCCTGATCTACGGACCTTCCGTAGTGAGCTAAAAACACACTTATTTATTCAAGCGGGACTTGATAGTTATTGATAGACAATAGTTTTGATTTTAATTTGGGGTTTTATTGATATTTTTAAAATTTTAAATTCAAATTCTTAAATTATCAGCCTTTTGCAATTTGTTACGTTTTAATTGTTGGTTTTAATTGTATATATTCTGTGTCTTATCTCTGGCTGTACACCGCCCTGAGTCCTTCGGGAGAAGGGCGGTAGAAAAATTTAATAAATAAATAAAATAAATAAATTACGTAAGGAACATTTCCCCCTGCAAAATTATTTGTCTTCCACATTTTTAATGCTCATTTTAATACCTATATTACCCTCAAGGCATTGCTCCAAATTCTACTTTGTTGAATTATAGTATTTGTATCAATTAATACCCAACTGATTAGGCTTTTTTTGCGACTTATTTTCTATTGTGATCATACTGCTAAAAGACTCATTTTTTTCTATAATCTTATTTATAGAGATGGTAACAAAATAAACCAGGAGATGCTAATTGGATACATCTGCATTTATTTTTATCTCCATGCACTGCACTTATAGTAACAGTGAACTGTTAACCCCTTTCTAGATGCCTTCTTAAAAATCAATAGAAGTAACATTTCAGTACAAAGAAAGAAATTTTAATAATTTCCCAACTTTATGTTGTAAAATCAGGAACCAGATTGCAACATACGCCTGATCAAACACCGGGTTTAAATTCTTCTTTGAAACACTTGTTTTTCTTCTTCCTGATCTCCTCTTGTCAGGCAATAAATACATTCGAACATAAGGGTCGGAACCTTCTTCTGAAAAGGCGATTAGGTTTCTACAATAAAAGAATATAAAATATCCAGATCAGAAATAGTTAATAAAGCAGCACATCTGCAAATTTTGACCAATGCTTGGTCAGGAACCGTTTCTCTAGGATTCACTGATCTCTTTTTTTTCCCATCTGCCTGGATACAAGTCCTCAGCCTGGATTCCAAAGAGAATCCTGGTTAGTCAAAATCACAGTTGAACGGGGAGATTTAACTGGAGGAATAATTTTTGACGACATGGGAGAGAAGAAAGCAGACCCTTCCCAGTTCTTCAGCATAGCTACCATACCTTGCAGATAAATTGATAAATGCAAGAAATATATAATAGGATCACCTGCATGTGTGCACAACCACCATAAGTTTGTTTCTCTGTGAACTGTGACGAATTGTTAACTGAATCTGGCCCAGTGGAGACTGTCCCAACGTTGTTCCACTACAAAAATCAGGATAATACAAAACTGTCAATGTTCAGCCTCACAATGACACAACAATAATTCTCCCTTTTGTGATTTTGTGAATATATTATATCCCAATGACAGAAATATGAAATAAATACTTCAATAAGAACCCTAAAGTACTATTCTAACCCACCTGCATACATAAGACAATCCTAATGAGATTCTGTACGTAGAATTTACAATTCATTCTGATTTTCCAGCGTCAGGGGAAAAGTCTTGTTATGAACAGACACAATTAAAATACAGAATATTAAGTAATTGTTGATTGTGAAAATATGTTTTGGTTTTGAGAAGTAACAATATAAAAACAATTCTGCTTATTGTGCAGAAAATTGGGCGGGGGGTGGGGGAGAATACCGGCAATATATAAATTGTGGGGGTGCCGAAACTGGTGCTTTTTAAACTTGCAAATGAATATCTGAGTCAAGGTGGAGACCTCATGAAAATGTCAACTCAATGCGCAGATACTGTAAACAAAATGCAGATATTATGCTTAGAATCATGTTGGAGAGAACTTAAAAGTAATAATGCCAATGTAAAGAATAGATACAATGTAAAAAAAAAAGAATTTGGAACTGTACTTTTCAAGCTGCCTCAGACGTTGTCTCAGCTCCTGCGTGGCGATGGGGAGAGAGATGTCTGAAGCTATACTTGGAGTGGGCTCTTTGACTGAAAGGTGGCTGGGAGAACCACTCAAATTGGAGGTCAGAAGACTGGAGGAACTTCTGCTGAGATCCGCTGGCCACTGAGGGTTAGGACTGGAGGGGAGGCCTGGTTCTGTCCTGTCAGTCCTTTTATTGGCATCTGCAGCTGTAGAACTTGGGGCTTTGCTCACATCAGCTGCTGGAGAGGACGGGACCTGAGGCTTGAAAGTACCCTTCCTCCCATCTTTGGAAACAGAAGGCCTCTTCACTTTGGCCGTATATTGGTAATCTGCAGATCTCACTTGGTTTTCAAGAGAAAGGATCTAATAGTCACAAAAACAAACAAGAAGACCGCATTCATTCATTCTTACAGTTCAGGGAAAAAAATGTTGCCTGCACACATTGAACGGAGCTTCAAAGGTTGCAAAACCCAGCATTGTGGAGGAAGCTGAGGTACACGAACAGATTACAACAGAACCAAAGCAAACCTAGAAGAGTTGTCTTTGAGGCTATTTTTCCTCTCTCTCCAATGGCTCTATATAGAAACATATCTGGAAAATCTCATGTAGTATGTAATTTATCGGTGAGCTCTGCATAACTATTCATCCCCACCATGATGGGCAAAAGAAAAGTCCGCCTGAATGAAACTTAACTGATAGGAAGTACAAATAGTCCTCAACTTATTTCTAGGGCTTAGAGTCTATTCAAATTGTGTCTGATCCTTAGAAAGTACGACCCTGTTCCAATGGCCACTTCCCCTGATCATGTGTCCACATTTTGGACAATTGGCAATCAGCCTGCATTTATAGTCATTTGCAGCATCCCATGGTCATGTGACCACAATTTATATTTTTGCTGAAAACCATTTTTTTTCTCCTTTGTTTTCATCCTATAGCAAATAATGGGTTTGCTTAACACCTACCATAAAAAAGATAATAAAATCTGGCTGATCACAAGATGGCTGCGGAGAATTAAAAGTACACACCAATCCAGACTCTTCCATTTGTTAAGCACTGCCAACCTCAGATTTTTGCTACCAAGCTTTTTCAGAATCTTTTACAATCTCCCTGGGATTTAATCCCTGAAAAAAATGTGTGAAAAGCTGGCGTTGTATAGAATGCATGACACTTTTAGGCAAAGTATGAAACGCCTTTGTTATTTTAATATGCTATATACCCGTGATGGCAGACCTATGCCACGGGTGCCAGAGGTGGCATGCAGCACCTCTCTGTGGACATATGAGCCTCCTGCCAGCCAGCTGGTCTTCAGGTCTCTGCCATGCATCCACAGGGGCTGGGAGCATGCCCGGGGGGGGGGGCATGCACGTGTATGCACGGGTGTCAGGCCTGGAAACCATACTAGGCTTTAGGGTTCCAGACGCTGCCACATTTTTCCCCTGAGGGGAAGAAGGGGGGCTGAGGGGTATGGTAACATTCTTCAAGCGGTCAAGGTCGGATGGTGTTCATATCTGCAGGAGGAGTGGCGAGAAGATATTCGAATGAACTGGGAGAACGTGGGACCATGTGACCAGCACAAGGGTTATGGGGGTGGGACTCTTGGGGTTTGTATAACTGGGAAAAGAATCCGGAAGTTCAGTTTTGGAATTTCACTCATCGTGTGCCAGTTTCCTCATGCTAGTAAAGAACTCTGAAAGACAATGGCTTCTGAGTTTTTTTTATGCAGAAGAGGTTTTTCTGGAACCTTGACAACGGGGGGGTGGGGGGGGCACATATGGTGGGGGCATGCACGCATTGAGTTTGGGAGGTTCGGGCGCACATTCACACATGCATGTGCGAGCTTTGGGCACGGTCCGGAAAAGGTTAGCCATCACTGCTATATCCCTAGGCATTATGCAGCATAGTAACAGTCATGAAAAGGGTTAGGGCTAATCCTATCCCTAATCCTACCACTACCCCTAATTTTTATTGAAAAGACATATAAGAAAATGAAAGAAGAAATGCAAAATAAAGTACAGAACTTTCTTGTTGAAAAAGAGAGAGGAAAAGACAAAGCATTGACCTACTTGTTCCAACTAGAAAGGCTAGAAATGCATTTTTGCCAAAGTATTTCATACTTTGCCAGTTTGCCTTTTGTCATTGCATTAGAATGCCTAGGAAATGTGTGAAATATTAAGCGTTTTGTACTTTGACATCCCATATTTGGCATTATATAGATTTCCTAGGCATCCTATAAAATGCCTAATTTCAAACATTGATAGTAAGATAGACAAAAGCGAGAGAGAAAGTAATGCAGAAGTCCTGTGGTATCTAAAATGAGATTTACTGAGTCTGCTTGTTGCAAGATGTTCCTTGGAGCATAATATCAGGTATGAGAATAGCATGATAATGTGTGTGGTCTTATTTGTTATCATACACACACAGTACACATATAGTGTGTAACAAATCTGGCATTTCCAGATATTTTGGATACAATTTCCTAGAATCCTTGATTATTGGGTATAAGGCTGATGTTTTTAGAAGGATACGGGAGGCACCAGGTTGCCCTTTGCAGGTGCATATGATATAATATATCAAGGGTGTCAAACTGGATTTTTTCAAGTGCCAGATCAGCATTGTAGTTCTCCTCAGGGGTGCGGGATGGATGCCTCCTTCAGCACCCTGCTGGCCAAAACGGGGCGCAGGGAGTCCGCGCATGGCCCCCCTGCACCTCGTTTTCACCCTCCAAGGCCTCCTGCAGCACTCTGACAGCCATTTTCAGCCAGCAGAGTGCTGCAGGAGGCCATGGAGGGCGAAAATGAGGCACGGGAGGGTCTCACACAGCTCATTTTAGCTGGTCCTTTAATATTTCCAGTCCGGCCCAGCAGGCCTGATTTAAGCACCCCACAGGCTGGATTGACACCCCTGTAATATATGAAAAGAACCTTGGTGGTAAATGATTGAAGTGTAGTATTGCAGGCAAACTCTACCCACAGCCAGGAGTTTGATCCTAATAGGACTCAAACTTGACTCAGCCTTCCATCCTTCTGAGGTTAGTAAAATGAAGAGCCAGATTGTAGGGGTAATATATAAATAATGCTTACATTGTAAACCACCCAAAGAGCACTATGAGGCAATATATAAGCCTAGATGCTATTGTTATGCTGTTGCTATTGATTCCATCTCATCAAAAAAATATCCTTATTTATTGTCTGTTGTAAACATATGCCAATTACGATGCACTATGTGTTGTTTTAAACTCTTAATCTTGTCATTTTAAAGGGATCTATGTCTTGATATAAGGAGCATTATAGTTGCTTTCACTCATTCCAAATGCAAATCTTCTTATAGATTAAGCAGATATAAGAGAAGGAATTGTTTCACATTAAAATTAGACCTCTGGGCATTTCTTCTTAACTTGATGGGAGAAAGCTGACCAAAGCTCTAGGCAGAAGTCTTAATCACTTTTGCTTTTGGGCAGCAAAAGGGAAGCATGGCAGTAACAGAACTCTTGCATGCAAAATATTATGCTCCATCACTGAAATACAGACTCACTATATGGAATATATTGACACTTTCACCAGAGTCTGCAGCTTTGGTCTCAACTTTCAATGTGTCAATCAAGTAACTAAGTTTACAACTTCTGATTCCCAGCAACCACACTTTTAAAATCTTTTCCTGACTTTCTTTCGTAAAATAGAATTTGCATTACCACAATTATTTCATGCTTAATACATTTTAGGAAACTGTTATAATATACCCTGAGTGCAATCTTCATGTATACAGTGCTGTTTGGACCAGAATTGTTAAGATGAAATCTCTGATGCATAGTTAGATCTTCATTTGCAAGGAGTTGGTTAAGAGGAAGCTTAAAATTTCCCAAGGAGCACTGATGTTGTTCATCCTTGACCTATAGAAAAAAGAAAAATAATTATTATATTTAAATGGGCCTCTGGTGGCTCAGCAGACTAAGTCTGTCTGTTATTAACACAGCTGCTTGCAATTACTGCAAGTTCCAAGTCCCACCAGGCCCAAGGTTGACTCAGCCTTCCATCCTTTATAAGGTAGGTAAAATGAGGACCCAGATTGTTGGGGGCAATAAAAGTTGACTTTGTATATAATATACAAATGGATGAAGACTATTGCTTAACACTGTGTAAGCCGCCCTGAGTCTTCGGAGAAGGGCGGGATATAAATTCAAATTAAAAAAAAACACCAAAAAAAAAAAACCTGTATTAAAAAGAAGTTAACAAATTATTGAGTCCTTAATTTATTCAATTAACCTGATTCTTGACCCATTAATAAACTTAATCAGCTTAGAATGAACTCATGCAAAAAAAAAAGGTGTTAGGCATGTTGGCTTTTTCTAATAAAGAAAAAGAGAATACAGTATTTAAAAATAATTCAATAACAACACCAGTATCAATAGTTAAACAAAACATCTTTGTTTCCTTTAATTTGAATTTTGGTGTATTCTCACTTTTCTTACACACTCAAATCCAGCACTAAGAGAAAGCCAAATTTGATATGACATTTATGCTATATTCAGTATAAAGTAAGTTTCACACTATGTTACATATATATCACCAAAAGAATTAAAAAAAATTCTAATCACCTGCCTCACATTTGTTAAGCAAATGATTCAGCACAGGCAAAACTACTATTTCCAAGATAGGATCCCTTGTCTATTCAGCAAAACATTTACAAATTTCGAGAGTATATCATTTTTTGCTGCAATACTCTTAATGCTGCAACCGTTTTGGCATTCTACCCTCAACAGATCAAGCAAATAACTAGACTGACTTACCTCAACTTCTAGCTCTTGTCGTCGTGGATTATGAACAAAAAAAGTGAAATGTTCTTCCCATACGGGTTCATTGGTCTTATAGCGGATCTATTCAAAGGCAGGATTCTTTATTAACATATATGGCAAAAAACAAAACCTACTTATACAGATACACAGACGTTCTTCTCCCTGTGCTCCAAGGACTGCATGTCCTTGGGTAATATACTAAGAGAACTGGACAACAATGGAAATCACAGAGCTGGATATTCAACATACACGTGTATATAAATACTTACAAATATCAAAGTGGTTTGCACTGGGAGTCTGTACCTCACACTCTACAATGGGCTTTGTCCCTCAATGGAAATTACAGATATCAGGATTTTTTTTTCCAGATTAGATTTCTGGAATGGGCGACCAAGTAGCTTTAAGCTTTTATTTCACCTGCATTCCCAATCCAGATCAGAAATATGAGTTGGGTAGAAAGAGTAATGTGAAGGATATTGTCCTCTTAAAGCAGCTTTCAAGTATAGTACTTCTTATCCAAAGAAGCTCACAGTAGTGTGTCCCTTTGAGAAAAACCATGACACCCAATTGTAATTCAGGTCCAAGTGCCTGCAAATCACTTGAGGATGGGAGTAAGGGGTTCCATTAGTTTTGAAGAAAAATGTTAAACGGATTGATGTGATCCTGTATATACAAAACCCGCAAAAAATTAGGATGGTGTGAACTGCATTGCTTTACAGAGAAGGACAAAAATGGTTAAGACTTACCTTGCTTTCTTGTGCGTTATGTCCAACTGTCATTAAGACAAGGGGATTTGGATTACTGTTCATTTTCTTCCCTGACTGAAAATGCAGAAAACAATAATTCTATTACTCTTATATTCTTTCCATCCACACTGTGTGTCACAAATGTATACGAGATATAGGAATCACATAACTTACCTTGAAAGATCTGCACATAGAAATCATTGAGGTTTCCAACCCCTTTACAAGTATTGTGTTTTTGAATGAATTGGTTTAAGGTGCTCCACCTTTCATCCTTAAATAAGCATTTCATTCCCCCCCACCCACAACCAAATTAATGAAGCAACATCAGAAGAAATGAATGAATGTTGCAGTCAGGAAGCAAAAGGGGGATATGGAGAAAATGCAAGCTTAGAAAGCTAATCTTACTTATATGGAATGATTAAGCAGAATGTCAGAATCATAAAACATTTGGAGGGTAACAAAAGAGATGATATGCTATGGCTTCTGTTATGTTTACCTAGTTTTCTTACTAAAACTAAAGAAGTAACTTTAAAGAAATCAGATTATGAATGTCTGTTAATAAGCTCCCTACCAATTTCTCAATTAAGAAAGGAGTTAAGAAGGAGTTACATGAGTTAATCTGAAGCATCTATCAATGCTGTTAATACATTAATTAAATTATTAATAATTAATTAATTTATAAACAGGAACTCCAAAAAAGTAACACGATTAAAAGAGAAGTTAAAACAATGTTAAGACAAAAGTTGCAGACTAAAGACATAGGTATTCTTATCTCAACACATTGTTTTGAATTTTTAAAGGGTAAGCCATATTTAGTTTAATTTTCCTAGCAATCTGCTTTTAATTATTTCTCACTGTGAATTTTTTTAAAATTGACAGAAAATTCATTCAGATTTTCTCCCAGATTAGTTCCATTTCTGAAAATTATCTTCAAGGGCAAAATATGAGCCATAGGGATCTTCACCAATATTATCCTCTCTTATATTACGTATTTTTGAATATGTATGCAAGAGGGTCTCAATCATGCCTTTATTTGATCAAATGTATTGTTTATTGAATGTTTGGCCTGTTCGATATTAACCTGTTCAGATACTTATTCCTTCTTATTTATGTTTTTCTTAACTTTATCAATTTCTGGTTTTCAAAATGCTTACGTAAAATTTATTTACTACTGAATGGCAAAACTGATGGGACAGGCAAAATGTCTCTCAGAAAATAATACACTACTCCTTTAATATAAGCAGAACTTGTTTCTAACAGTAATAGAAGTAAGATTCAAGTCTTATTTCTTGCCTCAGGAAACAGGGAGGCACATTTCTTTTTTATATATGCTACCAATTAAGTTTTCTACAGGTAGGGAAAAACAGATACGTAGTGTCTATATATCTGCTTACAGCTAGACTTTCAGTTTAACCAGCAATTCTGAGCTGTGCATCTGCACAATTTATAAACTACCAGCTATATTCTGTGCTGTCAGCATCTTCAAAAAAGCACTGCTCCTACTTTCCACATTAGTGGCAGGGCTAAATTTAGTTTTCCACTGGCAACTTGTCTTATTAATTCCAGGCTTGTACCTACAGTGGTGATCCTGAAACAAAAGGGAGGGAATTAATAAGCCTACAAAGGGTTTGTGTTTCATGATGACTTAGTGGCCCTTATATTAGTTTTGTTATGAAGATTTTGATTGCCAATATGCAATTACATTCCAAGTTCAGCAAATATATTAAAAAGGGATCAAGGAACTTGGAAATTCTCTGGATTAAAAAAAAAAGTATCAACAGGTTTAATAAAAGCATGCTTTTGAAAATATATTGGACATTCAGTACTATTTTAGAAGAATTAAATAATTTTTTTAGAATAGAATTTTTTTAGAATAATTTTTTTTTTATTGGCCAAGTATGATTGGACACACAAGGAATTTGTCTTGGTGCATATGCTCCAATTACTATTAATAGTAATAATATAGCTGGCTCTCTAATGCCAACTTTTTAAAAATAATTTTTTATTAAAATTAAAGATTGTTTCGATAATTTATTCACTGAGTATTGTGCCTTGTGATTCTTGACGAGTATATCTTTTGATGTACACTGAGAACATATGCACCAAAGACAAATTCCTTGTGTGTCTAATAACACTTGGCCAATAAAGAATTCTATTCTATTCTATTCTATTCTATTCTATTCTATTCTATTCTATTCTATTCTATTCTATTCTATCCTATCCTATGTAGTGCAATCACTGATGGGATTTGCCTTCTACTCACAAACAAATTAATGTCATTGTGTCCTGATCTAACTTTGTGACACTAAACTCATATCTCCTAGATTCAAAATATTTGAAGATATTTTCTATTTTTTAAGATTGCCTTTATAATTTTTATAAATAACTCAAGGTGACAAATGTATTTAATCCTTTTTCCTCCTCCTATTTTTCCCATAACAACAACTGTGAGATGAGTTAAACTGAGAGTGAGTGATTGGCACAAAGTCACCTAGACGGCTCTCATGCCTAACTCACAGGCACTTGTATAGTATTGTATCTTCACCACTAGACCAAACTGGCAGCCCAGAGTCTTTATTTAATTTGTGATTTTAAATGGAAAATTATATCACTTTTACCTTTAAGACTTTCTGAACAGCAGACTTCTTCAAGGCTTCTGGATTATAATCTAAAGGATTATGCTTTTAAACCAGAATAAAATAAACATACGGAGAGTTAATATGACATGCAACGAAGCAGTTCCAATTGGTTAATTAAGGACAGGACAACAACGGCAGACCAAACAAACGTTCTCAGAAGAAAGAGAAAAATGCTTGAACATTACTTACTATAAAATAATTTGATACACCATTTTTTTTCTTATTCTGTTTTCAATTACAATATTTCATTGACTTTTTCCAGACAGGCTAAGATTCTCCTATTTGGAATAACTTTTTTTTTCTATAATGCTTCATTGCATTGGATTTGATAATATGGATACAAAAAGTGGAGTAGATCTAACTAGCTGATAATTTTCATTAACAATTTCTAATTTTATTTCAGAAAAACTGCATCGTCGTGAGGCAGGCAAACTATAATGAATTAAAACTATAATGAATTAAAACTAGCAATTTCAGAAATTAGGAATACTTAAAAAGAGAGTGAAAGGGATTCTAGAATTTCATTTTGCCTCAATTTCTGAGATGGAATAAATACACAGTTCTATCCACCTTTCATCTAAATTGCTAGGCAAGGCATGCTAACTAATTCAAAACAGGAAAGGGAATTCTCTGTCCTCAGGAATAACTGTTTAAAATTTGTCTGCAGTGAATCTTGTTTTCAATGGGAAAAAAATATTATCAAAAATATTATCAAATATTATCATATGTCTCAATATTATATATCATGTGGCAGAAATAGTATACCCAAAATTGACAGAAAGTTTATATCTGATAAACTGAAGAGTTGTTGAGCATTAAGTTTTTTAACTAAGAATGAATTTACTTCTAGATTGTTTCACTCCGTTTAATCACCTAAATTTTCTCTATATTTTTAAGGTTTAGATTAGATATTTTAAACAAAATATCTGCTTATCTTCTTGTCAGGAAGCCACATTTCCAAATAAGCTCCTACCCAGTATTTACGTCAAGAAATCTTGTGCGGGCTGTTTATTTGAGAACATTGTTATTGTAAAGATGAACTAAAGGCTGGCACTTTTGCCTTGGGGTGTGCCAGCTCCCATTTTTTCTAATTAAACAATTCTAAAAAAAAAATAAGGTCAGATGGGCAGGGAAAAAATGTAGTATCATAAATTTATTGATACTCATTTTTAAATAAAGGAACTGTATACAACTAATCCTTGACTTATAATCAATTACTTAGCAACCAAAGTTTCGACAGCTCAACTAGGTGTACTGTATACTTATGATCCAGATTCACACTTCCAATGATCAGCCCCCTCTACAGTCTCCTGACCACATTTTGCAGGTTCCTGCAATCATCTGACTGCATTTTACCCCGATTTTGCTGAAAACCAGCATTTTTTTTGGCAAAACTGCACCCCTAATGAATAATTGCTTAATCACTGTAGCATTTCTTTAATGGCTAGAAATAAAATGTGTAAAATCGGGCTGGTCACATGAATGGCCTATTTTATGATTGTTAAGGCCATAACTTAAGGACTCCTTGTATTATTCTCTAAATTTGTCCTTAGGTTTATTAAAAGTAAATCAGGTATGCTCATTGTATCCTCTGTTTGGCTGGCTACTTAAGTATTGTTAACAACTTGATGCAGCACAATGTTCTTTTAAAAATAGTTCCTTTTCTCTATTCTTTTAAAAGCTTTGGGCTTTTAGTAGTTTTATGCTGAATGTAGTAGTAGTTTTATGCTGAATGTCTATTTGCCTAGACTGGAAAAAGTCTTCTCTTTCTTTTTTTCCCCATGTAATTTCTTAGCATTTAATTTTCAGCTCCTAATGGTTCTTGTTACAGTATTTTCTTTGAAGGGGTTCACACATGTAACAGGCATATTCAAGACTGCCATGAAATTTTGCCTTACACTGTATTTTTTTTTATTTTATTCTTCTCAATTTAGGATGAACACCATAGCTGCTTTTGATGAAGAGGAGCCAACGGTATTGGAATAAAAATAACAGATGACAGAGATGTTTGCGGCTTGCATGCCACTGTCATGCAAATGCCATAATGCTTATTAAGGAATCTTTAAGCTATAAAAAGAGAAGGAACTGTTCCAGTTCCACAAAGAAAAAAAAAGACAAGGTGAAGTTTAATTTGGGTCAAGTTGCTGTTAAACGTTTCTTTTTCTGATCAACCTTCACTTCTGGACCACATCATTTCAATTGCCTTAATAGAGTTAGAAGTTTTAACAATGCACTGCAACCAGGGTTTAAGGACTAATAGCAAAATGAGAATTTAATTATGACACACTGTTTTGGTATTATTACATTTGAATCTTTCCAACTTGAATCTAACACACAACCAGGCCTTTTCCCCCCCCACTAATTTCAGAAACTCAAGACAATCAAGATTCTCAAAGTAAACCCAATAATAAGATGCTACAAAATAGGAACGTAGATGGTTTGCAAGCTTGAAATGATTGTGCAATGTGAATTCACAACCCCTATTTTATTTTATTTTTGTAACTTTTTCAAAGGCTGTCTTTGCACTAGCTGTTATCTCTCAGCAAAATCTATTTTAATATGCTCAGATGGAAACGCCTAACTTATGGGTCCATATTTTAATGACAAAAGGCTGCACAAGGAGGTGTATTTTTTCTGTAACACATATTATTCCAATTTTAATTATGCAACTTGAACCAAATTAAAGACCTTCTGGGCCCTTATATATGCCACACACAATACTTGCACTTACTTTCCAAAACAATTACAAAGTATGTCGATTTTTACAATTCATGACCACTTCATTTCTCTGCAAGCGTCACATTTCTTCAAGTAGCTAACTGAGCATGCTAGTCTCTGAAAAAATTAGCAAATTTAGCTGAGAAGCTAAACTAATTAAACCACTGAAAATGAAGCCAAAACAATATAAACTTCTAAAACCATGCACTTAAAAAACAAAGTACTGCATGCTCTTCCATTCCAATGTTAGGGCAAAGTGGGGTTTATAAACACCAAGGTTAAAAAAAAGTTATTTTTCTTTTTAAAAAAAACAAAGGAACATTGAAACCTGAGAACTCACAAATAGCGATCTATAGACTGAGGTAGTATTTTCACAAAAGACTAGTCCCGATGCTCTCCTCTCTTTTAAGTATCCACACCCAAATTTTCCCTCGTAGATACTCTTTAGAAAAATGCAAACGGAAGGAGAAAGCAGAAAGTCATAGGATTCTGGCAGCCTGAGGCTCAATCAGCTTTATCATTAGCATAGATACAGAAAAGTGAAGTACTGAAAATCATACAAAGAAAGGATAAACCAATAGCGCTTTTTTCCATTATTGATCTAGCTTTATTGACATTTCCAGGCAATTTTTTTTTCTCCTACTGCAATTTGGGGCATTTTAGCTACAGATACCACTTGCACAACAAAATCACACTTTTCAATAATAGCTTTTTAGTTTACTCATGCATCACCTTTTCATACCAGACATCAATAAGGTTGCTATCCATTGTAAATGGGGGGAAAAAAAGGTTTTCTGAATATATAGAAGTTGCTCTTAATCTGTATCCATTCTGCACAAAAGGAAAAAGCTTCATTTCTCTTAAGAAAATTTTAATTATGTATATACTATCAAATGATTATGATACAATGAGACCCATTATTACATACTGTTTCTTGATTTTTTTAAAAAGTATTCTATTCAAGAGTTCACTTCCTGTTATTGAGGGTACTGCTTATAAGTGCTGTGTGTTTAGAGCTGAAAGCATTGTTAGACACCCCACACACCCACTTCATGGTCTGTTTCTGTTGCTCCCGTCTGGGAGGTGGTTTCAAAATATTTCTAGCAGGACTTCCAGAATCTGTAACAGCTTTGTTCCCTATGCCATCCGTCTGACAACTCGCGAGATTCATTTTTCTCACCATGTACATGTGTACATCCAACAAGACTGTGTTGTTTCTCTGTGTAACATAGTATATGTAGGTATATCCATAAATTTTGTATTTATTGGTATTTATTTGTTTTTGTTTCTCATGTTTATGTAGTGTATATTGGAGATGGTGATCCTTTGAGAGCTGTATGCAATGAAATTTCATTTTAATTTATGCCGATTAGTGTACATTCAAAATGAACAATAAAGTTGTTAATCTATCTATCTATCTATCTATCTATCTATCTATCTATCTATCTATCTATCTATCTATCCATCCATCCATCCATCCATCCATCCATCCATCCATGTCACTTTCTTCAGTGCCACTGTAACTTTGAACAGTTACTAAATGGATCATTGTAAGTCAATGATATGATTATAACTGTATATGTATATGATTATTCACTGTTATTATTTTTTATCAAAGAAAAGAATAGAAAAGTTTTACCAGAACAAGTTTTTAAAAATATTGCCGATCAAAAATATTGCAGTTCCTATATATACACTATTATCATTGTTACCAACTTCAGAACCAACTAGTGTTCAGGAGGAATTCTGTTTTTGAAATAGCAAAATTGTAATTAGAAAACTTCATGACCATTGATCTTTGTCTAATATTTTATCTTCAAATCACATTAGTAAACTTCATTAGGAGTTTCCTTCCTAAAAGCCAGATGAAGAAGGCAAATGTATGCTTCGTTACAAACATCACATCCTTGGATTTATTTGGGGACCTTTCATTATTTTTTATTTAGTCCTGGATAAAAAGGCATTAAAAGACATACCATGATTTACAGTTTAAATATATGGAATTTTCTGTGAAGCCCTCCAATTATACATATCTGAGTTCTCTCTGTACAGAAATGAAAAATCTGTACAATTGGGACAGTGTGTGTGGGCACATTTTATTTTTACAAAGTGAAAGGTGTTTCCACAGCTATTCTGGGAACTGCTATTTGGGGACCGTAAACAGATCTTTTAATTATAAGCTTGCAAGCATATGTGGGAAAGCATTTACACCAACCCTGCTCAAACATTTATATATATGAAAAATAGTCTAGAATAGCCAAAAAAAAAAGTCATTTTCATTAGCAATCCACAACATCAGAAGCTGGCTTTCAGTTATCTCTACTGATCTGCTACAACAAAGCATGATTCTTCCTTGCTCAGATCATCCTAATATATTGTTTAGATTTTAAATATTTTACCTTAAATGAGATTCCATTCACAGAAAAAAAGAGCACCATTTGAAAGCAAATATGCACACACATGTCCTACAGCACCATAGCTCCAGATTTAGAAGCGTATTCATTCGTTCGAAGCTGGAATTGACCAACTATCTATTTTTTTCATTTCAGAAAGTGTCCACAAAATCGTAAGATTACCACATTAATAAATGCTGTAAATTTATTGTGAATGAAAATGGCACTGTTCTATAAACGTGACTAGATTACTGATCCTGCAAAATAAATTCAGCCACAAGGTATGTTTATCATAAAAAAATTATCAATGTAATGGAATGCATGAGCAGAAGTAATTAAAACATAATGTGACTAGTGAGGCAAAGTGGCACAGTAGTAAGCAATGTGTGACCAAAGAAAATTAGGAATCACTCAAGAGAAGCTTCATTATCACCCAAAACTTACTGGCAGATTTCGTGCTGAATCCAAATAAAGAATAAGCAATGCTGATGAAAGCCCATCGTCGGCTTGATCTTTATCAGCTCTAATGCTTCTTAGCACCTAAAATCATAAAAATATCATTAAAAACTTTAGTTTCGTACTTTGTCTCTAGCTAAAAAGAAAGCAAGTTATAAAATGCAAACTAGAAAATAAAAGTGTAATTATACATAATAATTTAAAATTAAGTATTACTATGTCTTATATATCAAAGAACGAGATAGCCAACTTTTATCCTAAAGTAAAATATTTTAATTATTTCCAAACTTAACCAAACTAGATTTGAATAAAAATTTATCTGAAAAAAAATTCCGCAACGTGAGAATGTTTTCACTGCCTTATTCTTGCTGCTAGTGCTATTTCTAAGTAAGTCCATGGAATTATTTTTCAATAACTGTAACTGTTCTACATATGAGAAATGATATGAAAAGCAAAGTGAATACTGAAGTCCTTGAATAAACTTGCAAGTGTGAAGAAACCCACTCAACTGGGAAAGTAAATGACATAAAACATAAATCTGCCATTTGTGAAATGTTATCTAGAATCAATGCCTTCTATTGTTCGATTCATTGCGTCATGATGATCTAACATAAATATTGAATATATTATTTGTTTCTGCGCTTAATATAAAGACTTCTCAACCCTAATAAATTCTTTTTGCTTTGCCTGAAATACTTATGGTTTGTACGGGGGATGGGGGAATATGAAAAACTCTACATAGTATTTCTCTCCCAAATTCAGGGACTAAATTTTTTCAGGGCACTTGGGTACTTGAGTTTCTTATGTTCCTGTTTCCATAATTTTTTATAGACATAATCTATGTATAGAGATAGAGCTTTTTAAAATTAGCTTCTGGGTCCATTGTTCAAAAGTATCCTTCAGTATGTCCAGTGTTAAAATATTTTGCTTCATTCTGTAAGTCTAGTTGGAGTGTTCTTCCCCTTTAATTGTAGTATTTAGTTCCTTCTAGTGTCCAATTTTTAAAGTTTTATCTTTCGATTTTTTTAAAAAAAATAAAACATATAAAAAATGGACAAAAGCACTTTCCCAGAGGAAGGTTTCTTATAATTAATTCCTTATAAGTGAGTGTGCAGCATATGGATTTAGTACCGTATATACTCGAATATAAGCCGATCCGAGTATAAGCCGAGGTCCCCAATTTTACCCCAAAAACTGGGGTAAACTGGGGACTCGAGTATAAGCCGAGGGTGGGAAATGAGGCACCTACCGGTTGGGGAAACCTCCTCTCAGCTGAGAAGGCTGGCGGCTCCCCCGCCCCGCCCTCTCACTGCACCGGCAGGGCTTCCCCGCGCCGTCCGGTAAAATGTGAAAAAAAAAAAAAAAAAAAACTCGAGTATAAGCCGTATATACTCGAGTATAAGCCGAGGGGCTTAAAAAAAAAAAAACTCGAGTATAAGCCATATAGACCCGAATATAAGCCGAGGGGACGTTTTTCAGCACAAAAAACGTGCTGAAAAACTCGGCTTATACTCGAGTATATACGGTAAGTAAAAATAAAATCTTACTTCAAATTTATCTAGATCCTTATTTATTTGTAACTTTTTAAAATCACTCTCTTGCTTTTATTCAAAAAAAATTTAAAAAAATTCTTAAACTTGAAGTTAAAATTCACCCAGTGTTATAAAACTTGTCAATCCAAAGATTTCTAATAGATAAAAACAAATTAACACACAATTTCTGAAAGTGATGAGAAAAATATGCAAATTTAGTATTCTTTCAAAGCTGCCAAGTATGGTTTGAGCAAGATGGTTCTTCCCTCATCTCCCAGAGCTCCAGATATACCAAAGGCCACCATCTTTCAGTCTCCTCATGAGGAACAGCTGAATGGAGTATTTGTGGGCAACCTCAAGTCCTCTCCTTGTCCAGAGAGGAATTGTGAAAGAGCCAGTCTACTCCCTGGCTCCTCATTTGCCATAGTCATTGGCTCTGTTTTCTGCCAAGAAGTTTTCAGTCTGCCCTTTCTTACCCAGAGATCAAAAAGCAAGATTTCCTAATGAAGCCCCTTATTTTTGACTTGCTGAGAGAATTTGGTATTTTTGTGCCTAAATAAATCTTTGGTTTTATTCTGTGTTCTTCTAGAAATAGAGCATATCTAAATGAATGTGGACAACCACACATATAAAGACGTATTTTTAATGACAGCCTCTTCAAACGCAAAAAAAAAAAAAAGTAGACAAATATACCTGGTCAAGATTTTCAACAGTAGACTTCAACGTGAGCCATTCGAGTTTTAAGTGTAATTTTCCTTTGGAGACTTCATCCAAAGTAAACCACTGTAAGGAAAGTCCATAAAGTATCGTAAGAACCAAAGCCGTTTGCTGCAAAATTTACCAACATTGCATACAAATTCCTGGGCGAAGCCAACTAAGGACACTTCATATGAAAACAGCTAAAGGCATTGTAGCTGACAGAATAAAAACATTTTATCTAACAGGCAATAATTGTACTGATTCCTGCATTTCACCCAGAAAACTATAGTAAAATTATTTGATAATAAAATACATGTAATGACTTTTTAGAATTAAGCATCTGAATGTTTAACTTAGGACATCTCAAAACACATTTAACAGGAACTTTTACAGCCGTCTGCAGCATCCTGCAATCATATGACCACATTTTATGATTGTTTTGCCAAAAACTGGCCCTTATTTCTGGTGTTAGCTAAGATCATGTCCATAGCAAACCACTGGTTTGCTTAACCACAGCATTTGTGGTGCCGCGGTGGCTCAGTGGCTAGAATGCAGTATTGCAGGCTAATTCAGTTCACTGCCTGGAGTTCGATTCCCACCAGGCTCAAGGTCAGGGGTGTCAAACTCGATTTCATTGAGGGCCGCATCAAGGTTGCATTTGACCGAGAGGGAGAGGGCATGACCAGGGTGGGTATGGCCAGCTGGACATCACCCAGGAGGAGCTGGGGGGATCCATTGTCTCCAGCAGAGGAAGGGAAGACCAGGGAGAGTGCCAAACCCTTGCCCTCCAGAGCAGCCTTGCTATCTGCTGGTGGCCAAATTCTAAGGCAGAACTTCCCTTCCTTCCTTCCTTCCTTCCTTCCTTCCTTCCTTCCTTCCTTCCTTCCTTCCTTCCTTCCTTCCTCCCTCTCTTCCTTCCTTCCTTTCCTCTTCATTCTCCTTTCTTCTTCCTTTGCCTCTTTCCTTCTTTTTCCTTCCTTACTCTCTTCCCATTTTTCCTTCTTTTTCTTTGTCTTTCCTATTTCCCCTTTCTCCTTTCCTGTCCCTTCTTGATGCTCAAATACAAAAGGGGAAACATTTCTCCTTTCATTTTGTTTTGCTTTTGGTTTGGTTTGCTACCCCTCTGCCAGCAAAAACAGATCCCAAGGGGGGGCACGCTCTCCCCCGGGCCCCATTTTCAGCCTGGACTGTCTCCTGAAGCCCTCTGCCAGCAAAAACGGAGTCCGGGGGAGACATTTTCACCGGCAGAGGGCTGCTGTTCAGGCCAAAACGGGGCCTGGGAGGGCTGTGCACTCCATTTTCACTGGCAGAGGCACTATGGTCCATTCCTTCGCCACTTCCATGGCTGCCCCTTGGGCCAGGATCCAGCCCGCTGGCTTTCAGTTTGACACCCCTGGTCAAGGTTGACTCAGTCTTCCAGCTTTCTGAGGTCGGTAAAATAGGACCCAGATTGTTGGGGGCAATATGCTGACTCTGTAAACCGCTTAGAGAGGGCTGTAAAGCATTGTGAAGCAGTATATAAGTCTAAGGGCTACTACTATTGCTATTTGTTTGATGACCATGGATTCATTTAACAACAGCAGAGATTCGATTAATGTCCACTGCAGAAAGGTAATAAAATCAAGGTGGTCACATGACAGACCCTCTATGATTGTCATGTCTTATGACTTATAGCTCTTTATGGCCGTAAGACTGCTTGTATTCCACTCCCATGGCTTTTGCCTTCAATTTCACTTGTTAACACAAAATGCTATAATCAAACTAAGAAAATCTATTCAAGGAAATCTGAAACCTTTGCTGAAATTGTAATCCAGATCCAATATATGATTAAGCACTGCAGATTTATTGTATGAACCTTCCTTGCCACTGTCCTCCCCAGGCTGAATAGAGATTTACCTCATCTATGTGACGTTCCTTTTCAACTTCAATTAAGTCTATCGTCAGGCTAAAAAAACACAATGCAATGCATTAGAAGACCATTATCTGAACTACAGAACCTGAAGCTGGAATTTTGTAGCAGCAAAATGGTGAATACACTAGAAAAAAACTGAAAAAGCAATTCTTAACAAAAAGAAGGATATGTGATTGAGGTATGAAATAAAGCTTATCTTGTTTTAAGAACTGTGAATAAGATGGTAGGGTCTGCTGCAGAAAACTTTAGGTCTTTGAAGCAGAACAAGATATTGGGAAGGAGGGAGAAGAGAAGCAAGGATAAACAGTTTTGTGATTGTCTATTCCTTTACGTAGTAAAGGCCAAACGTACTGTATATTCAAAATGAAAAAGAACCTATGTGCATTAATTAGAGCTGTGAATGACTATTTCTACTACAATCAATATTGCTTTGCTTTCTTTTCATGTGGTATCTTTTAAAAATGTTTCTACCAAAAGTATTACTAACTTTTTGAAGGCACAGAATTTTGCATACACTCAAGTAATAATAGAAAAACATAGGAAATATATATATATATATATATATGCCTGCTAGCTTCTTTCTGACTCTTAGAGCTTACCTTTACGCTTTCATTTATGGACTGATCTGGATAGTAAGATTCCAGGATAGGATTTCAATTATTATTATTTTTTAAAAAGGTATGCAAATGGCTTGATACTTACCTTCCTAGAAAGTCATCCTTGTCTGGATCTTCATCAAAGAGTTCAATCTCCAAGTCTTGTCCTGGATGTTCATAAACTAAGGCCTGGAAATATAACAAACCAGATAGCCAATTCAGTCTAAATGTATGACTTAGATTACAAGGTTTTTAAATTAGATTAAAAACATTAACAGATTATTGTCAAATATACAATGTTTTCTCTCTGATGTGATTAAAAATTTAGGAAGCCTCTTTCTTCTGTGAGCCCAGGGCAGTACACATGGGTTTTTATACTCATCTTTATCTTATAAAACTTGTAAAGATAGATTGGGTTAGTAATTCTATCTCAGCCCAAAATTATCCAATAATGTCCATGATTAAGCAGGATCTTTAATCTGAGTCTCTCTTGCCTTAGACTAGTATTATACTATAGTATTCACTCCAAACCATTCATTTACTGGCATTTCCACGGTTTTTATGGTATAGATCAGTGGTTCCCAAAGTGGGCGGCACTGCCCCCTGGGGGCGGTGGGATGACTTAGGGGGGTGCTAAGAGGCAAGGGGGGTGGCAGAGGAGTGCTGGAGGTGGGCCCCTCACAGCCTTGCTGGCTCACCCTGCCCCTTGTCCTGCCCCTCCCCACTACTATTTATTGGCCTCACAGCACACTGAACCGTTTGTTAAATTGCTGGTTCGCCCGCTCCTTGCCCTGCCCTGCCCCACCACTATTTATTGGCCTCACTTGCAGTATTGCACAGCTTGCCTTAGTGACACACCAAGACATAGCTGCAGCTATTCTTTGGCTCCTTGACCATGTGGCCCAGCCTGCTTTCCTACCTTTGCCGTGGCCAAGGACGCAGTGGCCTCCCACTCTGCTCCCAAATGCCCACCTCAGACTGCCCCCAACCACTCCAGCAGCAGACTAGGCAAGTATAGCTGAGTGCTGCCCTCGGGGAAGCGGGGCTGGGAAAGATGGTCGACCTGCGTCCGCCCAGCTGCCAGCCACAGCCTACCCCCATCCAAGCGCCTTGCTAGTGGCTGGCAGCCACGTGGCTAGTAAGGCGGTTGGACGGGGTGACTAGTGGCCACAAGCCTCTCACTATCCCATCCAAGCGCCTCGCTAGCTACATGGTCGCCAGCCACTAGCGAGGCGCTTGGATCAGGTAGCCAGTGAGGCACTTGGATGGGATAGCCAGGCGCTAGCTACCCCATCCAAGCGCTGCCACATTTCTCCCCTGAGGGGAAGAAGGGGGGTTGAGGGGTATGGTAACATTCTTCAAGCGGTCACGGTCAGATTGTGTTCACATCTGCAGAAGGAGGGCAAGAAGAGGTTTCGAATAAAGTGGAAGACTGTTGGACCATGGGACCGGCAAAGGGGTTAGGGGGGTGGGACTCTTGGGGTTTGTATAACTGGGAAAAGAATCCGGAAGTTTCAGTTTTGGAATTTCACTCATCGTGTGCCAGTTTCCTTATGCTAGTAAAGAACTAATGACAAGGTTCCAGAAAAACCTCTTCTGCATAAAAAAAACTCTGAAGCCATTGTCTTTCAAAGTTCTTTACTAGCATGAGGAAACTGGCACACGATGAGTGAAATTCCAAAACTGAAACTTCCGGATTCTTTTCCCAGTTATACAAACCCCAAGAGTCCCACCCCCCTAACCCCTTTGCCGGTCCCATGGTCCAACGTCTTCCACTTTATTCGAAACCTCTTCTTGCCCTCCTTCTGCAGATGTGAACACAATCTGACCTTGATCGCTTGAAGAATGTTACCATACCCCTCAACCCCCCTTCTTCCCCTCAGGGGAGAAATGTGGCAGCGTCTGGAAACCTACAGCCTAGTATGGTTTCCAGGCCTGACACAGCCTTCTGCTAACCTAGGAGGACTGTCCTGCAGCCACCTCCCACCTGTGTGGTGCAAGCCTACCCTACCCCATCCGGTTGCTCGGGAAGACGCGCAACTTTTCTCCACCTCAGAACACTGGCTGGCCCGGCTGCTGCCAATGCTCCCTGTCATAATGGGCTCCAGGAGGAGGAGGAGGGACGCCGTCTGCCCCATTGTGAAGCTCAGTGAGAGCAGCCAGAGCCAGGCACAGTTGGGTGAATGCACACACAGTGGAGTGCAGGTCTAAGGTGCCGCGTCCAGAAAGAGAGATGAAGGAGAGAAAGAAAGATGAGGGGGAGAAAGAGAGATGAAGGCGAGAAAGGAGGGAGAAAGAGAGATGGAGAGAAAGAGGGAAGAAAGAGATGAAGGAGAGAAAGAGAGGGGGGGAGAGTTGGCCACGCCCACCCAGTCACATGACCACGCCCACCCAGTCACACGATCACCTAGCCACAGAACCTGCAAACCGCTATTCGAACAATGCTATTTATAGGGGGTGGGAGCACTGAGGATGAGTTTGTAGCACCAAATGGGCGGCGGACTGAAAAAGTTTGGGAACCACTGGTATAGATCTAATATGAAATTGCAACTTGCTAGTAAAACACAGTTGAGGAAATCAGAGACAGGGTGAGAAAGAAGAACATATACGAACTCCAAGGCTTATTTTTATACTAAACTTAACTTGATATTTTATCTAAACTGTTCTACTAAAGTGCAACAGCAATTTTTCTCCAACAGTTAAAAAAATCATTTAAGATCAACATATTTATAATAGAATTATATGATATCAGTCTTAAAGGATCTAAATGCTTAAACACATTTTTCAAAACTAATATTGGGCAGTAGTTTCATACCTCATAAACTTCATTCCACTTTGGATTAAGATTTTCTTTGATAACTTTGCTTTGGAAAATTTGATTTCCCACTTGAATGATTCCATAAGGGTCAGATTTTCCTTTAACAAGTCCCTTTAAGTAAGTATCTTTTCCCTCAAGATCCTGAGCTTCAAGGAAGTGTATTCTTAGTACACCCTGAGAAGAGGCAAGAAAAGTTGTCATCATTCAACATTCAGCAGTAAGATATCATCAGCATAACTGAATGTTGTTTATGTCCTAATGAATTCTCTAGATTGAAAGCTGAATTGGTTCTTTTTTAAAAAAAAGTTATTATGGAAACTAATCATAGTAGCTATGAATTGTTAAACCTATACAGGTAGTGAGTAACTAAAATAAATGAAGGCATACTTCCTCCTAATTGTATCACTTTTAATAAAGATGTACAGTAAGAAACAGTAGCTGTGTGTGTGTGTGTGTGTGTGTGTGTGTGTGTGTGAGAGAGAGAGAGAGAGAGAGAAAAGCATCAAGATACAGCAGTGGAACTGAAGCTCTCCCCCACTCTTTGTACACATGTGTGACATCCGCATATGCACTAAGGGAGTGGGCTTTTAATCACAACACTGTAATCTCCATTTTTACTTTTTTGATGCCCCCGTGCCCGCCTTTGCCTTGTGGACATTGCTGAGACTAGGATAAAGGAGAAAAAACGTCACAGAGATAAGTTGTCATTAATTTTATGTTATTTACATACATCTTTGTCATAATTTTAATAATAGTAGGAAATGAGTTCGGGGGGGGGGGGAAACCCAACAATTTCTAGATGTATCTCAACTACAGAGACCAATAAAACCAAATACTTTGCATGTTACAGGCATTCAGAAATGTGTCACTTCTCCAGTTTCTTTCATGCTGCCATGGAAATCTCTGGATGGAGGGGAACCACTTGGATTAGCATCTCTTAAATGAACTGGAAGAATCCACCCAACTGGTTACAACCCACAGTGTCCAGACAATATCCCAATGGTGCAGAAAGAAAAGAAGCTTTCTGCTGTTTTGAAATTTAATGGTCCAACAATAGCTTAAAAGCCACATTCAAAGAATTGTTACCTAGCTGCTAGAAATGTACTATTTGTTCAGTATCTAGATTTTAAGTTCTTTTATAACCATTATTGTCAGAGATTGTTCTGCAAACACTTCGATAAACAAACATTTTGTTCTGTCAAAATATTATGTTAAAAACCTTACCTTTGGTATGGGGAATCGCAACTGAGCAATCTGCACCTCACTGACAAAAGGAACAGTGATTCGATTTGGAAGCACTAGATAATTAGATATTATATCTAGTATTATAGTGTCAGATAATCCACTAAGTGAAAAAAAAAAATCAATGAAGTTATTTTAAGGTTAGCATTAATTACACATGCTGCCATTATCAAAACTACATACAAACTGCACTTCTAATACATAGCAGGGCAGGAAAATAAACATACAAGTTGAAATTCTCTATTTCAGTTTAGTCTTCTGCTCAATCAGATTTCTATTTGCGGCGGCGGGGGGGGGGAATTGTCTGGGATATCAAACCATCAATATATTCATTCTTCAATACATTTTCATCTTCCATTTCACAAACCAGCTATACAATTTACAAACTTTACAACATGCCTACGTATGAAAACATCCTGTCCTTGTCTTCCGTGATTTATCATCATCTTTTACAGAATTCTACAGATTTAGTTTATATGGTATTCAATGTTGCATAAAAAAGGCTATGGATTGTCTCCATTATTTAGGAAGGAAAATAACAGAAAACAACCAGCCTATTAAATTGAATCATATGGATAACAAACAGTCCAACCCATCTCCCTTTCTTGCAGAACATTTTCAGGAGAGAAAGAAATTTTTGCACAGCCCTATTCCCTTTAAGCAATGATGCTGACGTTGATGATTTGCTTTTACAAATGATCCAAAAATGGAAGTAAGCCCAAAGCATATATGAATTTCATCAATACCTTTGATCACCACAAGATGGAAACAGCAGTTTAGAATAAGACAGATGGCCTTATTATATCTGTATAAACCCTATTCTTCCTTCCTGCATCAACTTTCATCATAATATATGAAGGGCTACTGATTAGTTCAAAAGGTTTCTTATTCTGCATTTTTGTTTCTTACAGTGCAAATAGATGAAGCAGTGCTAGTTTAATATTCACCACATATAAAAGCTATTGTTTTGTTTTTAAAGGCCAAGCAAAACAGCAATTAAAATAGGCTGTCAGTTTGACTGCTTTATTGTTTGCTTGGCTGGAAATCATATCAATCCACTCCATTAGGACTTTTATCATATTGTTTATAACAAATATTATGAAGTTAAATTAATTATGGCAAATATTACAAAATTAAATAAATTACAAAATTAAATTTGGGCTGCCATAACCCTAACCTTAATAAAATTCATTTATTTATTTATTTATTACATTTCTATATTACCCATCTCCCCTACAAATGACACTGGACAGCTTACACGTTATAAAAACAAATAAAAAATTAAAAGATTAAAATAGACATTAAAATGCTATTAAAAATTATGCTTAAAAATAAATATTACATAGTTAATTGTGGAAAATATTATAACATTAAATTAACAAGGGTCCTTGAGTGGCTCAGACTGCTAAGACACTCTGTTATTAACAGCAGCTGCTTGCAATTACTGCAGGTTCAAGTCCCACCAGGCCCAAGGTTGACTCAGCCTTCCATCCTTTATAAGGTAGGTAAAATGGGGACCCAGATTGTTGGGGGCAATAAGTTGACTTTGTATATAATATACAAATGGATGAAGACTATTGCTTGACATAGCGTAAGCCGCCCTGAGTCTTCGGAGAAGGGCGGGATATAAATGCAATTAAAAAAAACAAATATTATAAAATTATGTTAATATATGGGCATGCAACCATGAATATTTTTCCCATCACCTTTTTGGGAGAAAGGCATGGGGGAGAGAAATAAGAATGTAATAAAGTGTCTCCAGATGACAAATTAGGAAATAATGAAGTCAATCCATTAATTCTAATTAGGATATCTTTTTATAGAATTGGTATGAGTCATCTCCTTCCCTGCCCATAAATACTATCCACAGACTCCTGTTGTCCTGTATCAAGCCAGGAAGGAAAACAATATAAAAAGGCTGGGAAAAACACAAGCCTTCCAATATCTATCCAACCTAATACGCTGGCTGCAAAAAGTGGAATGCAGAGAGCAGGCGGTGTCTATGTGCAGATGTACGTATGGTATAATATAAAAGAGAGATTATTGACAACAGGGATGGAAACAGACGAAAGAAAATAGTCAATATTGCGCTCTCATCAACATGAATCCAACTCTGTTTCTGGAGCTCCCCTGGATTTGCAAGATATGTGTTTATAGCAAAATCCTAGTTTTAAGAAAACAATGCTCTGATCTGGCTGGTATCAGATCAGCTCACAGAGCAGCAAGTATCTTGGGATTTAAGTTGTTTACATGAAATGCAGCTAGTTTAATTGTAAAACATGCCTGCAGTCTGCCCTTAGTTACTTTCAAACCGCTCCTAAATTAATGCATACTGACAAATTTTAAACAATATCTGGTATTCACATCAGAGCAGCTGTCAACAATGAAGACTAATTAAACTTCCCATTGTGGTCAACGCCTGCCTGCTTTGTCTTAATCTCACCCCCCCCCCAAAAAAGTTGTCGATTTTGATATTTTCCTTATATAAACTAGAGATCCATCTGCCTTTGAAGTAAAAGATTTCTGGATGGATCAGGAAGGATAGCTCCACGAAGCCAGCTTACTTGTGGGTGAATTAAATTTAATTAATGAATTAAGATATTTATATCCCCCTGTAGCAGGAAAAGCTTTACTTTAGGTTAACACATGTCACTTCTAGGTGCCACAACTCATCGGATTAAGCTAACTACCAGAAGCAGTGCAATTCTGTACTCATTCAAACATTGCTAGATCATCAACAGGTGATTTGGACGCTACATCTCACTGATAATTCAAAAGAGGCCAGTGGCCAAGCAAGAGGTCACAGCAGACACTTTTTATTGTAAGGGTGATGAAAAGGGCCAGTATGTAATTATGAAGACAATTGTGCAGATGCTTATATCTCTATTAAGGGTGCATCGAATAATGTCAGCCACTGTTTTTGGATTTCATCCGCTACGGTTGGCTGATTGCAGCTTTGCTGATTGATGGTTTCACTTCTTGCTTAGTCTATCAGTGTGATGCCAAGGATCCTACAGAGAGAATGCATTTGGAAGGTTTCCAGGTTTTAGATTTCTGGCTATGTAAGCGTCCACGACTCAGCTCCATAAACTAGCAATAGTGGTATCAGTGAACGAAACGGTCATGGTTTAGTTTATACAGTTGGGCACCTGATGATTAAACAAAATGTTGTGGCTTGTCGGCTGCCAGCCCCTCCAGCAGCCGAATCACATGAGGAGGAAGAAGCGTGGGAGTCAGGATCAGCATCAAGGCAACCTGAGAGCTCTGAGGGGGAAGAGGGAATGGAGCTGTCAGAGACAGAAAGAGACGGAGTCTGGGCTGTCTGTTAGACCTCAGATGGAGTCAACAGCCCCCAGGTCTGGAGCTGGCTGATGAGGAACAGCTGGCTCCAGTGCCTGATGCGCGGATGCACAGAAGGCAGAGGAGAGGAGAGCAGTGGAAATGTGTGGGCTGATCCTTGGGACAGAAGAGCCACCACTGCTAGCAAAGCCCCACCCTAGGTCTAAGGATAAAAGACGGGGTGGAGATGAATAGATGTGGTAGGCCAGGGGTCTCCAACCTTGGCAACTTTAAGACTTGTGGACTTCAACTCCCAGATTCCTCAGCCAGCTTTGCTGGCTGAGGGATTCTGGGAGTTGAAGTCCACAAATCTTAAAGTTGCCAAGGTTGGAGACCCCTGTGGTAGACAACTATTCATCTCCCTGCCGGACAGACTTGTTAGCCTGCTGTGAGAGAGAGACTTTTTTGCCAGGGCTACTGGCACTCCTAATAAAGGAATTGTTGATTGATTACAGAGGTTTGTTGTGTTTGGGGAGCTGGGTCAGAACAAAAAAGCTGCTGGGGCAGTACTGATTTGGTCTTTCATTTCAGCTGTTAAGGCACCACCATCACCCACCACCCAGTAATATGAAGCTGGCTTGATTTTTAAAATTTTAATTTGTTTTAATGGGTTTTAAATTTCTGTAATTTTATAGGGTGTAATTGTATTTTAAATTTTTGGCCAATTGAATAAGTTTTTTAAGGGTTGTTCTTAATATTGTATGTGGTTTTTTTTGTATTTTATTTGGTTGTTCACCGCCCTGAGTCCTTCGGGAGAAGGGCGGTATACGTTAAAATATTATTATTATTATTATTATTATTATTATTATTATTATTATTATTATTATTATTATTATTATTATTATTATTATTATTATTATTATTATTATTATTATAAACTTTGAATTCTTGTACTTTCCTAATTTGCATTCCATTTAAATCTATGACTGCTGGCAAGCAATCAGTGGAAGGTACTTTTATCTTTCAGATAATGCTCTGTGGAAAGGACTTGCTGCTGAGAGAATTACACGTAAGATCAGATGGTTCCTGTGGCACACTTATGATACCTCAACCTGTAACAGTCACATCAAAAGTCAACTATCAGAGGGTTTCCCAGTCTGCATAAGGGCATGTCAAGGATGTGTCTTATCACATTACTATTCAGCATGAGTAGTCCTCAACTTATAACCACAACTGGGATCAGAATTTCCATTGCTAAGCAAGGCTGTTTGTTAAACAAGTCATATCCATTTTTATGTCCTTTTTGGACATGGTTAAATGAATCACTCTAGCTGTTAAGTGAAGCACATGGTCCTTAAGCAAATCTAGCTTCCTGATTGACTTTGCTAGTTGGAAAGTCTGGCAGGGAAGTTGCAAATGATGATCATATGGCCTCTGGATGCTGTAACCATCATAAATACATACTGGTAGCCAAGCACCGGAATTTTGAACATGTGACTCTTGGGATGCTATGACAGTCATAAATGTGAGGACTCATCCATGTCATTTTTTTTCAATAACTTCAAATGGTCACTGAACAGGCAGTTGTAAGTTGTAAGCTGAGGCCTACCTATATGTCACCAGAGAAACATTTTCAAATAAGTGTGAAATTCATCATTGACCTTATATATGCAGATGACTACAAATACAACCAAAAATATAGCCCAATAAATATAACCATCAGAATTAGCTGTGAAATTGTTGCTACATTTATTTAGGAAGCTTAATTTCTGTTTTTTTAAAAAAAATTCACTAGTGTACTGTCAATGGTCAGATAAAAGCAGAAGATGAAGCTGAAATATTTCAACCTAATTAAATACCTGCAACATGCCTCAACATACTAAATGCAGTTGATTTTGTGTAAGATCTGTGGAAATGTACTCATCAATTGTATAGAATGGCTTCATCACTGAATCTCAAATATTTTCCACTTCAGGTCTAAAAATCGTTTGACTGCAACGCAAGCTGGAATAACTTACTGTCTTTCTTTGAAAGCATGACCCATCTAGAACTTGACAGCTAGAATGAAAATAGCTTTTCATGCATAAAAACATGTTGTTTTCTTCTGCATGTTACAGTATTAAAGATGACAGCAGATGCTGATTCATCCAGAAACTGAACAGTATAGAAATCTAATTTTGCTACTGATAATTATGTAAACCTTTCCCCAATAAATATTTTTCAACAGTCTAAAACTAAAACCCAATCTATCCATTAGTCTGCAACTTGTAAAATGATTTAATAAATTAAAAATGCCATTCACAATCCTATACAAATAGTCCTCAACATACAACAGTTCATTTACTGATCATTCAAAGTTACAAGGGAAAAAAGTGACTTCCAAAATTGTAGCATCCCCACAGTCACCTGACCAAACCTCAGACCCTTGGCAACTGACTCATATTTATGACGTTTGCAGTGTCCTGGGGTCATGTGAACCCCTTTTGCAACCTTCTAATAAGCAAAGCCAATGAGGAAACCAGATTCATTTAACAACCATATTACTAATGTAACAACTGCAGTGGTTCACTTAACAACTGTGGCAAGAAAAATCCTAAAATGGGGCAAAACTCACTTAAAGGTTTCACTTAACAACAGAAATGTTGGGCTCCATTGTGGTTGTAAATTGAAGACCACCTGCACATTGCACCATTTAACCCTTTTACAAACTGCAGGCTTTTATTTGTGTACCAAGTTAAAATCCATGGAGATCATCCAGGTCAAAAAGTTGTAAAAAAAAAACGCTTTTAAAAGGCTTCTCTGGCGATCCCAGCTGAGTTGCCTGATCACCAGAACCTTTAAAAAACATGTTTTCTACAAGCTCTTCTGGCCGAAGAGGTTGTTAAAACAATCCTTTTAAGAGGGTCTGGGCTGCGATCAGGTAACTTCAGCTGGGATCGTCAGAGGAGCCTTTTAAAATCTTTTTTTCCTCTGGCAATCCCAGCTGAGTTGCCTGATCATCACAGGCTTTTAAAATAATTTTTTTACAACCTCTTACAACAGCCCCCGCCTTTGCCCACCCAAATCGCCCTATCCCCACTTACCTAATTGCTGCTTTTTTCGGGCTTGCTAAGCCTTACTTCAGCTGCTACAATCAATTGCATCAGCTAGCAACTAAATCTGCCTGCCTGCAATCCATCTCATTGGTGAGCAACTCAGTCTACCTGCCTCCAATTGGGTAAGTAACTTAGGGTGGGGAGTCTTAAAAATAGTTAATTGGGGTTCTTTTAAGGAGTTTTTTTTAGACAGCAATTTAAAGTTAAGGAAGTTTTAAATTTAGCTGCTTTTATCTAAAAAATATAAATAAAATAAAATAATGAAATATTTGTGCAGCTTTCTGAAATTTGGTGTGTTTGTAGTGTTTCACTCAACTATACAAACACACAAAAGCTCACAAAGCTGCATGTGGCATTGTGTGTGTGTGTGTGTGTGTGTGTGTGTGTGTGTGTGATTCGGTTGTGTTGTGTTGTGTGTGTATAAAGTGTGAAAGTTGGTTTTTGAGCTTTTTGTGGCTGTATGAAGGGGCTGTTGCAGGAGCCATTTTAGGTGAAGTGCAGCTGCTTTTACATTGTGTGTGAGTCAGTTGTATTGTGTTGTGTGTAAAGTGCGAAAGTTGGTTTTTGGTACCTCTTATTGTTTTGTGTACTTTGTGTACTTTTTATTATTTTATTATTTATTGTTGGCCACACCCACCCAATCACCTGACCACCAAGCCACATCCACCAATTAAGCCACGCCCACAGAATAGGTAGGGAAAATTTTTAGATTTCACCACTGACTACTACCAGTGATATCACAGGACAGTATTATATAGCCCTCAGAAGTTGGAATGCCAGATTGTAGCGAGAGGGTAAGGGAGGCATAGCAACTTCCCCTACTGACTTTCCAGAAACTGACAGATAAGGTTGCAAACAATAACGAAATAATACTGTAAGTGCAAGCCAATTGGCTACGGCCCAGACTGCATGACTGCAGGGATTTTGGGACTGCCAGAGGACTGGCCAAGAGCACCATTTGTTCTGCTGCTGTACCATAGACTTCATAGAAGTCTACATAGACTTCTACAAAGCTTTTGACTCAGTAGTACACGATAAACTTCTCCTAAAACTAATATTCTATGGCATCTCAGGACCCCTTCACAAATGGATATCTGCTTTTCGGTCTAACAGACAACAAGTGGTCAAAATTGGCAATGCCTTATCAAATCCTGTTCCTGTCAAGAGTGGCGTTCCTCAAGGCAGCGTCCTTGGACCAACACTCTTCATACTATACATTAATGATCTTTGTGACCATATCTCAAGTAATTGTGTTCTCTTTGCTGACGATGTCAAACTATTTAACACCACAGACAATACTTCTATCATTCAAAACGACCTTGATCATCTAACCGCTTGGTCTAAAACTTGGCAGCTCCAAATTTCAACCAGCAAATGCTCAGTCTTACATATAGGAAAAAAGAACCCAAACACTAAGTACATACTAGATGGACATTACCTTACAGACGACCCCCATCCTATTAAAGACCTTGGGGTTTTCATGTCAAATGATCTAAGTGCCAAAGCCCACTGCAACTACATAGCAAAAAAAGCTCTAAGAGTTGTAAACCTAATCTTGCGTAGCTTCTTTTCCAAAAACACCACACTACTAACCAGAGCATATAAAACATTTGCTAGACCAATTCTAGAATACAGCTCACCTGTTTGGAACCCTCACCACATCTCTGACATCAACACAATTGAACGTGTCCAGAAATATTTTACAAGAAGAGTTCTCCATTCCTCTGAAAACAACAAAATACCTTATCCCACCAGACTTGAAATCCTAGGCTTAGAAAACTTGGAACTCCGTCGCCTTCGACAAGACCTAAGTTTAACTCACAGAATCATCTATTGTAATGTCCTTCCTGTCAAAGACTACTTCAGCTTTAATTGCAATAATACTAGAGCAACTAATAGATTTAAACTTAATGTCAACCGCTTTAATCTAGATTGCAGAAAATATGACTTCTGTAACAGAATCATCAGTGCTTGGAATACTTTACCTGACTCTGTGGTCTCTTCTCATAATCCTAAAAGCTTTAACCAAAAACTTTCTACTATTGACTTCACCCCATTCCTAAGAGGACCATAAGGGGCGTGCATAAGCGCACAAACATGCCTACCGTTCCTGTCCTATTGTTTTTTTCTTTTCTTCTTCCTATATATATATATATATATATGCTTATACCTCCTATATTTACTCATATATATGTTTATATACTATATAATCTTTTTGTATGATACCTACATATATTGTTGTGACAAAATAAATAAAATAAATAAAATAAAACCATTGTAACTTTGAATGATCACTGATGGAAAGACATGCATGTAACTTTTTGCAAAAATCTGAAGAACATATATGCATACTAAGTTGTAAATATCTATAGAAATAAATTCATTCAATTTTGGCTTACTTGAGTCCTGGAATATCCAGAAGATTGGTCAGTCCTGTCCAGTTAATTTCCAAAAGCTGGAAAGATTTAAAAAAATGATATTAAAATGTTGCTTAGAGCAACCACAGCTTAAGAAGCAGGACATGCTGATGGTCAGGAGAATTTCAGCAAAAATTCTAAAACTGAGAAAACCTTGTGGTTTTAACTTTTTATGTACCAATGATTTAGTTAGAAACAATATTCTTAGGAAGTGGTCTCCAGCCTTTGCAACTTCAAGAAGCCTGAAATTCAAGCTCCAGAATTTGAGCATGTGCTCACTGTGCCTCTTGATTAGTTTAATGCATTTCTATGATTACCTATTAAGATCTTTCTCTGAATAACATGTGTTGACTTGTCCATGGTTTTCCCTTTCACAAGCCAACGTTTTCATTGACTTCCAGGTTGCAGATGTGCAATGTGCCCTATTAAGAGTCTTGCGGACAGAGGGGAAAAATGTTCCCTTTTCCCCAGACATAGGAACTTTTTTCAGTGATCTAAATTGTAGTTCATTGACTTTCTCCAACTGAAGGATTTAAATTTATATGGGTAACAGTCAACTACCCTATGTATTTGTTAATTAGGAAAAGCGTGTATCACTGCGGACTTCTTTTCATAAACAGTCTACTAACTGTAGAACCAATATCTGGATTGTACATTTAATGCAGAAAATACAGTATCTCACAGATCAAGTACAAAAAGTTAAAGAGATAGGTTTTAACCTAAACTGTTAATTGACCAGTTTCTGATGTACAGAGAATATTTATATGCCTTAAAACAGACAGTTATATGCAATTCCAGTAGTAATCTCAAATCATACAGGCCAGATATAGTTTGATGCCTTCTATCTGTCTTTCGAGGTATTTATGTCTAAATCAGGACTTTATCCTTTTTCAGTTAGTAGGCCCATTTAGTATTTTGAGAAGATATTGTGAACAATCTTGCGAAATAGCTGCAGAAAGGGCCTTCCCATTAATGTAACAGCTACCATGGGAGATACATCCAATTAAAAAGAACTAAGGAACAAATGGTTACAATCATTCCTAAGGGATATTCTCTACTTCCCATTTATCCTTGTCTTTCTTCTGAACAAGGCAGATATACTTGCAATAAATAGACATAAACACACACAAACATAAACACAGATAGGCACATAGTATAACAACTCAGCATTTTTATGTACTAAGAATATGAGATGCATCAGAGACCCAGAGGCAGCATTGACAGCAAAGATTTGTTGATAGCTGGCACTTTGCTTTATGACATGCCAGCTCGCTTTTTTATTTTTAATTAAAAGGGCTTTTTGAATGTAAACAGATGGAGGCAAAGTGTATGTTAGGTCCCAATGGGAATATCAGTGGCTCCACTGGAAAAAACAGTGAATCCACTGGCATCAATGCAAGATTTACCTATAACTTGCAAAGTTTAAACTGTTTTTACAATAAAGGCTTGTTCATTATACCTTCAAATTAGCCCAAGCTTGAAAGAGAATTTGCAGTTTGCAAAAAGCAAGTTTATTCACCAGTATGAACTAAATATAGAATTGTCAAAATCTACTAGCTTAAATAAAACACATATATGTGCAGTTTGCTTGAAATCTTTAATGCAAGAAAAGTTATAACAAAAATGTGATGTTTGTTTTCTAAATCACTTTGTGTTTGCTAAAGATATTTTAATAAGCTTCTAACATTCATACCGTCTTCTGTTAGTTTACCACGATGAATGATTTTTAAAAAAATACGAAATACAAGGCAAAAGATGCCTGACAAAAACTTTGGCCACGAACCACAGAAGACATAAGCAAATTCATTAGACAAGTATGTTCAGAACTATTAATTCAGACAGTGCTACCATATATAGTCATCACAGCCAGCAACAGACACTGACTAGAGAGTGCACTGAATTATTGCCAAATGTTACTTTGGCCTGGAAAATATGAGAAGAAACATTACTAGATTCCAACTAACCCAACATTTCTCCCTCTGGACAAAATAGTAATTTTTCTCTCCTGCTGTAGCCACTGACGATCCAAGTGATAGAAAACAGCTATAATAAAATGTCTGCTTGAAACTCCAGAGACAGGATATATAAGGATTCTATTCTATTAAGTATTTTAGATTATTGTATTATTTTATTGCAAATTATAAATATTTGTTTCATTTTAATAGTACTATACTGAAAAACCTTAGGACTGTGTTCCTGGAAAACTGTAATATTAATATGGAGGCTGTTCTTAAATATTCTGTCTGCAGGTATTACAGCTGCCTTGCCACTTATAAATCTTACTCAGCATGATAGTTATTTAAAAGATATTTTAACAGAATTCTGGTTTATGATTACTGAGTAAACATTTTAATCTATATTTTAAGTCTGCACATTGCCTTAAGCATAGACTTCAACTTGTCAGTGCTCTAATAAGCACACACCAAAAATAATTTACAAATCCCGGATTACAAATTACTGAGAGAGATACAAGACAGATTTCTAGCTTTGGGCACAATACCACAGTTGATGATTGCAAGAGGAACCAAGCACTCGTCAATTATCAACAGTTCTTTAGAATCTTACAATATTATCACTGGCTAGAGCAGACCTCCCTCTCTCGTGGAAGGAGAATCAGAAATTGGCAGATGAACCGAATGTGTTCTATTGTAGGTGTGAGAGGAGACCACTGTCAGCTATCGCTACTCTCTCCATCTCAGATACATGAACAACAGCTAGGTCTCTTAGGCTGACTCCATCCCTCTGGGCCCTGCACCTCTGGTGAGCTCAGAAAAAGATGTGCAAGGTCTATTTCATAAACAAAAAGGTGGAAAAGCACCAAGGCCAGACAGGGTAACTCCCTCTTGCTTAAGAGTCTGATCAACTGCCCCCCATCTTCCTTTTTACTTCAAACACTCTACTGTCCAAGAAACCCTTCATTAAGGAGTTGAATGACTACAGACCAGATATCCAGATCAGACTGACATCCTTAATTATGAAAACCTTCTAAAGATTAGTGCTGGCCCAGCTGAAAGCCATTACAGATCTGCTGCTAGACTCCTAGCAAATTGCCTACAGTGCAAACAGGTCGGCAGATGATGCTGTCAATATGATACTGCACTACGTGTTACACCAACTTGAATCCCCAAAAAACTATGGAAGGATCTTTTCTGTGGATTTCAGCTCAGCCTTCTACACTCTCATTCCTGAAACCCTTCTCTCTAAACTTTTTTCAAGAAGCAACTGGACTTTCTGGTTTTTCTTTGAAGACGTTTTGCTTCTCATTCAAGAAGCTTCTTCTTCAGGTCTGACTGGATGATGGGGAATGGAAGGATTTATACTCCTTGCAGACGGCTGGACATTTGCGTTCTTTTAGCGGGTCATTAAGGTCACCTGGAGGTTTAAAATGTTTTAAAAGGTTTAAAAAAGAAATATAGAAATTTCCACTTACTGGTTTCCTAAGGAAAAATAAAGATAATGCTCCAATTAAGGGTATATCACCAAGCAGAGGTTCTAATATAACTCTCATTGTGCCATGAATCTAAAAGAAAAAAGAAAACAGCCATGACCACAGCACTAAGCCAGTTTGGTGTAGTAGTTAAAGGCATCAGGCTAGAAACTGGGAGATCATGAATTCTATTCTGCCTTACACACAAAACTAGCTGGGTGACCTTGGATTATTCATTCTCAATCCTAGCAAGCAGGTAATGCAAACTACTTCTGAAATCTTTCCAAGAAAACACCAGAACCCAGTCTATGAGGTCACCAGAGTAAAAGGTACATACATGTATACATACACAGCACTAACGATGAATTAAAAATTACTTTAACTATGATATATTATGCATAAAGTTTTTTAGTAAATTTGAACTTGAATAATGTTAAATAGAATAAAACTATACAATTTCAGTTAAACAAGGTATAATAGATAAAAAAAAAGAAATTCACCTGTATACTTTTCACTCCAGCTCTACAGAAGTATCTCTTGATCTCCAAATCAATTTCACAGTTTCCCACAAAACTAAGAAATATCAGAAAACACTGTAATATTGTACAATACATACACTCTATTAATAAATTGCTATTAAAAAACAATTTCAGGACACCAAAAGTTTAAAAATCCATTTTTTTCTCTAAATTATAGCAAGACTGTAATCCACTGAGGCTTGGCTAAAATGTACTTTTAAGTATCTTGCATATGTTATACAACCACCATCATAGCATTTGCTTAATGTTAAAATGTTTAATGTCAATTTTATATATTATTATATACTGATTATATTGCACGCCACCCAGAGCCCCTTTCTAAGAGAGATAGGCGGTTATGAAATAGGAAATTAAATAAATAAATAAATATCACCAAATTAGTGCTGAAAGTTTTAGTAAACCTCAACCTATAACCTACACACACACACACACACACACACACACACACACATACACACTCACACACACATATATATATATATATTTATTTATTTATTTTTCTGAGGTTTTCGCGGGTGTTTGTATGTAGGTCTTTGGTTATTCGGGTTTTCTCCCGCGTAAAATTGGAAGTGTCTTGGCGACGTTTCGACGAAGTCTCATTCGTCATCTTCAGGCTTCAGCTTCGTGCTTCTGGGAGCAATGTGTGATTGCAGCTGTTTCTTCCTTTTTAACTGCTAGTGGCAATTGCTCCCAGAAGCACGAAGCTGAAGCCTGAAGATGACGAATGAGACTTCGTCGAAACGTCGCCAAGACACTTCCAATTTTACACGGGAGAAAACCCGAACAACCATATATATATATATATATATATATATATATATTCCTTTCTTATAAATTACTTGTCACTGTATATTGCACATGATTTTTTTTATTTCCTGCTTTATTTCCTTTTAATTTAATACTGTGCTAGTTTAGATTATACATCTAACAAAATAAACAAGACAAAAAGGGAAAAGACTAGTTGATTGTACCCAAACAATGAATGAATGACCTTCAGGTCTATATGGATTGGCTTAAGTCTTTGCCACACAGCTTACATGAAATATGATCTACTATTTGGACACAGACTGCAGCAGAACACTTTATCCGCTGAGTGCATAATGGCTGTGAACTATTTACAGCTAAATCAATCTGCAGATCCAAGACGTGACTACAGACCCGTTACATACTTAGCCCCACTGCTTGCCTTTTATTTCATTAATATTCTTACAATTTACAAAGTGATGGTTTTCCATACTGTGCAATAGAGGAGAAGCAAAACAGCTTTACCTTCAATATTAACAAACAAGAATACAATTACATTATCCACTAAACTTTAAGCTCTTCATCACGAGTAGCATCAAGAGTATTTGCTCATTCAGAATGCAAAGCTGATACAGTCACTTGGCCAAAAAAAGAACAAAATGGGGAAGTACTAGAGTAGTTAAAATTAGATTTATTCTTTCATCAGACCATGCATCACTCTTAAATGACATGGTGTTGTAGTACCATGCTTTTAGCATCCTTGTGTTGTGGGCTATTGACCAAAGGCTCCTCCAGCAGCTGAATCACATGAGGAGGAAGCGTGGGAATCAGGATCAGCAAAAGGCAACCTGGGAACTCCGAGGGGGAAGAGGGAATGGAGCTGTCAGAGAGAGAGAGACAGAGGCGCAGCTCCCAGATCTGGACCCACAGCTGAGTCCAGTGCCGAATGCGCATTTGCACAGAAGGCAGAGGAGAGCAGTGGAAATCTATGGGCTGATCCTTGGGACAGAAGAACCTCCGCTGCTAGCGAAGCCCCACCCTAGCTCTGAGGATAAAAGTCAGGGAGCAGAGATGAATAGATGTGGCAGACAACTAATCATCTCCCTGCCGGACAGACTTGTTAGCCTGCGGCTAGAGAGAAACTTTTTACCAGGGCTGCTGGCACTCCTAATAAAGGAATCATTAATATAATAACTTCAGAGGGTTTGTCATGTTTTGGGAACTGGGTCAGAACACCTAGAAGTCTAGCAGCAAATAATACAAACCTCCACACCTGCAAGAAATCTAGAGATCTATTTTGCCCCAACAGCACCTTCCCTGACAAATATAACACACTATATTAGGGGCCCGTTTTTACACTGATAATTATGCCAGCTCCCACAATGCTCCTCTGGATTCCATATATACAAACCCAGTCCCACCAATTAATGGACATATCAGGACTCAACAAGGCTCAAAACAAGGGCAAAATAATATTAGACTATTTCAATACCCACAACAGACCCTAAAGAAGAGGTGGGTTTCAGCAGGTTCTAACCAGTTCCAGAGAACTGGTAGCAGAAATTCTGAGTAGTTCAGAGAACCGGTAATAAAAATTCTGACTGGCCCTGCCCCAATCTATTCTCTGCCTCCAGAGTCCCAGCTGATTGGGAAGAAATGGGGATTTTGCAGAACCTTCCAGCAGATTGGGGTGGGAATGGAGATTTTACAGTATCCTTCGCCTGCCATGCCCACCAAGCCAAGCTATCCCCACCAAACCACACCCACAGAACCGGTAGTAAAAAATTTTGAAACCCTCCACTGACCTAAAGTATCTATTCAGAAAAATTGTAACTTTAATCTAAGATAGAGTGAGAAATTATTGAACTCGTATCAGTTATCAGTAATGCTTAATGTTTTTAATATTTGTTAATGATAGTAGCTTTAGATAGTTATTATTTGAGTTTCCTTTTAAAAGGCTGCCCAGAGTCACTTGCTTGTAAGAAGAATGACTCTATAACTGGATGGATGGATGGACAGACAGACAGACAGACGGACAGATAGATAAAAAGCTTTCAGGCAATCTCAGAAGGTGCCATCAAACATAATAGTCTTTAACACATTAGAACAATTAATTGATAAGATGCTTATAAATCCAATTCACATACAAACTGTGTAACCCCCTCCTTTCAACTTCTGCCTTTATTCTATAGCAGTCTAGTCCCTTTATGTATCTGTTGAAAGTAATTCATGAAAGCTTATGCTTTCTAATAAAAGTTAATAAAAGGAGCTACTTGCATATAATTTTGCCACAACAGACTTCCTCCTTCAAAGTTAGTAACATGCGATTTATAATTTGAAGAAGTTTCTAAAAACTAATTTAAATACGCCAATAACATGGAAGATGGCCTTTTTTTGACATCGCCCCCCCACCCGGGAGTACCTCCAGAAGTGACCCCCCCCCTTTCCTGGCCTTCTAAAAAGAGGTTAAACATGGCTCTGTGGCCTTACATAAGGTGCCCAAAGGAACACACAGTTGTGGGGTTGGCTGGTGCCATGAAAGCCTACCCTTTGGCTTTGTCAACTAATTTTAAATTTTCATAATTTTATAACTATTAAAATTTCAACTCTAAAATGTTAACATTTTAATTTTTATATACTATTTCAAATTTTGATATTGTATTATACATGCCCCAAGTCCCACTTTGAGAGAGATGGGCAGTCCAGAAATGTGAAATATAAATAAACAAAACATCTTCACTTTTATTACATGGCATTTAATAGTTTAGATAGGTAAAATCAAAAGAAAAAAGAAAAGGGCACAAAAACTAAGTATTTCTTTTCAGATTTGCTAATTAAGGTAAGGTAAAGGTTCTCCTCGCACATATGTGCTAGTCGTTCCTGACTCTAGGGGGCGGTGCTCATCTCCATTTCAAAGCCAAAGAGCCAGCACAATCCGAAGACGTCTCCGTGGTCATGTGGCCAGCATGACTCAATGCCAAAGGTGCACAGAACACTCTTACCTTCCCACCAAATGTGGTCCCTATTTTTCAAAAATTGCTTTTTCGAAAGCATTTTTTACATGCTTTTAAACTGCTAGGTTGGCAGAAGCTGGGACGAGTAATGGGAACTCACCCCGTTACACGGCACTAGGGATTCGAACCGCTGAACTGCCGACCTTTCGATCGACAAGCTTAGCATCTTACCCACTAAGCCACTGCATCCCATTATTTGCTAATTACAACATTTTAAAACTTATTTTTAAAATGTGGGATTTCCATTTAATGGAACTCAACAAGAGAGTCCAGTTGCCTTTTGGAAAAAGCACCTTTGGGATAACCATGACTTGGATGGTTGAGAATCTCCAGAGATACTTAATAGAAAAGACTGTCTATAATCATTTACTTTAAATGTTATTTTTTCATTCTTAACTGCTAAAAATTGCCTAGACTGTAGCAAATTATAAATGGAGTAAATACGTTTTTTAGGTCCATAATTAATAGAAAGAAAAAAGCTAGTTTCCAAACATACTATCTTATCTCTCTCTCTCTCTCTTTGTAGACATCTGGAATTTATTTATTTTATTTTATTTATTTATTTAGATTTTTATATAAGCAATATTTGGAAACAAGCCTGGTTTTTTCCCCTGATTTTTATAGCAATGACAGAAAATGGACTTAGACTAAAGGTAAAGGTAAAGGTTCCCTTCGCACATACATGCTAGTCGTTGCCAACTCTAGGGGGCAGTGCTCATCTCTGTTTCAAAGCCGAAGAGCCAGCATTGTCTGAAGACGTCTCCGTGGTCATGTGGCCGGTATGGCTCAACGGCAAAGGCGCACGGAACGCTGTTACCTTCCCACCAAAGATGGTCCCTATTTTTTCTACATGCATTTTTAGGTGCTTTCGAAACTGCTAGGTTGGCAGAACTGGGACAAGTAATGGGAGCTCACCCCGTTACACGGCAGCACTAGGGATTCGAACCACTGAGCTGCCGACCTTTCGATCGACAAGCTCAACGTCCTAGCCCCTGAGCCACCGTGTCCCTAAACTTAGACTAAATTTCCACAATTAATATATTTTTCCTTGCTGCTTTTATTAGTGCCATTAATGAAAAAGCTGGAGACATACAATTGACACCCATATTATTGCTATGCAACGTAAGAAGTTATCCTGCTTTTCAAGAAATCCCTTCTAAGTTTTATTCTGCCGTCATACTATAGAACAGTGGTATGTCATTTTTGCTAGCTTAATTTTTGTGCAGCAATGCTTAGGGTTGCATAATGGTCCCATTAACACATATGGATTTCTTTGTTTTTATATCAAGCTAAAAGGCATTTCTTTCTCTGAGAAGCAAGCACTGCAACATTTTTGCAATGAAGAACATTTTCAGGAATTTAAGACACAATATATGCTTACTAAAACAGGATTACCTGATTTGTAGATCCAAAATGATCTGCCTTTTATCCACATTTTCAGTATACACTTTCACACCATTAATCCTAATGGGCTGAAATAAAAATTTCCAATTTAATAGATCAATAGGTCTTTAAGAATGGTGCTTAAATGTAAAACACTTTCACTTTATTTAAAATGTTATATTATGTAAAAACAGATCCAGATGCTTACAGAGCTGATAATGTCAGATTGAAAGGATTATTATTCTGAACTATAAAGAATACAAAAAAAGGCAACTCCCTGGACAAGCACTGCTCAATAGCAATAGCCTCAGAGAAAATCAGAGAAAAAAGAAATTCTTAGTTCAAAGCTTGCAGTTTAATTGAGTCTTTTCACCATTAAGAGAATGACTTGAATTTAGAAAATGCTATAACAACATTAAGCTTGCATGGTTCGATGAGAAAGCACCTATGGAAATAATTTGCCCAGCTCTGAATTTTTTGAAAATTAGTATGAACTGCAAAAACAATCCCATCCTGCACATGTATCCCTGTAACTTATTCTTAATAAAAGTGCATAGTTTCTAGTCACCATTGATAAATACACACACCCATATACACAAAGACACCATGATATGCAGAGCCAGGCACCCATTGCTTCAGATTCTTAAATCAACAGAGCTGAGTTGAGCAAACAAAATCTGCTCTCAGCAGAAGCTTTAGTGATTATGTGCCTGCCCTCTGAACAAGATTTTCCAAAGGAGAATGGAGCAACATTTATTCAGTATATATATTTAGACTGCAAGCATTGATGTTCGAAAACCTAAATAATCTTGTAATATGAGAAGTTTACATTTTGAAGCATAAATACTACTTTTATCACCATAGCAATCAAACAATTGATACAATACAGTATCTGCTTGATAGGAAGTATATCAACCTACTCCACCCCACCCAACCCAGCCCAAATAGTTATGCAAAATTTACTGAAACTCAAAACAAACCAAGATAGATACTTAATGTAGATATAAAGTAAGAGACACAATGTAATCTGGTTCTCTCTTAGGCACGTCTGTGTGCACACATACACACACACACTGGTGTATATTGTAAGTGATACTGAGACTATGAATCAATATTATAGGTAGTCCTCACTTATGACCTAAGATTTCTGTTGCTAAGTGAGACATTTGTTCAGTTTTGCCCCTTTTTATGACCTTTCTTGCCACAATTAAGTGTTCTTGCCTGCAGTTGTTAAATTAGTAAACACTGTTATTGAGACGCTGCTTCTCAGAAGGTTACAAAAGGTTATCACATGACCCCTGGGACACTGTAAGTGTCATAAATACATGCCAGTTACCTGGTGATCTAATTTTGATCATGTGACCATGGGGATTCTGCAATCGTTTTAAATGTGAAAAATGGTCATAAGTCACTTTTTTCAGTGCTGCTGTAACTTCTAACAGTCATTAAATAAATTTATGTTGTAAGTCGAGAATTACATATACAGGACTCCTGTAAACAGTAGCATTCACTAACCTGAACTGCAATTCAAATAATCTGAAACAAGATTTTGGAACTAAAATTTTGGAACTAATATTCTTCCATCAATGATAAACACATTCAGAGAAACAAGCTCAGGGAATTTTCATTTTTTTTCAGGGTGTCAAATTTTTGCTTTTCAGTTGCTTTTGGAACAAATCTGCTTCCCTGTTTAATGACTTAATGTTAAATAAAATCATCAGTATAATATCTGATGATTCAATTTAGCTTCCAATTCAAAAAAAACCATACCTGATGCCCTATATCAATTTTTGTGAAACTGAAAGTACTCAAATGGCTGTTCGCTCCTTTCACTGCAGGCTCTATTGTTTCACGGAAGAGCTTCTCGATAAATTGGCAAATGAAAGGCCACATGTGTTTCACTGTCTGCAAAAGGAAAAGAGACCACTAAGTTTTCAATGTTAATCCATGATCATGCTATTAACCCCATTTCATTAAAAATGTGAATTTCTGTATTGTTAGCCATTTATATCACTTTACCTTTGCAGCCCCTTAAATTTTTGTGGCCTCTTAATGCTACTTCATTACCACATAGTGTTTTACTGTATATACTCATCTGAAGTGGGATGAATGGCATGTAAATTTAATAAATGATAAAATTTATGATTGTGTAAAGATAATCTCAGTATGACTGTGGTGAGAGTGTCTACAGTAATAGACAGATTACCACCCTGGGTTCTTTAGAAAAAGCTTGTAAATATTTCAATAATGGTTATTCTCAAAATTTGCCAGATGTTCTCCATATTCTCTTCTGTCAGCTGAGGTAATTTTTAAATCTCTAGCTGGACTTCACTATATTTTATTCTGCTTTATGCTTGAGAAAACAAGTATACTGGAGGAAAATTCTTAACTGAATATTGATTTACATTTACATCCAATCACAATAAAATAAAAGGGACAATAAGCAGTCCAAATATTAAGTGAATTCAAGTGCACAGGACATGTTATGTTCTATTTCCATATCATTTTCTATTATACAACAGTATTTGGCTTGCTGAGTGTCCCCACACTTGAAGCTAACACATTATTTTGCAAATCTTGAGTTGCCCTAATCAAAATACCGCCTTATTAATTTTATATTTGTCCTGTCTAATTATCCTTTTAAATAAATAAACTGGTGTAGTTATTAAGGGTTAACAGCAACTTGATGCCACATAATCAAACAATCTTTTTTTTCTTTTAAAATCCAACTAGCATTTAAAAGCTAGCGAACATTATATTACAACTATAATTTCAGAAAGATGAACTTTTTTGTATTTTGTACAACTAATTTTCAAGCCCAACAAAACAGACTTTGGATCTTTTAGAAAATCCAAAACAGTATAATAAAAAGCACATCAAGTAAGAATTCTATTTTGTGACAAAGGCAACATTGTATACTTTTACAAAGTCTTCTAAACAATAAAAATGTCAGTTTACCTTATTTAGCCACTCTGCTCTTTCAGTATCTGGAAAGTGGACCTGGCGTTAAAAACAAAAGTTACAAATTAAGAAAAAAAACTTTGAAAAGGAAATCACAATGACCAGGAAACAAAATGGAGGAATTTGAAAATAGGAAATGGCTTCAAATATATTAAAAGCCACTGATTATAATTCTCCCATCTAGCAGTGGCTGAATGGAAGATATGGCCTGGTAATTCTGAATAAATAAGATGAATCTGATTTTAGCATTAATTTATATATACAGAAGACATAATTCAGCTGCTAAACCAGTGCTTCTCAAACCATAATCTAAACTATGTAAGCCTTTCCCCCCAAGAATAAAACTAATAATTCCATAGGTGCTAGGGGTGGGTAAGAAATAAAGATGCTATTTTAATAATTAGCTTTTAATCTATACAGTATATTGCAGAGACTCACAAACACAAACTTGCCTGCCCAAGCCTACTTAAGATAGATCAGTAAACCTGAATCTAGTTTGAAAACGCTTTACTGAAGTATTGACTTGATTTATTGAAAAGGTATTTTCATTGCTATAGTTGGTTCATGCAGGAAGACCTGGATTCATTTTCAAATTTTGCCTCTTTCTTAAATTTATGTAATTTTATATTACTGGTAGTCCTCTACTCACAACAATTGGGACCAGAATTTCTGTTGCTAAGCAAGATGATTGTTAAGTGAGTTATGCCCCATTTTATGACCTCTTTTTGCCACAGCTGTAAAGTGAATCATTACAGTTAATGAATCACACTATTGGTAAGCGAATTCAGCTTTTCCCCATTGGCTTTGCTTGTCAAAAGTCATATGACTAAATGGTGATCATATCACTTCAGGATGCTGTAAATATATGCCAGTGGCTAAGCACCTGAATTTTGATCGTGTGACAGTGGGGATAAAAGTGTGAGGACCAGTTACAATTTCAAATGGTCACTAAATGAATGATTGTTAAATTGAGAGCTACCTTTGTATATCCTCAGAAAAATTATGGAAAGTTTGACCAGTGATCTTCTAAGTATTACATCTTCAAACGATATAAAAGCATAATGTATAATATGCTAACCACAATATTTTGATACTCTTGTCACAGGAAATTATGATTTGCTAACCATAAAGAAAGGCATCTGGATGAGTGAGAAAGGGCGTTGGTCCTACTGTGAACGCACCTTGTCCCATAATGCGGAATGGGCCAGAAGTGAGTTGCTACAGTGGAATCTGCCCCGAAACTGGGTTGAAATTGTTGGCCACGCCTCCTCTTGTGACCGTTGGCCCCAGTTTTCGACGAAGATAGCCTGAAAGTGAAACTCAGCCAAAGGTTAGTAAGGACCGGCTCCAGGCCCCTTAGGCTGGGTGGGGCTGGCCCATTCCGCATTATTGGAGAAGGTACGTTCACGGTAGGACCAAAGCCCTTTCTCCCAACAGAATGCGGAATGGGCCAGAAGTGGGACATACCAAAGTTTGGCTGTCCTAAGGGTGGGATGCCGTGGGGACTGGAGATGAAGCCCCCAGAGCCAGATGAACCTGTTGAAGGACCTTCCTGCCAAACAAAGTTTCCTCAGAAGCATATACGTCCAATTTAAAATGCCTTATAAAAGGCGAAGGAGAAGTCCAGGTGCCAGCCTGCAAATTTCCTGGAGACAGGCTTGCATGCCCCATGCAGGGGTGGTAGCTGCACCTCATGTCGAATGCACAGTAATGCGCTTGGGAACAGGCAATGCCTGAATTTTATAAGCCCGGACAATACGCGCCCTGATCCAGCAACCGACAGCTGAAGGGGACACGTTAGTGTCCAATTAAGTCATCTGGAATGAAACAAAGAGTGCCTCAGACTTCCTGGTGGGTGCAGTGAGCTTTATATAAATTTTGAGGGCCCGTTGAACATCCAAGGTGTGCCATGCTTTCTCCAAGGCATGGGAAGGCCAAGGACAGAAGTTAGGCAATATGACCTCCTGGGTTCTGTGGAACAAGAAGTTCACCTTGGGACTGAATGAGGGGTCAAGTCGCAGGATGACTTTGTCTGAATGGAAGATACACAGGTCGGTCCACACAGAGAGGAACGCCAGTTCAGAAATGCGCCATGCCGATGTGATGGCCACCAGAAATGCCACCTTAAGGATGAGAAATCTGAGGCTTGCCATGTGCAAGGGCTCAAAGGGTGGTAAAGTCAGTGCCTTTAACACTCTAGGTAAGTCCCAGATAGGATATCTGTGAACAACCCGAGGGCAGATGTTACTTGCCCCACGCAGGAATCTGCGAATGACTGGGTGGTGCGCCAGCAGCTGTCTGTCCTTGACAAGACAGTGGAAAGGGCCACCACTTGTCTTCCGACGGTGTTGTGGGCCAGCGCCTTGTCGAGTCTATCCTGGAGGAAATCAAGGACCTGTGAAGTAGAAGCTGAGACAGGATTAATGTGGTGCTGGGCGCACCAGGTAACAAATACCTTCCAAGTCGAATTGTAGATCCTGATGGTGGACTGCTTCCTATCCACCTGAATGGTCCGGATAACCTTGTCAGAGTAATTTTCCGTCCTCAAGGACCCTCTCCGGATGGAGCAGGACCTCCTGCTGAGAGAGATCTTCTCTGGAGGAATCCTCCAAGGCCTCGATGCGGATAAATTGAGTCAATCCATGAACCACGGCCTCCGTGGCCAGTAAGGAGGCACCAGAATGACTTCTGTGCCTTCTGCGATGATCTTGCGAATCACCCCTGGTATCGGGGGAGAGGTGGAAAGGCATAAGGGAAGCTGGAGGGCCAGGGGCAGCAGAGGGCATTGGTCCCTTCCGCCCCCTGGATCAGAAACCTCATGATGTAACGAGGTAGCTGTGCATTCAGGCGTGAGGCAAACAGGTCCACCAGTGGTGTCCCGAATCAGAAGCAGATCTGCAGAAAGATGTCAGGGTGGAGACGTCATTTGGCATTGTTCACTGTGGTCCTGCTCAGGAAGTCTGCCTGAGCATTTGCCTCGCTGGTGATGTGCTCCACCTTGAGAGAGCGTAGACTGATCTCTGCCCACCTGCCCAGCTTGAGGGCCTCTTTCATGAGAGTCCGTGAGCGGGTACCGCCCTGGTGGTTGACGTGTGCCTTTGCGGCAACATTGTCTGTCAGTATGAGCACGTGATGTCCTTGGACGGAGCTGTGAAAGTGCCTCAGAGGCAGATGGATCGCTCTCACCTTCAACCAGTTTATGTTGTTGCTAGGTCCTGTGGGGACCAGCGGCCTTGAGCCACTTGGGAGTTGAGGTGGGCTCCCTTATACACTGGCATCCGATGTCAGAACTATCCTCTAAGGCTCTTATATGGGAGAGCCTCTTGTCGAGAGCTGGTGACTCCCACCAGTGGAGGGACCGTCTCACTGCAAGGGGAACTCTGACCTTTGTCCGAGAATTGGCAGTGCCCACCTGTTGATACGGTAGCAGGCGCCATTGAAGGTTTCGAGCATGTAGCCGAGCCCATGGGACTATTTGTATGCAAGATATCATCTTGCCTAGTAGTTCGGACAGTGTGCCCAAGGGAACCTTGGTGTGTTGTTGAATCTGAACTACTAACGCCCGCAGGCTGTCCCTCCTTTCTTGGGATAGGAAGACCTGCCCCAGGGTGGAATCTATGATGGCTCCGAGGTAGTTCAATCTGGTTACTGGTGTCAGATGACTCTTTGGGTAATTCAACAGAAACCCATGGTCCTGTAAGGTTTATATTGTCAAGTCTAGGTGTTCTGTCACCTTTCGGAGAGAGGAGGCCTGAATCAATGTTGTCTAGATAAGCCTGCAGCCTCACCCTGGATAGTCGCAGGTGGGCTGCTAGGACTGCTAATATCTTCGTGAAGCAGCGTGGGGCCGATGCCAGGTCGAAGGGCAGGGCACAGTATTGAAGGTGGTGACCCGCATAGCAAAATCTTAGGAACCTCTGATGATCTGGTAAGATCCTGATGTAGAGGTACGCTTCCGACAGGTCTATTGAGGCCATGAAATCTCCAGGGCGAATCTCTTGTAGAATTGAGAGAAGGGAAGACATTTTGAACCTCCTGTAGACCAAGTGGTTGATGAGGGACCTTAAGTCCAGAATTGCCCTCCAGTCCACCGAGTGCTTCGGTACAACAAACAGAATGGAATAAAACCCGTCTCCATTGCTTTGGTGGAACCAGTTCTACTGCTTTTATATCTAGGAGGTATTGAACCGCATGCTCCATCAGTCCCGCCTTAGGCAGTCGTTGGAGACAGGGCATTGTAGGAAGCGATTGCGTGGGCTGGAGAGGAACTCCAGTGACAGTCCATGCCGGATGGTTGCGAGGACCCAACTGTCTGTAGTTATGTTTTCTCACTGGTCTACATACAGGCTCAACCTTCCTCCTATTGGAGGGATGGGGGGGCGAGTCATTTTTGTCTGCGGAACTGGCGGTTGCCATCCACGAAAGGGGCATTTTTGATTGCTAAGTTGATGTGATCAGCTCCATGGCTTAGGACCGGGCTATTTACGAGACCGCCTTCTGCCACCGATAGCCTCCCAACGACCTGTGCGCTCCCACAGAGTGGGCCTGCTCCGGGTGCCATCAGCCAAACAGTGTCGGCTGGTGGCCCCCAGGGGGAGAGCCTTCTCTGTGGCAGCACCGACCCTATGGAACGAGTTACCTCTGGGGCTACGCCAGCTCCCCGACCTCTGAACCTTCAAGCAGGAACTGAAGACTCTATTATTCAATCGGGCGGGTCTAGCCTAAGTGTTTTTAACTTAATTTTATGTATTAATTTATTTATAATTTTAAATTTTAAGGGTTTTATATCAGTCTATGACCGTTTTAGTTAATTAGGCCTGTTAAATATTTCATTTTAAATGCATTTTAAATCTGGGATTTATATTGTGTATTTATGTGTTTTAAATAAGGCTGTACACCACCCTGAGTCCTTCGGGAGAAGGGCGGTATAGAAATTTAATAAATAAATAAATAAATGAAAGGATGCCTTGTCAGGTTGACGCCCCGCTCCCTGCCAAGAAAATAGTATGTGTACACCTATATAGTTTCCAGAATTAAGATAGAAGTTTGTTTTTTTTTTGAAGGATTGAATGAAAGAACCATTATATAAATATATTATATTTGATTAAAAATGCTTACCTAAAATTATTTAGTGTGTTAGTTAAAGAACTGTAAACATAGGTAATCCTTGATTTACAACCAAAATTGAACCCAAAATTTCTGTTGCTAAACGAGACAGTTTGCCTCTGTTTACAACCTTAAGTTTACAACCTTAAGTGAATCACTGCAATTGTTAAGTTAGTAACCAGGCTGTTAAGTGAATCTGGCTTCCACACTGACTTTGCTTTGAAGCCTTGAAGATTGCAAAAGGGGAATCACGTGACCCCAGGAGAATGCAACCGTCCTAAATATGAATCAGTTGGGAAATATTCAAAATTTGATCCCGTGATCAGGGGGGGATACTGCAATGGTCATAAGTGTGAAAAACAGTCATAAAGCCACTTTTTTAGTGCCGTTGTAATTTTGAATGGTCACTAAACGAATGTTTTTAAGTCAAGGACTACCTGTAATTGGGGAGCCATATCTTAACCTTTCCCTCCTGATCCGTATTCCCATCCCAATGGCTGAAGCATTTACCCCTAGCTAAAAACTACTGTACACCAGCAATACCCTTAAGCTATACCTAACCAGCCTTAAAGCTGAACTAACCGGTTCAGATCCTTCAGCTAATAGTTTACCAGCATTCTGGAGATGAACTTTTATGAGTTAATTGACACTCAGTAATGGCATTTTTATTGATGCTTCTAGTTCACTGCAGGGAGGGGGGAAAACCATAAAAACTGATGATTGACCCACAATAAGAGAGTTTTAAAATGACTTGCATATAGATTTTTTTGTTTTGTTCAAACTTGCAAAACCCTGGCTAAAAGGGTTAGTGGTTATTTTTAATGTGCTTAAGTACATGAGAACTATCAATAATATATATTGGACTCTTCTAAGTATTATTATACAATATTTTATTTATAGAGAATTCAAGTACAAGCGTCAGTCAAATCTGATGCACCCGGCAGCTATAAGCAATGTTTCCATACAACTTACATTCAGATCTATTCACTCCAGTCCAGGAAAATTAAAACTTCTTTTTTTAGTCCAAATAAACTTATGTTTTGGCATCTCATTGCCAAATGAAATGAGTAAGTTCTATATTGTAAGATTATAAGCACCCATGAAACAACTGAGAGATATATAGAAACCCTCAAGTAACAACAGACATGTTCTACAATGTATAGTCATTTCTTCTACCTAAATGTAACAACTGTGACAGGTCAAACTGACCTTGAGTTTGCAGTTGGCATAGTAAAAACCAAACATGCATTTTCACTCTTTCAAGATTTAACACATTTAAGAAAGTCTCTACTCAGAAGTCAACAAAAACAATTTCCTTAAATACCACAGTTGAATTTATTAAAAAGTGGTTTTAAAGAAAAGGATTCTTTTAAGTGTTTTTTAAAGGAAGTTTTGTAATAGCATCATTTCTCTGCCTCGTCTTCCTGGTTAATACTTTTCCATCAACATTCAAAACCATTTTTTATTACAAAGCACCATTTAGCACCATCTTAGCAGGAGTTAAAATATTTTAATAGTCAAATGTTTTACAACTGAGTTATGCAGATCACATGGTTTATTCATTTATTTCCCTACTGCTGCCTCATATGATTACTCTAGGTCACGAATGTCAAACTCGCGGCATCACATTGCCGTCACATGTACCGTGATGTTTTATCCCTTCGTGGAGCTGGGGTGGGCGTGGGCTGCACATTGATACCCCTGTTCTAGGTAGCTCACAACAATCTATAAAAAACCTAGTTAAGAACAAGACCATCCTTCCTTTTCAACCTATACCCCATGCCAGACCAATCTTCCTTCTAGCTCACTCAACCTCCATTCTAGCCCAATGCTTGAGCAAACAGCCAGGTCTTTACAGCCCCCTGGAAAGCTAAAAGGGTAAGAGATAGCTCAGATTTCAAGTGGGAGGCTATTTCAAAGGGGTGGGGGCGCAGCCACTGAGAAGGTGTGCCTCCAAGGTCCCCTCAGGTGGTAATATTTAAGGGAGGAGACCAGTAGTGGATTCCACTTACCTTTGCTACCAGTTCAGAACTGGGAGCATGCATGTGCATGTACTTGCTTTTTTCGTGCGCGGCACTTCTGCGCATGCAAAGAACCTTCTGCACTTGTGCAGAGCATTCATGATGACATCTGGGTGGGGGGATGGAGCCTCCTGCCGCCGCCTCTAACGCCTCTGAACTGGGGCAAACTGGTAGAAACCCACCACTGGAAAGACCTAAAGCATGACCACACTAGAACAGGTAGGTGCCTTCAGGGTGAAGTAGTCCCGCAAGGAGCTTCACCTTCCCTCACCCCACCTCAAAAAAGGCTAGTATTTTAAACATCTATTTTTATCAATACATTCTTTGCAATTACGTTTGATCATTTTTTATGCATCCTTGAATTGCATAATAAGATATTTAATTAGCTTCCTCAAGCTTTCTTTTAAGAAGAATCACAGCATAAAATTGAAATTAAAAATTTAATTTGTGTTCTATATTATGCAATTTGTTCTCCAAGTAAACTACAGATTCTCAGTTTGTAATAGATTTCTAGGACAAGCTAGAATAATTATCAAATTGTTCTGGAGAACACTACAATGGAATTAGATAATACTTTATATGATTATGACTTAAGGAGAAAATAGGAAAAAAATCCCTGATTATATTCAATAGAAAAAGAAGTAAATATATTGCATCCTTATAAAAACTATCACCATTATAAGTCACGATTATAAGCCATTTTATTGCCTGAACTTGCTAAAAGTATATTCCATTATACTGCAAGTGAGCCACCACCTTGACCAGTATGTACTTAAATCATTTTAGAAGCCAAACAAATGCAAAGACATATGGTTTAGAGAGAAATTCAGTACCTATTTTATTTCCAAGCATATGGATGGTTTAGCTTTGAAAAAGCCTTCGTCATTAAGCAATAATTAATTCTGAATCCTAGCATGAATGTTAAAGAGATTCATTAAAAAAGAGTATTGATATAACAAAACATTTCAGCAACTAAAACAAGTATTTAAATTAAAGGAAAAAGCAACTGATATTTTCTAAAATCAGGTATAAAGACTGAAAGTAAATAAAAAGGTTATCAATTCATACACCAATGCCTCTTCTGCAGATGTAGAAAGATCTTATTTTTTAGGTCAAATTTGAGAAATCCTATTTATTTCATACAGTACAACACTGCAGCATGTATATGGAAACAAGAGAGTCTGGAAGCAACTGAAATCTACTTTTTAGTTATCGGAAATGTAGACTTCCTATAGATATATTTTCTAGTGCAATAAAAAGGCAAATATTTTGCATTATCCAAGCTTGTTCATCTTTCATTTACTCACAAATGAGACCACAGGGTGACCAAAAATTTGTTTTAAGTTAATTCATGACACTACCATTTGTACAACATAAGAGGAATGTAAGCAAGGAAAATGTCAAGGTTGCTTAGAAGGGGTTCTAGCTAGTGAATGCCACACACTAGCAAGATTTTTATGCACTAGTTCTGTTGAAAGACCAAATTTCTAAAAACCGTTGCTAATCATCCTTATTTATGACCACAGATTTTTGATTAGTGCCACTCTGAAATGAGATTGCAGTATTCATTTTAAATGTACAAAACTTCCTAATGCCATATCACTTTTTGCCTTCACATGACTGCTAGTAGATTCCAAGAATATACAGCAGATCAGACAATACTCCATAACCATCGCCTTTTGCAGCCCACTTTTCTTTTAAAATAAGTAGTAACTTTACAGTAGCTGCCACCATGAAAGACATGCTTACTAAGCACTTCACCAAGATCCTGTGTTTGCATTGCTCTAATAGCTACGGAACAGCTGATCGGCATTCCAATTATTTCTTTGCAGCCCACAAGGATTTTTAATTTATCTATGCGGCCCTTTCTCCTTAAGAATTTTGCAGGCCTGATATACAGGTAGTCCTTGATTTATGACTGACCATTTAGAGAATGTCTGAAGTTATGAAGGGCCATAAAAGGTGCTATTTCAAAGTTCTGATGGCTACCCACCCAGTCATGGATCTGCATTTCGGGTGCTCAGCAACCAGCCCACATTTAGACCACTTTTTGACAAAAAATGCCCCATAGCGAACAATGAATTTGCTTAATGACTGCCACAAAAATGGTCATAAAACCAGATTGATTCCACGGATGACTCGCCTTATGACCACAACCAAAATAGGCAGGCTCCATTATGATCGTAAATCAAAGATTACCTGTAAAAAAGCATGGTTTTTCCAATCCAGATTTTAACTGGAAATAGCAAGGATTAAAGTGGAGCCCTCGAAAATAGATCTTTTATTATTGATTGGAAGGGGGAGGGTGCAATGGCTCAGTGGTTAAACACTTTTGCAGTTTGAGACCTGAACGCCAAACAACGGGGTGGGCTTCCATTACTTGCCCCAGCTGCTGCTCACACAGCAGTTCAAAAGTATGCAAATACAAGTAGACTAATAGGTTCCATTTTGGTGTGGGGGTAACAGTAACAGTATAGCCATGCTGGCATGTGACCATGGAAATAGCTAAGAAATGGAGATGAGCACTGTGCCTTAGAGTGGGGACACAACTGACAGGAAAACTTTAACTTTTTACTATTGATCAGGGCTATTTCTAATTTTACCTAGTCAAAGTGAAACCATGTAAAGCAGGGGTGTCCAAACTTGGTCCCTTTAAGACTTTTGGACTTCAACTCCCAGAGTCCCTCAGCCAGCAAAGCTGGCTGAGGAACTCTGGGAGTTGAAGTCCAAAAGTCTTAAAGGGACCAAGTTTGGACACCCCTGATGTAAAGTAATCTTCAATATGGTTACTTTTTCAAGATTCATTAGAAAAAAAATTCCTAAAAGCAAGTTTACATTCTACATTTTCTATCATAGCAATGCTTATTTTTATGAGCAATATCCTCTTTACATGCATATTTTAGGAATATGTTGCCTAAACTCATCTGTCTCAATCTCTTCACTCAATTAAGGGATTGAGGGATTAAACATTGTTATATTTTAAGGTTATCAGATATTATTTATTTTTATTTATTTTATTTATTTATTTGTCATATTATATATAAGCATAAGCATGAAATAACTATACAATATATAAATATATATATAAGCATGTATGTAATAACTATACAAAATTGGATACAATCAGAGGTAACATTAGGACAGGAACGGTAGGCATGTTGGTGCTCTTATGCATGCCCCTTACAGACCTCTTAGGAATGGGGTGAGGTCAATAGTAGAGTTTTTGGTTAAAGCTTTGGGGATTTTAGGAAGAGACCACAGAGTCTGGTAGTGCATTCCAGGCATTAACAACTGTTTCTGAAGTCATATTTTCTGCAATCAAGATTGGAGCGGTTCACATTAAGCTTAAATCTATTGTGTGCTCGTTTACTGCTGTGATTGAAGCTGAAGTGGTCTTCAACAGGAAGGACGTTGTAATCGATGATTCTATGAGTTAACCTCAGGTCATGTCGAAGGCGGCGGAGTTCTAAATTTTCTAAACCCAGGATTTCAAGTCTGGTGGCGTAAGGTATTATATTAATGTCCGAAATGAGGTATGGGTTCCAGACAGGTGAGCTGTATTCAAGAATTGGTCTAGCAAATGTTTTATATGCTCTGGTTAGTAGTGTAGCGTTTCTGCAGAAGAAGCTACACAAGATTAAGTTTACAACTCTTAAAGCCCTTTTTGTGATGTAGTTGCAGTGGGATTTGGCACTTAGATCATTTGATATGAAAACTCCAAGATCTTTAACGGGGTGGGGGTCATCTATAAGGTAGTGTCTATCAAGTTTGTATTTAGTGTTCAGATTCTTTTTTCCAGTGTGTAAGACAGAGCACTTGTTGGTTCAGATTTGGAGTTGCTGAGTTTTTGACCATTCTGACACAAAGTCAAGGTCTTTTTGAAGGGTAGCTGTATTGTTGGTAGTGTTAAATAGTTTAACATCATCAGCGAAGAGAACACAATTATTTATAATATGGTCACAGAGATCATTAATGTATAATATGAAGAGTGTTGGTCCAAGAACACTGCCTTGGGGAACGCTGCTATTGATACGAACAGGATTTGATAGGACACTGCCTATTTTGACCACTTCTTGTCTGTTTGATAGGAATGCTCTTATCCAATTGTGGAGGGGTCCAGAGATGCCATAGGATTTTAGTTTAAGGAGAAGTTTGTCATGTACCACAGAGTCAAAAGCTTTACAGAAGTCTATGTAAATTGCATGTATTGTTTTGCCTTGATCAAGATTTGTAGTCCATATGTTTTTGCAGTGTAGAAGTTGTAAATTACAGGATAAATTTTATTACAGTGAATGGCAATACAATATTTAAATTAATGCCACAATAAATTTTGGGTCACATTACTAGATTTTTAAACATCCATAAGTTATACTTGCTATTAGTGTGTAAGTTCATTGTTTCTGGGACTACGGGTACTGCTAATTTTCAAAAATAGAAATTCCTCTTTAACAAGACAATGTAACAATGACTGAGATGGATTTTCCCCCCAATATTTTATTTTTCCACAACTATTCTCCCACTACAAATCACTATTGATGTAAATCTGATGCAAATCCCTCCAATTTGCATCAGAACAGTTCCTATGCAAATTACTTTCTGAGAATTATCCCATGCAACTTGCCATGTGAAATAAAAATAAAAGGGAATAAATCATGGTACAATGTTTCTTTTGATGCAGGCCAAGACTGAGTTAGCCCTAATAGCAGCTATTTTATACTACTGCCTTATGTCCAGGTTGTTGTCAATGTCTATAACAAAGTCCTTATTCTGCTTTTATTTGGCACTGGGGAGGCTGTACCTGCACACCTGTGTGCAGTTCTACTGCACACAGGTGTGCAGATTTCCTACTGTATTTCTAGGAGGTATAACTATATATCTACTATATTGACAAGTTTGAACAAGTTCAGAGGAAGGCAACAAAAAAGATACAGGAGCCTCAATGGGATTAGAATCCAAAGGGATTACCCCGTCCACCTGCACCAGGAAAATAGGCCCGCTACAGACCTCATTTGCTAAAGAATTCAGGTGAATGAGGTCAAGGAGAGGAACTTTTTCTGCTGTGATCCAGACCCTGTAAAACACTCTACCACTAGAGGTGAGAACTGCTCCGGCTCTTTTGGCCTTCCAAGAGGGAATTTAAAATTGGTTCTGCTGGTTGGCTTGGAGCCACAAGGGAGGCGTTCACAGATGAAGGTGGTTGACCGGGTAAGAAGACCTTATCTCCATTCTGTCCATCTCCTTGGGGTTTTTTTTTTTGGGGTATAGTTTAGATTTTTAATGTGCATATTTTTAGAACTGTAATTTTTTTTCTATTTACCTGTTTATGTTCTGTAAACCTCCCAGACTTGCCCTATTGGGGAGATGGGCAAAGTATGTAACAAACAAATAAGTAAATTTGGGACATGCCTCATGCAGGCAGGCTGAAGTAATGTTGGATGTTCATTTGGAGAGGAAGACCACTTAGTGTACGGTTATTACTTAATAGCCTAAACTTTTATATTTAAGAGCTAACCATAGTTTAGTTAAGCACAGATACCTGCTGTAAACCAGGAATGGATAGATCTTCTCCACAATTATCTATTCCCAATCTGGTCTTCAGGTTTTCAGTCATCCATTGTCATTATCATATTGCTGGTTGTTCTCTTACCTTTCACTTTTTGCTGAATTATATACGATTCACACTTAGACTTATATACCGCTTCACAGTGCTTTACAGACATCTCAAAGTGGTTTACAGAGCCAGCGTTTTGCTCCAACAGTCTGGGTCCTCATTTTACCAACTTCTAGAAGGATGGAAGGCTGAGTCAACCTTGAGCCACTCATTCCTGGAGTAAGCAGTGAATAGACTAGTCAACACAAGTAGCTCTTTCCATATGCATGTTATCATTTCTACTTTGAGGAAGAACTGCACTAATTATTCTATGACCCATTTCCTTCCTTTCTTGGCTATCCATGGTGTTCACAGGAGTCTTTTACAACACCAAAGTTCAAAACTATCAATATACTGGTTTTAGATCCTTCAGTCCAATTATATTTTCCTCTCACTATTTCCAACTTTGACATTCCTTCGTTTCTTATATCCTGAGTAATAAACATTATGATCTCCTGAGATGTGTAATTCTGTATCAGTTTGATGAAGTCTAGGATTTCAATATGTAATTGATTCTTTTCATCTTTTATTGACCTTTCCCATGTTCATGTTTATTAGATTTTATATTCATACTGTGGTTCTTTCTCTCCAGTTTCATGGCAATATCATAAATAATATCCTCAAGTCTTTAATCTACCCATGCCATAATAATCCTTAAAGACCCTTATTTCTTCTGTGCAGTATGAAATGACGCCTTTGCCACTATCATTAAAATGATAACCCACTTCCAATGCAGATAATCTTCTACACTGCTTCTTTATATTGCCCTATCATAAATGGCCAAGAAGCTGAATTGAACCTTCTTTGGACTATATTATCCTTGTTGCACTCCCAGTTTTCGAGAAGAATAGTACAAATAATTTGAAAAATGCATTGCATATAAGGTTGAGAGTATCTTGGCGACATTTTGACGAGGTCTCACTCATCATCTTCAGGCTGGTGCTTTTGGCTTCATGCTTGTTCGAGCAAAGCGTGGTCGGAGCTGCTGTCTCTCTATAAATACTGGTGGGGAGGTGGGGAGTGTTGCTGTGAGCGGGTTGGTTGGCTGTGTGATTGTATCTTGATTGGTAGATGGAGTGGGTGTTTGCAGATTGGTCGGCTGTTTCGTTGCATCCTGTGTGGGTGTGGTCCTAGTCTTCTGTTCCTGAGCTTTGGTGTTGTGGCCTCTGGAGTTCTGTGATGTGATGTCTTGAGCAGATGGCTGTGATGCAGCATCCTGGGTTTTGGTTTGGCTCCGAGTCTGAGGTCTTGTCATGTGTTCCTGGTGTGTCAGCTTGCTTTGTGTGGGGATCAGAGGGGGGCGCAGCAGCCAGCGGTGCCAGCATGCTCTGGCTTCTGGATGATGGTTGTGTTTCATCTGTGGGATGGATTTGGTTTTGAATCTGGTGAGGATGATTGGTGATGGTGTTGTGTGTTATCCTGGGTCCAGTGTCAATTTTTGTGGCTGGGACTCGTTTGTTGACTAAGGCTAGTTTCCAATGTCTGATAGGTGGGAGGTGTCGTCCTGTTTGTTCATGCTGTGGGGGTGTTTCTCTATTTCGATGGCTTCCATAATTATTCTCTTGTTATAGTGTTCAGTTTTGGAGATTAATTTGGTTCCTTCAAAATCAATTTCATGTCCTGTGGTTTTAAGGTGCTAGAAAAAGGAGGAGGTTTTTTTCTTTTCTGACTGCGTTCTTGTGTTCTGCGATGCGTGCATTTATTCTCCTATTAATTTGTCCAATGTATGTGGCTGGGCAGATTTTGCATGGTATTTCATAGACTCCTTGGTTTTCTAGATGGATCTTATTTTTGGGGTTTCTTAAGATGTTGGCTATTTTTTTGGGTCTGTGAAGAAGGCTGTCTTGATGTAGTGTTTGTGGAGAGTTTTGCTGATTTTATCTATGGTGCCTTTGACATACGGGAGGAGGGCGATGCCATTGTCTTGTTCTGTGTCTTGGTTCTTGGAAGGTGTCTCCCTTTGGATTAGGCTGGTAATTGTGTTTCTTTGGAATCCGTTGGAGATTAATACGTTTGTGTGAGTGTGTAATTCAGTTTTCAGGTGGTCTTTGTCGGCTAGGCGTTTGGTTCTGGAGAAGAGAGTCTTGGCTACGGAGTTGATCTGTGCAGGGTGATGATGTGATTGTGCTTTAAGTAGCGGTTGGTGTGTGCCAATAAAATCAGACTTGAAGTCACCAATGTCCTCTGCTCCAGCAACCCACCCAGAAGCAACTTACACAAAGAAGAACAAAAAGCACTCACCGACTTGAGGAAAGACAATAATAATCATTCTCCCAGCAGACAAAGGCAACACCACAGTGGTGATGAACACATCGGACTACCAATCCAAACTATCCAACCTATTCTAAGACCCCGCTTACAAACCTCTAAACACAGACCCCACCACCTACTTGGAAAAAACCACCAAATCCAAAATAAAAGCCTCCCCCATCAGCGAAGAGATCCAGCAAAGAATCATCCCCAGAGAGAAGTCATCCAGATGCCCCAAGTTTTATGGCCTCCCCAAGATACACAAAGAAGGAATACTACTCAGACCCACAGTCAGCTCCATAGATTCACCTCTACAAAATCTCACCAAATTCCTTGCCAAACAACTTCAGCCCTACACAGAATCCATCACCACACACGTACAAAACTCATTCCACTTCATAGAAACAATAAAGAAACAAAACCTGCAACCCAGCGACCTACTCGTGAGCTTCAATGTCATTTCCCTCTGCACCAAAGTGCCTTTTAAAGAAGCCTTGACGGCTATCCAAAACAAATACAACCCCCCCCCCACAACCACATCATAGATCTAATCCACCACTGCCTACCCAACACACTACTTCATCCATAATGGACAAAGATACAAACAGATAGAAGGAGCACCCATGGGATCACCCCTCTCACCCGTCATAAGTTTATACAAACTTATACACGGAATACTTTGAAACCAATGCTTTAGATAAATCTGAACTCAAACCCAAACTCTGGCTTAGAAACGTAGATGACACTTTCGTAATTTGGCCACATGGAAAGGAGAAACTGGACAACTTCCTTACACATCTCAATCGCCTACACCCCAAAATACAATTCACTATGGAAATAGAAGCTAACGATCAACTCCCCTTTCTGGACCTCCTACCCTACAAAAACCACAACGGCTTCCTAGGACACACCATCTACCAGAAAAAAACACACACCAACTGCTACTTAAAGCACAATCACATCACCATCCTGCACAGATCAACTCCATAGCCAAGACTCTCATCTCCAGAACCAAACGTTTATCCGACAAAGACCATCTGAAAACTGAATTACACACTCTCACAAATGTATTAATCTCCCCGCCTCCCCACCAGTATTGATAGAGAGACAGCAGCTCTGACCACCAGCCTGAAGATGATGAGTGAGACCTCATCGAAATGTCGCCAAGATACTCTCAACCTTACACGGGAAAAGACCCGAATATGCCAAGACCTACCCGTGAAAACACATATGCAATATATTAGATTATTATTATAAACACTATATTGGCGACGTTTTGACGAAATCCCATTCGTCATCTTCAGGCTACGTGTTTAAAGCTTCATGCTTCTAGGACAAATGTGTGATCGCAGCTGTTTCTTCCTTTTAACTGCTAGTGGGGTTTGAACTGATTGGTTGGGAGCTTGGCTGTGTTCTGATTGGGTAGAGGTGTGTTCTGATTGGTTGGGGGTTTGGCTGTGCTCTGATTGGATGGTGGGGTTGGCTGTGCTCTGATTGGATGGGGGTGTGTTCTGTTTTGGGGGGCTTGGTGGTGCTCAGGTTGGTCTGAGATGCAGGGGGATTTGAGTTGGTGAACCGAATTGCTGTTGTTTGGCTTCGCATTCGTGGTCGTGCTACATCTACATGGTGGGTGTCAGTCTGCTGCATGTATGGATTGGAGGGTTTTGAAATGGCTAATGATGCAGCTGCTGTCTGGCTTCTTCAAACCCCTCCAATCCATACATGCAACAGACTGACACCCACTATGAAGATGTGGCACGACCACGAAAACGAAGCCAAACAGCAGCAATGCAGCTCACCAGCTCAAATCCCCCTGCAACTCAGACTAATCTGAGCACGGCCAAGCCCCCACCCAAACAGGACACACCCCCAGTCAATCAGAGCACAAAAAAACCCCCATCCAATCAGAGCACAGCCAAGCTCCCACCCAATCAGTTCAAACCCCCACTAGCAGTTAAAAAGGAAGAAACAGCTGCAATCACACATTGCCCCCAGAAGCACGAAGCTGAAGCCTGAAGATGACGAATGAGACTTCGTTGAAACGTCGCCAAGACACTTCCAATTTTATGCGGGAGAAAACCTGACCTACATACAAACACCCGCGAAAACCTCAGAAAACATGTATGTATATGTATATATATATTTTTTTTCTGAGGTTTTCGTGGGTGTTTGTATGTAGGTCTTTGGTTATTCGGGTTTTCTCCCGCGTAAAATTGGAGGTGTCTTGATGGATTGGAGGGTTTTGAAATGGCTAATGATGCAGCTGCTGTCTGGCTTCTGGGCCGTGGTCGTGCTTCATCATCGGTGTGGGTTTGAGTTTGCTTTCCGGGTGGATGTGTGGTGGTGACATGCTGTGTGGCACTCGTGTGGGAACATCAACCCCATTAACCAATTAGCAACACAGCCAACCAATCAGCTTGTAACAGCTAGGCCTGCAATTCAAAAGAACACCCCCACCACCAGTATTTATAGAGAAACAGCAGTTAGAATCCACACTTTGCTCACATAAGAACAAAGCCAAAGCCTGAAGATGATGGGTGCGATCTCATAGAAACGTTGGCTAAATACTTCCAAATTTACACGGAAAAGACCCGAAAATACCAAAACCTGCATACATATACCCGTGAAAACCTACGAAAACAAATATATATATATACATACCATGGACCAGAAGCCAGACCGTAGCTGCATCATTAGCCATTTCAAACACCTCCAATCCATACATGCAGCACTGACATCTACCATGAAGATGTAACACTACCACCAACGCAAAGCCAAATAACAGCAATGCAGCTCACCAACTCAAATCCCCCTGCAACTCAGACTAACCTGAGCACAATCGAGCCCCCACCCACACAATCCCAGCCAATCATAGCACAGCCAACCCCACCATCCAAGCAGAGCACAGCCAAGCCCCCAACCAATCAGAACACCTCCACCCAATCAGAACACAGCCAAGCTCCCAACCAATCAGTTCAAACCCCACTAGCAGTTAAAAGGAAGAAACAGCTACGATCACACATTGCTCCTAGAAGCATGAAGCAGAAGGCATCGGCCTGAAGATGACGGATGAGACTTTGTCGAAACATTGCCAAGACACTTCCAATTTTACGCGGGAGAAAACCTAAATAACCAAAGACCTACATATATATATATAGGTAGGTAGGTAGGTAGGTAGGTAGGTAGGTCGGTCGGTCGGTCGGTCTTTGGTTATTCGGGTTTTCTCCCGCGTAAAATTGGAGGTGTCTTGGCGACGTTTCGACGAAGTCTCATTCGTCATCTTCAGGCTTCAGCTTCGTGCTTCTGGGAGCAATGTGTGATCGCAGCTGTTTCTTCCTTTTTAACTGCTAGTGGGGGTTTGAACTGATTGGGTGGGAGCTTGGCTGTGCTCTGATTGGATGGGGGGTTTTTTGTGCTCTGATTGGCTGGGGTGTGTCCTGTGTTGGTGGGGGCTTGGTTGTGCTCAGATTAGTCTGAGTTGCAGGGGGATTTGAGCTGGGAAGCTGCACCACTGCTGTCCGGCTTCGTGTTCGTGGTCGTGCCACATCTTCACAGTGGGTGTCAGTCTGCTGCATGTATGGATCGGAGGGGTTTGAAATGGCTAATGTTGCAGCTGCGGTCTGGCTTCTGGTCCTTGGTCGTGCTTCATGATCAGTGTGGGTTTGGGTCTGCTCTCTGGGTGGACTTGTGGCAGTGACATCCTGTGTGGACCTCGTGAGTATGGGTCTTGTGTCATTCCTCATGTTAGGGACTCGTTTGTCAATAAGGGCGGGTTTCCAAATGGCTGGTAGGCAAGAGGTATCATCTCGTTTGTTCATGCTGTGTGGGCGTCTTGATGTTGTATTTGTGGAGGATCTGTGGAGATCTGTTTGAATAGCTGGCCTAGCTGTTTCAAGCTGATTGGTTGGCTGTGTTGCTAATTGGTTAATGGGGTTGATGTTCCCACACGAATGCCACACAGCATGTCACCACCACACATCCACCCGGAAAGCAAATTGAAACCCACACCGATGATGAAGCACGACCGCATACAAGACACTTCCAATTTTATGCGGGAGAAAACCTGAATAACCAAAGACCTACATACAAACATCCACGAAAACCTCAGAAAAAAATATATATATACATATACATACATGTTTTCTGAGGTTTTCGCGGGTGTTTGTATGTAGGTCTTTGGTTATTCAGGTTTTCTCCCGCATAAAATTGGAAGTGTCTTGGCGACGTTTCAACGAAGTCTCATTTGTCATCTTCAGGCTTCAGCTTCGTGCTTCTGGGGGCAATGTGTGATTGCAGCTGTTTTTTCCTTTTTAACTGCTAGTGGGGGTTTGAACTGATTGGGTGGGAGCTTGGCTGTGCTCTGATTGGATGGGGGGTTTTTTGTGCTCTGATTGACTGGGGGTGTGTCCTGTTTGGGTGGGGGCTTGGCCGTGCTCAGATTAGTCTGAGTTGCAGGGGGATTTGAGCTGGTGAGCTGCATTGCTGCTGTTTGGCTTCGTGTTCGTGGTCGTGCCACATCTTCATAGTGGGTGTCAGTCTGTTGCATGTATGGATTGGAGGGGTTTGAAGAAGCCAGACCGCAGCTGCAACATTAACCATTTCAAACCCCTCCAATCCATACATGCAGCAGACTGACACCCACTATGAAGATGTGGCACGACCACGAAGCCAAACAGCAGCAATGTGGCTCACCAGCTCTAATTCTCCTGCAACTCAGACTAATCTGAGCACGGCCAAGCCCCCACCCAAACAGGACACACTCCCAGCCAATCAGAGCACAAAAAAACCCCATCCAATCAGAGCACAGCCAAGCTCCCACCCAATCAGTTCAAACCCCCACTAGCAGTTAAAAAGGAAGAAACAGCTGCGATCACACATTGCTCCCAGAAGCACGAAGCTGAAGCCTGAAGATGACGAATGAGACTTTGTTGAAACGTCGCCAAGACACTTCCAATTTTACGCGGGAGAAAACCCGAATAACCAAAGACCTACACACAAACACACACACACACACACACATATATGTTTTCTGAGGTTTTCACGGGTGTTTGTATATAGGTCTTTGGTTGTTCGGGTTTTTTCCCGTGTAAAATTGGAAGTGTCTTGGCGACGGTTCAACGAAGTCTCATTCGGCATCTTCAGGCTTCAGCTTCGTGCTTCTGGGGGCAATGTGTGATTGCAGCTGTTTTTTCCTTTTTAACTGCTAGTGGGGGTTTGAACTGATTGGGTGGGAGCTTGGCTGTGCTCTGATTGGATGGGGGGTTTTTTGTGCTCTGATTGACTGGGGGTGTGTCCTGTTTGGGTGGGGGCTTGGCCGTGCTCAGATTAGTGTGAGTTGCAGGGGGATTTGAGCTGGTGAGCTGCATTGCTGCTGTTTGGCTTCGTGTTCGTGGTCGTGCCACATCTTCATAGTGGGTGTCAGTCTGTTGCATGTATGGATTGGAGGGGTTTGAAGAAGCCAGACCGCAGCTGCAACATTAACCATTCAAACCCTCAATCCATACATGCAGCAGACTGACACCCACTATGAAGATGTGGCACGACCACGAAGCCAAACAGCAGCAATGTGGCTCACCAGCTCTAATTCTCCTGCAACTCAGACTAATCTGAGCACGGCCAAGCCCCCACCCAAACAGGACACACTCCCAGCCAATCAGAGCACAAAAAAACCCCATCAATCAGAGCACAGCCAGCTCCCACCAATCAGTTCAAACCCCACTAGCAGTTGGAAGAAACAGCTGCGATCACACATTGCTCCCAAACCTGAAGCTGAAGCCTGAAGATGACGAATGAGACTTTGTTGAACGTCGCCAAGACACTTCAATTTTATGCGGGAGAAAACCGAATAACCAAAGACCTACACACAAACACACACACACACACACATATATGTTTTCTGAGGTTTTCACGGTGTTTGTATATAGGTCTTTGGTTGTTCGGTTTTCTCCGTAAAATTGAAGTGTCTTGGCGACGCTTCAACGAAGTCTCATTTGTCATCTTCAGGCTTCAGCTCCGTGCTTCTGGGGCAATGTGTGATTGCAGCTGTTTTTCCTTTTAACTGCTAGTGGGGTTTGAACTGATTGGGTGGGAGCTTGGCTGTGCTCTGATTGGATGGGGGTTTTTGTGCTCTGATTGACTGGGGTGTGTCCTGTTTGGGTGGGGGCTTGGCCGTGCTCAGATTAGTCTGAGTTGCAGGGGATTTGAGCTGGTGAGCTGCATTGCTGCTGTTTGGCTTCGTGTTCGTGGTCGTGCCACATCTTCATAGTGGGTGTCAGTCTGTTGCATGTATGGATTGGAGGTTTGAAGAAGCCAGACCGCAGCTGCAACATTAACCATTTCAAACCCCCCAATCCATACATGCAGCAGACTGACACCCACTATGAAGATGTGGCACGACCACGAAGCCAAACAGCAGCAATGTGGCTCACCAGCTCTAATTCTCCTGCAACTCAGACTAATCTGAGCACGGCCAAGCCCCCACCCAAACAGGACACACTCCCAGCCAATCAGAGCACAAAAAAACCCCATCCTATCAGAGCACAGCCCAGCTCCCACCCAATCCGTTCAAACCCCACTAGCAGTTGGAAGAAACAGCTGCGATCACATTGCTCCCAAACCTGAAGCTGAAGCCTGAAGATGACGAATGAGACTTTGTTGAAACGTCGCCAAGACACTTCCAATTTTACACGGGAGAAAACCCGAATAACCAAAGACCTACACACAAACACACACACACACACACACATATATGTTTTCTGAGGTTTTCACGGGTGTTTGTATATAGGTCTTTGGTTGTTCGGGTTTTCTCCCGTGTAAAATTGGAAGTGTCTTGGCGACGTTTCGACGAAGTCTCATTCGTCATCTTCAGGCTTCAGCTCCGTGCTTCTGGGAGCAATGTGTGATCGCAGCTGTTTCTTCCTTTTAACTGCTAGTGGGGGTTTGAACTGATTGGGTGGGAGCTTGGCTGTGCTCTGATTGGATGGGGGTTTTTTTGTGCTCTGATTGGCTGAGGGTGTGTTCTGTGTTGGTGGGGGCTTGGTTGTGCTCAGTTTAGTCTGTGTTGCAGGGGGATTTGAGCTGGTGAGCTGCATAGCTGTTGTTTGGCTTTGTGGTCGTGCTACATCTTCATAGTGGGTGTCAGTCTGTTGCATGTATGGATTGGAGGGGTTTGAAATGGCTAATGTTGCAGCTGCGGTCTGGCTTCTGGTCCTTGGTCGTGCTTCATGATCAGTGTGGGTTTGGGTCTGCTTTCTGGGTGGATGTGCGGTGGTGACATCCTGTATGGACCTCGTGAGTGTGGGTCTGGTGTCATTCCTCGTGTTAGGGACTCGTTTGTCAATAAGGGCGGGTTTCCAAATGGCTGGTAGGCGGGAGGTGTCATCTCGTTTGTTCATGCTGTGTGGGCGTTTTTCTATCTCGATGGCTTCTCTGATTATTCTGTTGTTAAAGTGTTCAGTTTTGGCGATAGTTCTGGTCTTTTTAAAGTCAATATCATGTCCTGTGACTTTAAAGTGTTGGACCAGGGAAGAAGTTGGTTCCTCTTTTTTGAATGAGTTCTTGTGTTCTTCAATGCGTGCACTTATTCTTCTGTTGGTTTGTCCAATGTATGTGATGGGGCAGGCGGTGCATGGGATTTCATATACCGTATATACTCGAATATAAGCCGATCCGAGTATAAGCCGAGGTCCCCAATTTTACCCCAAAAACTGGGGTAAACTGGGGACTCGAGTATAAGCCGAGGGTGGGAAATGAGGCACCTACGGTTGAAACCCTCCCTCCCTCAGCTGAGAAGGCTGGCGGCTCCCCCGCCCCGCCCTCTCACTGCACCGGCAGGGCTTCCGTCCGGTAAAATGTGAAAAAAAGAAAGAAAAAAAACTCGAGTATAAGCCGTATATACTCGAGTATAAGCCGAGGGGCTTTAAAAAAAAAAAAACCTCGAGTATAAGCCGTATAGACCCGAGTATAAGCCGAGGGGACGTTTTTCAGCACAAAAAACGTGCTGAAAAACTCGGCTTATACTCGAGTATATACGGTACTCCTTGATTTTCTAACTCAATTTTGTCTTTGGGGTTTCTTAGGATGGTGGATATTTTTCTGTTTGTGCAGAATGCTGTCTTGATGTTGTGTTTGTGGAGGATCTTGCTGATTCTGTCTGTGGTGCCTTTTATATATGGGAGGAGGGCTGTGCCATTTTCTTGTTCTCTGTCTTGGATTTTAGCGGGGGGGTTCTTTTTGGATTAGCTTGGTAATCTTATTTGTTTGGAATCCATTGGATGTTAGTACGTTAGTGAGAGTGTCTAGTTCGGGTTTTAGGTGTTGTTCATCAGCTAAGCATTTTGTTCTGGAGATGAGTGTCTTGGCTACGGAGTTGATCTGTGCTGGGTGGTGGTGTGAGAGTGCGTGCAGATAGCGGTTTGTGTGTGTTTTCTTCTGGTAGATGGTGTGTCCTAGGGAGCCATTGGGTTTTCTGTAGACTAAGACATCCAGGAAGGGAAGTTGGTTATTAACTTCTGTTTCCATGGTGAACTGTATTTTGGGGTGTAGGCTATTGAGGTGTGTGAGGAAGTTGTCAAGTTTTTCTTTCCCGTGTGGCCAGATTATGAAGGTGTCGTCTACATATCTGAGCCAGAGTTTGGGTTTGTGATCAGATTTTTCTAGAGCTTGGGTTTCAAAGTGTTCCATGTAGAGATTGGCAATGACAGGTGAGAGGGGTGATCCCATGGGTGCTCCTTGTACTTGTTTGTATTTTTGTCCATTATAGATGAAGTATGTGTTGGATAGGCAGTGGTTGGTCAGATCTAGGATGTGCTTGGGGGGGGGTTATATTTGTTTTGGATAGCTGTCAAGGCTTCTTTGATTGGCACTTGGGTGAAGAGGGGTATGACATCAAAGCTCACAAGTAGGTCGCTGGGCTGTAAGTTTTGTTTCTTTATGATCTCTATGAACTGGAATGAGTTTTTTACGAATCCATCACCTCACACGTAACATTAGCCATTTCAAACCCCTCCAATCCATACATGCAGCAGACTGACACCCACTATGAAGATGTAGCACGACCACAAAGCCAAACAACAGCTATGCAGCTCACCAGCTCAAATCCCCCTGCAACACAGACTAAACTGAGCACAACCAAGCCCCCACCAACACAGGACACACCCCCAGTCAATCAGAGCACAAAAAAACCCCCATCCAATCAGAGCACAGCCAAGCTCCCACCCAATCAGTTCAAACCCCCACTAGCAGTTAAAAGGAAGAAACAGCTGCGATCACACATTGCTCCCAGAAGCACGAAGCTGAAGCCTGAAGATGACGAATGAGACTTCGTCGAAACGTCGCCAAGACTCTTCCAATTTTACACGGGAGAAAACCCGAACAACCAAAGACATATATATATATATATATGTTTTCTGAGGTTTTCGCGGGTGTTTGTATGTAGGTCTTTGGTTATTCGGGTTTTCTCCCGCGTTGCTCCCAGAAGCACAAAGCTGAAGCCTGAAGATGACGAATGAGATTTCGTCGAAACGTCGCCAAGACACTTCCAATTTTACGCGGGAGATATATATTTGTTTTCTGAGGTTTTCGCGGGTGTTTGTATGTAGGTCTTTGGTTATTCGGGTTTTGCTCCCAGAAGCATTTTTTACGAATCCATATATATATATATATATGTATGTATATGTATGTATATGCATGTATATGTATATGTATGTATATATGTATGTATACATATACATATACATATATATGTATATTTGTTTTCATAGGTTTTCACGGGTAAAGGTATGTAGGTTTTGGCATATTCGGGTCTTTTTCCCATGTAAGGTTGAAAGTATCTAGGCCTACCTACTTTCAACCTTACACGGGAAAAGACCCAAATATGCACCTGGTCTGCTCCAATATGGGAGGGAGCATACTGTTTCCCTTTCGCCTTTCAACTCCAATCCAGGCGCCCTCAAGCTGTCACTTTCACAACAACTATTTTGTACCAAATTTGTGTTTGCTGATAAAGAAATAAAGGGAAGCAGTATGCTCCCGCCCATATTGGGGCAGGCGAAGTGCTTCGACAGAAAAACACGTAGTCTCAACAAAAAACATTTAAGTATCTCCCCCGGCTCAGCTGATAATGGAAGAACTTGTGGCTCAGAGGTAAATACAACTGCCTAATATGCATGCAGCCCAAGTTTGAATCCGAGTAAGGGTATGGCTAGTTGATGAGAGCTAAATAGCTTGAAATAGATCTACTAGCCTCCCAAACGCGAAAAAATCAGTAGTTTCATATATATAGAAATATATATAGATATATATGAATCTGCTGATTTTTTCTTCTTTCCTTCACATCATTTCTCTTTTGGCTTTATAAGCCAAGGACAGGATTCAACTTTTCCTCCCAATTAATCTACACGCTACTAAAAATCTCAAGTGTTATCTATTTGTAACCTTCAGTTAATCAAAACAGTGGATTCCAGAGCAAACACTTTTGAATCAAGCTACCGTAAATGTGCTAATTTAAAGCAAGTGTCCAAATCTAAGCCACATTACTCTCATAGAATTGAAATTTCAAGGACCTACAGACTTCTATTCCCAGACTTGTAGCCACTATAGTACTGCTGTTACTGGTCATGTGATCATAAGTTCCAATGTTCCCTGTCAGTTTCCCACCAGAAAAGTCAATGGAAAGCTGACAGGAAATTGGAAGTCACTCCTGCCAACAGTTTTTTGTCCACCAATGATCATTCTGTTTATTTTTTAACAGAAGTAAATATTGACGAAGGACGTTCCAATGGGTAGAAGGTTGTCTTGTTATATATAAACTGCTCTAACAGCTTTGTTTGAATAAAAAGTTTGATAATTGTCCTTTTTTTGAGTTTTTATGTATAACTAATATGACCATTTAAGAAAAGTACATTGAATTTGACCTAAAAATAGAACTAGATGATATATTCCAAGTTATTTTTAAATTTTTGTTTTCCAGAAATTTTGTCAAAACATCCTTTTCTTCTGCCTTGCCTATATTATATTATTATATTATTAGCCTATATTATAGGCTGCAAACAATGTGACAATTATATAACTTAACATTCTCCTTTAACAGTTCCTCAAGGCATTCAGCCTGACAATATCACACATCTTAACATCTCATACTAACTATGCTACATAAAGAGTGCATAAATAAACATGATTAAAACTGTATTTGCATATTTATACCTTTGAGTATTTGAGCTCTTCTGGCATTAGTTTCGAAGATAGTAGCTAAACCCGTTCTCATGTATGCTGTTAATTTTTTGTAAATTAATATGTCAAGGGAATAGATTATGTTTACTCAGCTGATCTTCAGATACAGAGCCCTTCTCAATATAATGCTTCCAAGCCATGAATTATTCATTCTGTATGCACTGACTATATTTTTGTACCCTAAATGTAATTCCTAACATTTCTCCTTGTTAAAAGTTACTCTGTTCCTCTCAGTGCAGTCTCATAATCTGTCCAGATTAGACCGCAACCTTATTCTGTCATCCTAGGTGTTGGTCAGATTCCTCCAATTGTAGTTGTAGCTCATCTATGAATCTGATAAGCAGCTCATCAATCCCAATATTTGGGCCATTAATAAACATGTGGCTCCAAGACACATTTCCCTGGTTACCACTCTCCAACTTGCGGTAAAGCAAACAATCCTGATTCTAAGTGCAGTTAGTCCGCCAATCATGGATCCACCTTTCATAATACTATCCAAATTAAGTTTTAACAGCTTGTTTATAAAATATTATTTGAAATCTTGACTGAAATGAAATAATTATATATATGGTACTCCACTACCATAATTATCTTACCAAAGAAGATAATTTTTTCTTATATGACCTATTTTTGACAAAGCCATGATGAAACTTACCAATCACTATTTACAAGTTTACAAATGACATGCTTATTATCTGCTCTAGTGTAACATCTTGCTAGATATTAATGTTAAGCTAGGTTGACTGGTCAATAATTATTGAATCCTTTTTTTTTTTTTTTTAAGAAAGGACCATTTTTGCTCCTCATGAGTCTTCTAAAGTGCAAAGATTGACAACAGTCCTTCCACCAGAAACTTCACTGTTGAGAGGTACCTCTCAAGACCTGGGAACAAGACATTCAAAATGGCTTCTTTACCACATTCTTTACTGATTTAAACTTTCCCTCTGAATATTCATTTAAAATCTATGCTACTCAATTATGGATTGGGAAAGATCCGATCTCTCCCCATGTACTTAATGTGCCTCTTCTCCCATCTTTCAATGGTATTTGTTAATTAATAATTCACTTAATTAAGTAAATGAATAAATAAATAAATATATCCTTTGGATGCAGAAGCAAAATAGCTGCTGACTTCCTTTGCCTTTTAGGTTTGGTCATCTGTTAAGATTTCTCCACTTGGACTGTAGATTTTCTTTCACCTTTCTCTTGCTACTGAATTATTTTGAAGAAACCTTCCTTGTGAGCCTGAGGCTATTTTTTGCCTTTGACTTCCTAACCTCATTTCTGAGCTTTCTTGGCTGTTTGCCTTACCCTCCATTTCATATAAGCATCTTCTTCAGCCTCAGCTCCTTCATAAGCTGCTTATTTAACTACACTGATTTGTTTTTAATGTCACTTAGTTTTCTTCCTCGCTGATACATTTGAGATTCACTATCCTTAATTTCCTTTTCAAGAAAGCCCAGCCAACTACAACACTTTTGCCTGTATTTAAGATTTTCAAGCCATAACAGCTTCCTCTTAGGTTATTAAAACCACATTTTCTAAAGGCCCACTCAAGCAGTCTGATTGACGATTGATGGACTTGAATGTCTTGAATATCTATGGAGATTATCAATCATCCTGCTCATGGTTGTCCCAAAGGTGCTTTTCAAAAGGCAAATGGGGGGGGGGATTTCCCCTCAAAAATATTTTGTTTCTCATCCAAGAACTGAAGAAGCTTCTTGGATGAAAAGAGAAACATTTTCAAGAAAAAAAAAACTAAGAAAATTCAGATACCTTTTGAAAAGCACCTTTGTGTAGAATTGAATGGGTTCCAGAAGAAATTGGGGGAGTTCCCAGGGCCTTTGCCACATAATTATGCTCACATCTTGGAACCATAAGATGGCTGAGGCTTTCGACCGGATCACATTCTGCTGCCTCTTATGACCCATCACTCCCGATACTCACCATGGTTTACAGAGAAGCTGCGGGTTCTGAAAATGACTGAGACACTGCTTAAACTAGAGCACCACTGGAGGAAAATGAGTGATGAAACCAACCAGATAGGGCTTAAAGCAGGGGCATGGCCCGCATGCCAGATGCATCACGCACTGGCCACGCCTATGCCTGGTTTAGTGAAGGGGACAAAAATCATGGTATGTCACATGACATTGCTGTGACGATGTGAGCTTGATACCCTTGGCTTAGTGCTACTATTAAGGCCTACCTCATGGCAATAAGAGCAGTGAAACACTTATTTCTCTACTTTTTTATGGTGTCCACAGAGTGTTACCTGGTTCAGGATCACTCAGTACCTCTTCAGAGCCATGTAAAGGAAGTTGTGGAACACCTGGTGAAAGTTGCTCAGATTTGTTCCCAGTTGGAACCCAGGTGTAGTACAGGCCCATGGGAGATGCCTGGGTAAAACTTCTACCTGGTTACTGGCAATAGTTTGATCCTTTGGACCTGACAAAGGGAAATCTTCAGTACTATAAGTGCACCATCCTGGTTGGTGAAAGCCTTCAGGACAATGGCAACCAGTTAAGTTTAGACAATGATAAATTCTTCACTGCAGGATGAGACATTTTCAAGATCTTTTAAGGAGGACCTGGTTTCCTCCCTCCTTAAAAAAAATCTCTTTACCCTAACTGTCTGGACAATTTCCATACAGTCTCCCATCTTCCCTTTTTAGCCAGATTCCAGGCCCAGTTATGTGACAGAAACAGCATTGGTCACACTTGTGAATGAGAGCTGTACCCCCCTTTTGGTCTTCCAAAAGGCCTTGAAGAGATGGCTGTGCCAACTAGCCTAGGACCCCAATAGGACTTTGGCGTTTTAGAAGTGGTTAATGGAATGCAGGTAGTCCTTGACTTATTCATTCCATTCATTTAGTGACTGTCTGAAGTTAAAACGACACTGAAAAGCGACTTACGACTGTTTTTCCCACCTACAACCAGTGCAGCATCCTCAGGATCATATGATCAAAATTTGGATGCTTGTTGGCAACTGGTTCATATTTATGACAGTTTCAGTCTTTTGGGGTCATTTGATCACCTTTGGCAAACTTCTAACAAGCAAAGTCAATGGGAAAGCCAGATACACTTAACTATGGCAAGAAAGGTTGTAAAATGGGACAAAATGCACTTAAAAATATCTTTCTTACTTACTTACCTGAAATTTTGCCCTCAATTATGATCGTAAGTCGAGGACTATTTATAAATAACATCCTACCTCCTTCCTATGCACCCTTTGTGCCCTCCCTTGCCATCCTGTTTAGTTAATTTTAAATGAATTTTAAATGTATTATCTTTATTTATCGTTTTAATGTTTTAATTTTAATTGACCGTCTGCAAGCCATCTAGATTAGTCTCTGGCAAGGTAGGTGGTATACAAGTTTAATAAATAAATAAATAATAAAATCCATTGTTTGATTTTTCTTTGAAAGCTTTTTGTAAAGTATAGGTATAGAGACCAGACCTCAGAACAAAGAGAACATGAACCACTCATAAAATTCTAATACTGAAGAAAAAGACGAGTAGCTTTGTTCCACTTCCAAATAAATTGACACAATGAGAGCAAAAAAATGACTCAGCTCTCAAAACAACCTCATCTAATCAGACAGGTCTGGAACCAATTCTGAATTGACACAAGGACCTCTTAGGGAGGGATATGATATATACTATTCTCAACCAGAACTGCTAGCCAAATATTATTTCCCTCTTTATACACGCTGTATACTCTGTAAAACAGGGGTCTCAAACTCGTGGCCTAAAGGCCAGATGCGTCACATGCTAGCCACACTCACCCCCGTTTTTAATGAAGGGGGGGAAGTTGAGATATATCACATGACAACATGAAAATGCGAGTTTGACACCCCGTAAAATATAAAACATGAATATCTATACAAAGACAGCTATGCACTCCTTCTTTACAGAGATAATCTGCTGCTGCTTATCACATTTGACTCTATCTTCTTCATCTCTTTTCTTGACAAGATATGTTTCAAAGAGAAAGTAGTTGCTCTGAACATTAGAATTTCATTTCATGAGCTACAGTTTGAGAATTTCATTAGTTCACTGTGACTGAACATTTTTTTTTTAAAAATTGCAAGCTGCCCAAACTGTAAACAATTCCAAATGTTTAATAATAGCATGAACAAATGTATATGTCATATTTAAGTTGTATTAATCTTTTAATATTAAAAAAAGCAAAAGCAATTCTTGAACTTTTTCTTACACAATAACGTTCCTAGTGACTGTTAGGGAAGACACACCCACTAATTACTCACATTTCATGCAGCTACTAAAAGAAGGGGAAAAGCAAGAGTCTGGAATAAAAACAGTTATTCAGAAAACTTATGAATTTCATGCTAATCTGCAGATCAACAGCCAGGTAGCTGAGATCAAACAGGTGTCATCCAAAGAATGTGCTGCATTTAAAAATAACTCCCATTTCCTTTTTCCACAACTTCAGAAGCAACATCTCTTTGGCATGGTTGGCTAATAGAATAAAGTTTACACATTATTTATGCATTTATTTATTCAATTTCTATAGCCCATCTCAGCCAACTGATTCTGGGTGGCTCACAATTGTATACTGTAGAGTGTGCAGACAAATCTCAAGACAACCCCCCCCCAGACAAATTTAACATCCTATGACACACATGAGGCAATAGTTCAATAATGCCTTAGTGCTCTTAACAAGGAACTCAGATGAAATAATATGTTGTATTTGACCTGAAAACAAAAAGACAACCAGAGAAAAGTTATTTATGAGGAAGGAAATAAATACTGGGAAAAAGCATGGTGTGATCCTCATTTCTAAGTATATTTGAAACCAAATATATAGTAGCCTGTCAGGCCCCTGCATGATTTCAATCACCCAATGATTGTTTTGTGGACATTAAGAGAAAAATAATACATCCATCCATTTCCTCTTACACCTCTGAAATAATGCAACCCCGAGTTATTTCTCCTTAGGACCACTCCCCTAACCTTTCCAACAGGGGGGTTGAGAGAGTTGATGACAAGCAAAGGCTTTTTCCAAGAGGCAGATTCACTTCCAGAAAAGGCCGGGGGGGGGGGGGGGGCGGTGTGGATCTTGTACCCAGAAGAGGCTGATTTAACTCCCATCAGCCTTTCCTAATTTTCAAACCCTCCAGACACGTTGACTGCCATCGTTTTCAACCCCAGGGAATAAATTCCAACGCAGGTTCAGGAATTCAAGAAAGCGGGGTTGGGGGAGGGAGGAGGAAAGGACAACTCTCACCCTCTTGGCATTGACCACCCACCCACCTGGTTAAAGCAAGGAAAGGCGTGGCTGCGCCTCCACCCGTGGGAGTGGGGGGGGGGGGGAAGAGAGTTCTTGTTGCTCTTGTTTCACCCTGTTTTTTAGCCAATTCGCCCAACTTTCCGCGTCCTGACGAGCGGAGTAGGCTGGCTTTTTCTGTGGGCTCGGCCCAAACCGTTGCTGAAGAACGACCCCAACCATCCCCACCACCCCACCCCACCCCACCCCGAGGCGACTAAAGGGGCAGAAACAGACCCTCAAGTGGGTTCCCCCTGGAGCCCGGATCCACTTTCCCTCGGGGAAGCCGCTCACCCCCCACAAATCGGAAGGCGGGCGGGCGGGCGAGGAAGGGCTAACTCCCCACAGACAATCCCGAGAGAGAGAGAGAGACACCCACCCACCCACCTGCCTGCCTGCCTGCCTGTCTGTCTGCCTGCCTTCACTCACCCAGGCGGGAAGGTCTCCCGTGGAGACGGTGAGCCTCACCGCCCGCTCCTCGTCTTGCAGGAAGGCGAGAGCCCGGCCCAGGCGGGAGCTCTTTCCGCCTCGGTGCCGCTGCACCCAGAAGAGACATAGCAAGGCAGCCAGGACCCAGCTGAAGCTCAGCCCCAGATAACCCAGCAGGTAGATGGGGAAGACCAGCGCGAAACTCCGCGCGAACTGCGACAGCAGCCCCGGCAGGTCGACACTGAGCATCGGCGGTGGCGGCTGAGGCGGCTCAGAATCGGGGCCCGGGCTGACCCCAGGGCCCGCGGGAGGCTGAGCCCCTGCGCCACTCATACTCTCCCCGCCGCTGTGGCCCCTGTCCGTGGAGCGGCTGCCGCTGAGGCGCTGTCGGAGGGCGGGAATCGAGGGAGGGCGCGGACAGGGCTGGCGGAGGCGTCTCCACGCACCTCCTCCCCTCCCTAAGCCCCGCCCCGCAGTTACTGAGGGACAACGCCGCCCCGCCCCCTCGCCCCGCCCTTCCTTCGGATACGCTCTTCCGGGTTCTGTGGGAGGCGGGGCTCGACGGGCTACGGAGCGAACCATTCGCGAGGGAGAGGGGAGGGTGGGGCTGCCAAGGATAGAAGGGAAAGCCCGACACGGAGAAGTTCCCTCTACTGCGACAGTTAGGCATTTCACCCTGGGTCAATTTCCTCCCGCCTTTCCCTAAATGTGCCTGTGCGTTTATGCGAGTTTGCTTGACCTGGGATTGTTAAAATTGTCGCTTTCTACCCGCTCTCGCTCTCTTGGGTCAGCCCGCCGTTTTTCAAACTTGGCAACTTTTCAGATGTGTGGACTTGGCTAGTGAATTGTGGGTGTTGAAGTCCACAGGTCCTAAATTTGTTTAAATTATAATGTAATTCGCTTGAGGATTACCATTTTAATTGAAATGTCTAAAAGTAATAGGAAACCTATTTTTTTCTCCCAGAATAATCACCCTATAAAAGGAGATTATTATATCTATTATATTTAATCTTTCTATCAAATTTTTGCATCACCCATCTCACGTAAGTGACTATTGGGAGTTCACAAACAACATAATAAAACAATATAAAACAAATGCACACTTAAAAACAAAAAGCAAAATTAAAATTTTACAAGTGAAAAGAGAAAAATGAACATTTAAAAGATTCTTCTAATCTTTTAAATGTTCATTTTTCTCTTTTCACTTGTAAAATTTTAATTTTGCTTTTTGTTTTTAAGGAACAACAGGCCCAAAATCATTGGGTGAGCTTTCATAGAAGACACTAGTAAGTGTGTCTTCTGGTGGTTCTTAGTATTCCATGAAGTATTCTCTTGGCTTGCTAACATTCCTGTCTAATATGGGGGGTTTCTTAGCTATTATTGCACAATAAATTTACTAGATTAAGCTAATTTTCTGCTTTCAGGGGATGCAGAAAAAATAATTGCTACCAACCTGCCTTCCATTGAGGACCTGTATACTGCACGAATCAAGAAGAGGGCCGTGAAAATATTTACAGATCCCTCACATCCAGGACATAAACTGTTTCAACTCCTACCCTCAAAACGACGCTATAGAGCACTGCACAACACAACAACTAGACACAAGAACAGTTTTTTCCCGAAGGCCATCACTCTGCTAAACAAATAATTCCCTCAATACTGTCGAACTATTTATTAAATCTGCACTACTATTAATCGTCTCATAGTTCCCATCACCAATCTCTTTCCACTTATGACTGTATGACTGTAACTTTGTTGTTGGCAATCCTTATGATTTATATTGCTATATTGACCATTAATTGTGTTGTAAATGTTGTACCTTGATGAAAGTATCTTTTCTTTTATGTACGCTGAGAGCATATGCACCAAGACAAATTCCTTGTGTGTCCAATCACACTTGGCCAATAAAATTCTATTCTATTCTATTCTATTCTATTCTATTCTATTCTATTCTATTCTATTCAATTAAAAAAATCCAGACAAAATGTAACTGGTTAGCATGTGCTTCCCAACACAATGTGAACCTGCAACGTAGCAGAATTATCACTTTTTGCTTAATCTTATAAAACTAAGCAAAAACTGGTTGCATGGGTAATAAGACTCTGGCAAATCAGTTCCATATTATTTCTAAGAAATATGAAATGCTCACAAGAAAGTCAATTCAATTTGATGGACGTTTTATTCCTGAAGTATTGTATGAGCTAATCATTGCTGGTTGTAAGCAACATTAGTTTGTGGTACAAAGATAGTCAATTCAGTTTATATTATTTAATTTGTTCTTACCCAGCTATTCTGATTTATATCACATTCTGATAAACTAACTGACTTAAAAGAAAGAGCAAATCCACTCGTTATTTGATCCTCCCAGATATCTTGAGACTACTATTCCCAGATCCAGCAGCAAGCAAATATTTTCCACATATTTGGAGGGTCCCAACTGAGGAAAATCGGATTCAAAATATTCAGAAAGGCTTGATGAATCCCCAGATAAATGGTTGTCTAATTAATTAATGTAGCCTTTTTTCCATTGTGGATCTGCATACAAATTACATTTATCAATTCTTAAATCCATGTTAATCCTTGGATTTTACTTAGAACAATTCTCTTCTCTGGAGGTTTATAATCCCAAATAATTTGATGCAAGGAAATTAATTTACAAAGTAATTAATTTGTAATTTATATGGCAAATTCATAAAGTAGCTGTATGAAGTTTATAATGTGTTACACTGCCTAGATTTAAATAACCTCTCAGAAACTGTGTTAACATAAATTTTAAAACAGATAAAAAAGACACATACTCATAAAGGAAAATAAAAATGTTCTTAGTCAGAAATTATTTTATTGACATCTTATGAATATAATCAATCACACTTGTCCAATAAAGAATTCTATTCTATTCTATTCTATTCTATTCTATTCTATTCTATTCTATTCTATTCTATATGTTCACACAACATAGTGGTTTAATTGTTGGCAGGATTCTCACAAAACAAAATCTATACAAATGCATTTTAAAACAAAGTAATAATTGCAAGCAAATAAAAATAGTGAAAATGGGATTATATTTTTTAAACTACTGAGTCAAGATATGTTGTGACTCATTGCCTAGCCAATGTCATTTTTGTGCAGTATACTGCACAAATCCAGACACTACAGGTTATCCTTGATTTGTTACCACAATATGTCTCTGCCCCTTAAGATCAACAAATAATGTGGAATCTGTTGTAGGAAAACTACATCATGGCTCATCATCAGCCAATTGTCAATGGGTTCCAAGCAGTTCAGTGGTGGGATACAAATTTTTTTACTACCGGTAAACCACAGTGGGCGTGGGTTGGTGGGCATGGCTTACCTTGGTGGGCATGACAGGGGAAGGATACTGTAAAATCTCCATTCCCACCCCTCTCCAGGGGAAGGTTAATGCAAAATCCCCATTTCCTCCCGATCAGCTGGGACTCGGGAGGCAGAGTATAGATAGGGTTGGGGCCAGTTAGAGGTGGTATTTACCGGTTCTCCGAACTACTCAGAATTTCCGCTACCGGTTCTCGAGATCTGGTCGGAACCTTCTGAATACCACCTCTGAAGCAGTTTCTGAATCTTTAGTTCTTGCAATAAATTCAAGCGATTGAAATCACAATCAGGACATCGCCAAAGCAGCTCTCCCAAAACAGTGCTTCATCTGTACTTTATTGTCAAAATGTTCTCAGGTTACTAATTCCAGGAATGATTGTTTATCTCATTTCTTTTTGTTTCCTGTCAATGTTCCTTCTTGCTTCAAACGCTCTACCATCATCCCAGTGCCGAAGAAGCCCACCATCAAGGAACTGAATGACTACAGACAAATTGCTTTAAAATCTGTAGTCATGAAAACCTTTGAAAGGCTAATGCTTTCCTACTTGAAAACCATCACGGATCTGCTGTTAGACCCCTTGCAATTTGCATACCGAGCAAATAGATCAACAAATGATGCTGTTAATATGGCTCTGCACTACATCCTACAACATCTTGAGTCTCCAAAGACCTATGCAAGGGTTCTTTTTGTAGACTTTAGTTCAGCATTCAATACCATCATTCCAGACATTCTTCTAACTAAGCTAAACCAGCTACAGGTACCGGAACAGACTTGTAAGTGGATCACAAGCTTCCTAACAAACAGGAAGCTGCAGGTGAAGCTAAGCAAGATCACATCAAATACCTGTACAATTAGCACAGGGGCCCCCCAAGGCTGTGTGCTCTCCCCACTTCTCTTCTCTCTGTATACCAATGACTGCCTCTCCAACGATCCATCTGTTAAACTACTGAAGTTCGCAGATGACACAACAGTGATTGGTCTCATTCGAGACAATGACGAATCCGCATATAGACGAGAGGTCGAACGACTAGCCTTGTGGTGCAACTAAAACAATCTGGAACTGAACACACTCAAAACCGTAGAAATGGTGGTAGACTTTAGGAGAAACCCTTCCATACTTCCACCTCTCACAATACTAGACAACACAGTATCAACAGTAGAAACCTTTAAATTTCTAGGTTCTGTCATATCGCAAGATCTCAAATGGACAGCTAACATCAAAAACATCATCAAAAAAGGACAACAAAGAATGTTCTTTCTGCGCCAACTCAGTAAGCTCAAACTGCCCAAGGAGCTGCTGATTCAGTTCTACAGAGGAATTATTGAGTCTGTCATTTGCACCTCTATAACTGTCTGGTTCGGTTCTGCAACCCAACAAGAAAGACACAGACTTCAGAGGATAATTAGAACTGCAGAAAAAGTAATTGCTACCAACCTGCCTTCCATTGAGGACCTGTATACTGCACAAATCAAGAAGAGGGCCGTGAAAATATTTACAGATCCCTCACATCCAGGACATAAACTGTTTCAACTCCTACCCTCAAAATGACGCTATAGAGCACTGCACAACAGAACAACTAGACACAAGGACAGTTTTCTCCCGAAGGCCATCACTCTGCTAAACAAATAATTGCGTCAACACTGTCAAACTATTTACTAAATCTGCACTACTATTAATCTTCTCATAGTTCCCATCACCAATCTCTTTCCACTTATGACTGTATGACTGTAACTTTGTTGCTGGCAATCCTTATGATTTATATTGATATATTGACCATCAATTGTGTTGTAAATGTTGTTCCTTGATGAACGTATCTTTTCTTTTATGTATACTGAGAGCATATGCACCAAGACAAATTCCTTGTGTGTCCAATCTCACTTGGCCAATAAAAAATTCTATTCTATTCTATTCTTCAGTACTTAGGCCAGTGTTTCTCAATTTTAACAACTTTAAGATGTGTGAATAACAACTCCCGGAATTCCAGCATGGAGGACAAGGGAATTCTGGGAATTGAAATCCATTCATCTTAAAATTGCTAAGGTTGAGAAATGCTGATTTAGGCATTTAGTTAAATGAAGAGGATATTAAATCTCAGATTATTGAATCAATGTTCTTTTTCTGCCACAATCTTATATAACTAGCAATAGCACTTAAACTTACATACCACTTCTCTAAGCAGTTCAGAGAGTCAGCATATTGCCTCTAATAATCTGTGTCCTTATTTTACTGATCTTAGGTTTGAAGGCTGAGTCAACCTTCTGCCTCTCAGGATCGAACTCCTGGCAGTGAGCAGAGTCAGCCTCCAGTACTACATTGTAACCACTGCGCCACTGTGGCTACAGTGGTTAGAATGCGCTATTTTAGCATTCATCACATGACTTTAAAAAACGTTAAACATCATGACTTGTAAACCCAAATATTTCTTTCCTTCAAAATATGACAAGCCATTGTTCCCATTATAATGGAATTTTTGACCCTCCTGTATCAATTCAGACAGCTTTATTTAAATCCATGATCTCATTAGTATTTGCTACAGGATATCTCCATCTTTTACCCTTGCCATTGTAATTAGCAACAATGTTTTTATGCACAAAATGTAAACAATATTTTCAGCAAAAATCTGTCAGGGAATCAGGTGTAAGGAGTGTATTAGACTGTACCCCCTCCCCAAATCTCTTGTTTTATGAAATGTAAAAAGCTGGGGCTCATAACAATAGATTTATAAAAATAATAATATCAGAGTTGGAAGGGACCTTGGAGGTCTTCTAGTCCAACCCCCTGCCCAGGCAGGAAACCCTACATCACTTCAGACAAATGGCTATCCAACATTTTCTTAAAAATTTCCAGTGTTGGAGCATTTACAACTTCTGCAGGCAAGTTGTTCCACTGATTAATTGTTCTAACTATCAGGAAATTTCTCCTTAGTTCTGAGTTGCTTCTCTCCTTGATTAGTTTCCACCCATTGCTTCTTGTTCTACCCTCAGATGCATTGGAGAATAGCTTGACTCCCTCTTCTTTGTGGCAACCCCTGAGATATTGGAACACTGCTATCATGTCTCCCCTAGTCCTTCTTTTCATTAAACTAGGCATACTGAGTTTCTGCAACCGTTCTTCATAGGTTTTAGCCTCCAGTCCCCTAATCATCTTTGTTGCTCTTCTCTGCACTCTTTCTAGAGTCTCAACATCCTTTTTACAATGTGGCAACCAAAACTGAATGCAACATTCCAAGTGTGGCCTTACCAAGGCATTATAAAGTGGTATTAACATTTCACGTGATCTTGATTCTATCCCTCTGTTTATGCAGCCCAGAATTGTGTTGGCTTTTTTGGCAGCTGCTGCACACTGCTGGCTCATATCTAAATGGTTGTCCACTAGGACTCTAGATCCCTCTCACTAGATCGCTCTCACAGGTACTACTATTGAGCCAGGTACCACATATACGGTACCTGCGCATTTTGTTTTTTTGGCCTAAATGTAGAACCTTACTTTTTTCACTGTTGAATTTCATGTTGTTTAGATAGTGCCCAATGTTCAAGTCTGTCAAGATCCTTCTGTAATTTGAGCCTATCTTCTGGAGTGTTAGCTATTCCTGCCAGCTTGGTGTCATCTGCAAATTTGATGAGTTCCCCATCTATCCCCTCGTCCAAGTCATTGACAACAATTTATAAACAACAATTTATTATTGTTTTTGACTCTGTGTTTTCCTAGTTCTCTTCTCTCACCATATTCTTAACATACCCATGACCACTGTCCATCCACCTTCCTTGCTGCTGGTATTGTTTTTCCTTCCATGTTTACCATGAATATAGATTTCCCTAGAGACCTGGGCCTTTACGTAATGTATCCAAAATTTCAGTCTAATAATTTCCATCTTGAGTGAGAATTCTGAATTGATTTGTTCTATGAAGTCACTGTGTGAAGAATAGAATAGAATAGAATAGAATAGAATAGAATAGAATAGAATAGAATAGAATAGAATAGAATTTATTGGCCAAGTGTGATTGGACACACAAGGAATTTGTCTTGATGCATATGCTCTCAGTGTAATTATTTATTTATGTATCACATTTTCAAATTTGATACATAAATAAATAAAATAAAACCTGTATTAACTATCCCAAAGGTGCTTTTCAAAGAGATAACTGGACTTTTTTGTTGTTTTTTTGAAGACGTTTCATGGAACCTTCTTGGATGAGAAGTGAAACATCTTCAAAGAAAAACCAGAAAGTCCAGCTGCCTCTTGAAAAAGCAACTATGACCTGGATGCCTGAGAATCTCCGTAGACCTATATTAACTGATTGTCCTAGTTAAATTTCTGGGATTATTGTACACTAAATTATTCAAATGTGAATTGATAATGAGATTGTTCCTGCACTTTATATTAGGTTAAAAAGTGGTTTGTTATTTTGTGGGCCAGTAAAATGTGCAAGCAGGATGGCAGTTTAGCCTCATGAGGGATCCTTGCTGTTCTTTAGTCTCATTTCATTGGGGAATTTGTGAAAAGTGAATGGCTTCATCGGTATACATGGAAAGTGAGACCCTGTAACTTCTGGGTTATAAGAATTTGTAAGGTCCCAAAATATACTTGAGTCACCAGAATGCCAAAAAGAGAGACTCAAGACCAGGCTTGCAAAAAGAAGCATATTTTATTTATGGCCAAAAACAAAATAATGGGTGGGACTATATCTAGAACAAACAGATACAATGCATGTGAGGAGATAGCCGCACCTTGGGGAAGATATGGCATCCTTTTACATCCTCAGAGACATCAGCTTAGTACCCAATTCTGGCCTCCTAGTTAGATTTGTGTATTACTTGTTCCCCTGCAAAGGAATAGAAGCCTCCCAATTAGCGTTATCTTTTCCCTGAGCATTCCTTTGTTCTGCCAATTGCTCATTTGGCCCCCTGAGCTGCGGGGAATAGATCAAAGGTGTAAGTTAGGGCTGAAGTGTATATTATCTCCTGGATGATGTCTGCAGTTCCAACTGAGATAGGTACCATGCTCTTAGATGGCACAAGAAGAACAGAAAGAAGATTGATATGGATTCAGATCAAATGACAGGAACATATTTGACAAATATCAGATATATTACAGAGGCATAATAAGAATGTGTTTGTTACAGGAGATACAAATATAAAGCCATAATATATGTGATATAAATGCAAAGGCATATTTGTGTTACAGATATAAAGGTACAATATATGTGTGTTATACAAATACAAGGCTATATATGTATTACAGGAACCTAATGGTTACATAATAACAAGTTTCTACTAATTCTAGTATACCAGTATATTCTAATATTATTTATTATAGCCTTATTACTGTTTCCCTTCAAATTTTTTCAAGATAATTGTCATATTCTCTGGACTAGATTTTAATGGTGCAAGGTGTATTAAATAAATGGGTTAGCACTTAAGCACGTTCCAATTGAATTTATTTCGGTGGCTATAACAGCAGTATGCTAAATTTGGAGTTGGAGCCAAATTTCTGAAGCTGGGAAATTACACCTGAGAGACTTATGAAAGAATCTCTTTGTAGACATTAACAGTGATAAAAGAGATTGTGTCCTACAGTTGAGACTAACACTGTTCAAACTACATCTTGATATGGTATTTCCTCCAAAAATTTATCTGAAAAAAACCTCATTGCACCAGAAGGATCCATTTCCCCCCTCCCCTAAATAGCTATCAGAGAATAGAATAGAATAGAATAGAATAGAATAGAATAGAATAGAATAGAATAGAATAGAATAGAATTTTTATTGGCCAAGTGTGATTGGACACACAAGGAATTTGTCTTGGTGCATACGCTCTCAGTGTGCATAAAAGAAAAGATACCTTCATCAAGGTACAACACTTACAACCAGTGGTGGGATTCAACCAGTTCGCACCACTTCGGGAGAACCGGTTGTTAACTTTCTGAGCAGTTTGGCAAACTGGTTGTTGGAAGAAATCATTAGGGCAGAGAACCGGTTGTTAAATTACTTGAATCTCATCACTGCTTATAACACTTAATGATAGTCATAGGGTACAAATTTAACACTTAATGATACAACACTTAATGATAGTCATAGGGTACAAATAAGCAATCAGGAAACGATATCAATATTGTATAACAATATTATTATATAATATATAATATATAATTGTGTGTGTGTGTGTGTGTGTGTGTGTGTGTGTGTGTAATAGTATTGTATAACAATATCAGAGCATTCCTTTTTTAGATTTTTAGCCATTTATTTCCACCCTTTTGTCTTAAAAGCTCCAAAAGTCATCTTAGAAGAGGCAAAGAGACTTCATTTCCCGGAATCCTTTGCGGTCGACGGCCTCGTTTGCCCCCGTGTTGTTCATTCCATTGGTTCCCCGGATCGACTCGACCTATCGGCTATTATCTTGTTTTGACCTACTTGTTGCCAAGGAAAACTGCAACAGGGTTGCCTAGGTTTCCTAACTCAGCTGCGGCCTGCAGGTTTTCCGAGAGCGAAGCCCTGGCAAGGGAACGGGCATGCTGCGACCCGCGACGGTGAAGGGCTGCGATGGAAGGCGATAAGGTGAGCGGCGGTTCTTAGGCAAAGGCGGGAAAGGAGGCGGCGGCGGCGGCGGCGGCGGCGGCGAGGAGATTCTGTTCTTTGCAGCCTGCTCGGGAAGGGCTCCATCTGCGGTGCCTGGCCTGGGGAGAGGAAGCTGCCTTGCCCGCAGGTTAGGCAAGGCTAAACAAAAACCAACCTTGCTGTCCCGCGGCGCATCTTTTGCACGTAACACTTGGCTGGCTCAACGCCTCGCTCCCACCGCGGTTCACTTCTTACTAGGTGGGAATATCGTGTGAATCTGCCCTAAGACCTCTGCTGAACCGTGAATCCTAAATCTATAGCCGTTATAGGCTTGTTTCGATAAACTATAGTTAAGCATGCCGTGGCTTAGCATAATGCGTGAACTAGATCTCTGTCCGGCTGCATAGACTCATCTGGAGTTAAGCCAGGTGGGGAGAATTGATTTCTGACCAAGTGTGAATGGGATTCCTTTGCATGCAATCTGTCCACGTCACTGCCAAACTTACAGCCATCTCGAAGTTACAGCGACAGTGGGGGGGGGGAAAGTGATTTATGGCCATATTTCACACTTAGGACCATCGCAGCGTTCCCCAGGGCCGTGTGATCAATTCAAAAGCTGGGCGACTGTTAATGTGTGTATGTAGGGACAGTTGCATTGTTGCACATGGGGTCATGTGATCACCATTTATGACCTGACAAGCAAAAATCCCTGAGGATTCACTTTACTATGCTGCCAGCTTAACAGTTGCAGTGATTCACTTAACAGCTGCGGTAAGGAAGGCTGTAAAATGGGGCAAAACTCATTAAGTGCCTTGATTAGCAACTGGAATGTTGGCTTTAATTGTGGTCATAAGCTGAGGACTATCTATAGTTTGGGCTGATTATGGTAAGTGAATTTAGGAACCCTAAAAAGCTCTGTGTTTTGCAAAATGCCTTTTTTTGTTTAAGAAAGTCTAGCTTCCTGTTTCATCATTGTAAAGAAACCCAATACAGAAGTGTTTATCAAACTTATCAACTTTCAGATGTGTGAATTCAACTCCCATAATTCTCCAGCCCCTGCTGGGTTGGGAATTCTGGGAGTTTAAATCCACAAAGCTTAAAGTTGCAAAGTGCAAAAAACACTAATTTGTAATACTGTGTGTACACTATACCCAATCTATTACAATCTATTCAAAAGTTTATAATTTAGTGTTAACTGCAGTTCAGCATCATAGATTCAAAAGTGGATTTCATTGAGATGATTTTCCTAAACGGATGTTAATATAATGATAAGATGCCAATTTTAGATCCAGCTAGACCTTTCTAAAGCATTCCAAGGTACTTCCTTCTTAATAGGATAGTGGTTTCCTGTTTCTACTCATGCAATGCCATCAGCAAGGAGTGCTGGCTGATTGGCCTTTGAATGGCACCTTCCATAATTTTTTTTCTGAGTGTGAACTTTGTTTTAAATTTCCAGTCCTTCAGAATTCAAAAATTGCATGTTCTGAAGCACCTTTTAAAAAAGCTATTTAATAAAATAACTCAATTACTATTTATTGTCTTGAGATCTTGCTATTAGCCTCTTCAGTCCAAGTGGGTTCTTTGGCTTTTCTAGGTTTCTGTCACTTAGGTGCTAATAGCAAATATTAAAAGGAAACTGAACTGCTGTTATGATTTCAGGTACTGTTAATCTATTCTCCAAGTGAGGTACACATTTTCTTCCTTTTTCCCCTTCTTTTTTAGAAAAGAACTAAAGATGATACTTGGAAATCAGATGAACTAAAAAAGCATCTTAAGGTGAACAATAATTCTACCTTAATTTTTTGTTAAGTACTTGGTAGAAAATACATTCAGAAATGAGGCATGCCCAAGAGCTTGGATATCATAGTAGGATTTACTTCCTTGTTTCTATGAATATCAGATTTGTGTCAGATTACACATTTCTTTTGAAAGATCATACAGATGTAAATCTATTTGAAATTAATATATTATTTGCATATATTTGCTATTTAATACTTCTTTTTACCTCCAGGAGTCAAGCCTACTTTGAAGGCAGCCAAGATAAAATAGTAATAAACTAATAATATGAGTGTGATGTTAGTAGCTAAAAATTTTAAAAACAGTTTGTTTTAGCTTTCTGAAAAAATCTGAATTGAAAATGATATTCAACGTTATTTATTTGAGAATAAATATATTCCAAAGTATAACACAACTATAGAGGTTAGCTAGGGATGGGAGAGAAGGCTTGTCCTCACTTTGAGCAACCCTTATGTTAACATATATACCAAATTATGATTTGCTTGATCATGATTTATTATATGCTTTAGTGCTTTATGTGAACTCAGCTTATGTACATGTGAATGAATGTATATTTGAGCTATATCTCATCCAGTTCGTGTGATTCCAAACAGCTGTTAACTTTTTAACTATTAATCATTATATGAATTGCTTTGAGAAGTGAAAGGAAGGATGAGTACAAAAATTCTAGTCTTCTTAGAGCTTATTTCTTAAGAGAAATCCATAGCTTAGTACATTATATCTCAAAAATTTGTCTATAAGTATATAATTACTAAAAGGGACGCGGTGGCTCAGGGGCTAGAACATTGAGCTTGTTGATCGAAAGGTCTGCAGCTCGGTGGTTCGAAGTGCTGCCCTGTAACAGGGTGAGCTCCAGTTACTTGTCCCAGCTTCTGCCAACCTAGCAATTTCGAAAGCACGTAAAAATGCAAGTAGAAAAAATAGGGACCACCTTTGGTGGGAAGGTAACAGCGTTCCGTGTGCTTTTGGCGTTGACTCATTTTATTTATTTATTTATTTATTTAATTTGATTTTTATACCGCCCTTCTCCCGAAGGACTCAGGGCGGTGTACAGGCAAAATAAAAACAACAATACAAATATACACAATTTAAATACCCCTAAAAAACTTATTCAAAATTAGCCTGATATTAAAAATCATCATCAATTAAAATCCCATTTAAAATTGGTAAAATTCCCTTTTAAAATCCAATTAAGCCAGCCCCGCGCGAATAAAAAGATGGGTCTTCAGTTCGCGACGAAATGTCCGAAGGTCAGGAATTTGACGTAAACCAGGGGGAAGCTCGTTCCAGAGAGTGGGAGCCCCCACAGAGAAGGCCCTTCCCCTGGGGGCCGCCAGCCGACATTGTTTGGCGGACGGCACCCTGAGAAGTCCCTCTCTATGGGAGCGTACGGGTCGGTGGGAGGCATGTGGTAGCAGCAGGCGGTCCCGTAAGTACCCAGGTCCTAAGCCATGGAGCGCTTTAAAGGTCGTAACCAACACCTTAAAGTGCACTCGAAAGGCCACAGGCAGCCAGTGCAGTCTGCGCAGGAGCGGTGTTACATGATTGTTGATCGAATCACCCGCGCAGCTGCATTCTGGACTAACTGAAGCCTCCGAGTGCACTTCAAGGGGAGCCCCATGTAGAGAGCATTACAGTAATCCAAGCGAGAGGTAACGAGGGCATGAGTGACTGTGCATAAGGCATCCCGATCAAGGAAGGGGCGCAACTGCCGGACCAGGCGAACCTGGTAGAAGGCCCTCCTGGAGGCGGCCGTCAAATGATCTTCAAACGACAGCCGATCATCCAGGAGGGCGCCTAAGTTGCGCACCCTATCCTTTGGGGCCAATAACTCGCCTCCGACAGCCAGCTGCGGCTGCAGCTGACTGAATCGGGATGCCGGCATCCACAGCCACTCCGTCTTGGAGGGATTAAGCTTGAGCCTGTTTCTCCCCATCCAGACCCGTACGGCTTCCAAACACCGGGACAGCACTTCAACAACTTCATTGGGGTGGCCCGGGGTGGAAAAGTACAGCTGAGTATCATCAGCGTACTGCTGGTATCTCACCCCGAAACCACTGATGATCTCACCCAACGGCTTCATGTAGATGTTGAACAACAGGGGCGAGAGAATCGACCCCTGCGGGACCCCACAAGCGAGGGCCCTCGCGGTGACCTCTGCCCCCGTCAACACCGTCTCGTCCGGTCGGAGAGATAGGAGGAGAACCACCGATATCGGTGCCTCCACTCCCAATCCCCAGCCGGCGCAGCAGATACCAGGGCGGATGGTAGCGACCGCCGCCGAGAGGTCTAATAAGACCAGGGCAGAGGAATAACCCCTGTCCCTGGCCCTCCAGAGATCATCCACCAATGCGACCAAAGCTGTCTCCGTGCTGTATCCGCGTCGGAAGCCGGACTGGAACGGATCTAGATAGACATCTTCATCCAGGTATTGGGGTAGCTGTCGCGCCACGGCACTCTCTACAACCTTCGCAACAAAGCGAAGGTTGGAGACTGGACGATAATTACCCAAAATAGCTGGGTCCAGGGAGGGCTTCTTAAGGAGGGGTCTCACCACCGCCTCTTTCAAGGCGGCAGGGAAAACCCCTTCCAATAAAGAAGCGTTGATAATCCTCTGGAGCCAGCCTCGTGTCACCGCCTGAGTGGCCAGTACCAGCCAGGAAGGGCACGGGTCCAGTAAACATGTCGTGCCGTGCAGCCCCCCCAACAACCTGTCGACGTCCTCGGGAGCCACAGGGTCAAACTCATCCCAAATAGACTCAACAAGACGTGCCTCCTCTCCCTCGCTTGGATCATCCCAATTTCGGTCCAGACCGTCCCTCAGCTGAGCGATTTTATCGTATAGATAACCGCTAAACTCCTCGGCTCGTCCTGCAACGGGTCATCCCGCACCTCCTGGTGTAGGAGAGAGCGGGTCACCAAACAGGGCGGCGGGCGGTTATCTGCCGACGCAATGAGGGTGGGCGAGAAACGCCTCGCTTCCCTCATTGCCACTAGGTAGGTCCTAGAATAGGACCCAACTAGTGTCCGATCAGCCGGGCGACTGGACCTCCAGGTGCTCTCCAGGCGTCTTCTCTGGCGTTTCATCTCCCTCAGCCCCTCGGAGTACCAAGGGGCTGGGCGAGATCTCCGCCGGGTCAGAGGCCGCAAAGGCACGACACGGTCCAAGGCCCGGGCCGCGGCCTGATCCCAGGCCGTGACCAGTTCCTCAGTCGTGCCGTGGGCCAGTTCCTCAGGAATGGCCCAAGCTCCGTCAGGAACCTCTCGGGTCCATCAGGCGCCTGGGACGGAACCACCGTATAGGTTCCGTCTCCCTGCGGTGGTGAATGGCGGTTCGGAAGTCTAGGCGAAGGAGAAAATGATCCGACCATGACATTGGTTCTGTTACTAAGTCATCTAACACCAGATCATTAAGCCACTGCCCAGAGATATAAATCAGATCCAGCGTGCCTCCCCCCGAGTGCGTAGGGCCATCATTTACTCGAATCAGGTCCAAGGCCGTCATGGAAGCCTGGAACTCCCGAGCTGCCGTCGATGACAAGCCAACTGATGGCAGGTTAAAATCCCCCATGACTATAAGTCTGGGGGTTTCGACCGCCACAGCAGCGAGTACCTCCAACAGCTCAGGCAGGGCTGTGGTCACGTAGCAAGGAGCCAGGTACGCGATCACCAAGCCCAACTGATTCCTATAGCCCCATCGCACATAGAGGGATTCACAGCCGGCAATCTGAGGAACAGTGGTCTCCCTCGGCTCTAGATCCTCCCTAATGACAACCGCCACCCCCCCACCCCTACCTTGGACCCTCGGCTGATGGAATGCTCGGAAACCTGGCGGGCACATCTCGACAAGGGGGACCCCCCCCTCTGGGCCCAACCAGGTTTCCGTAATACCCATAAGGTCCGCGGACTCCCCCTGAATAAGATCACAAATCAGGGGGGCCTTATTAACCACGGACCGAGCATTACATAACATCAGCCGAAGGTCCAAGCTCTGAGGATCATGGCCACCGAGGCAGGTCGGGACTGAGGGCGGAGCACGCGATCGCTCTCAAACATCGAACGCGTGCTCCCTCAACACGATCGGCCCTCCCCCGCCATATCTGCCTCTCCCACTTACCGTACAGATTGAGTAACCCTCTAAACCTGGAACGTCCTCCCCCCCTGCCTTCAGACAAGATGGAATAGTGTCGCGAACTAGCACAGGGGCTGGATCCCTCCCCGGCGGGTTCTGACCCCCACCCGCCAAATCCCTCCCCCCCCTTAAAAAACCCTTGTTTAAAAAACTATTTAAAAAACCCCACAACTTCTTCTTGGCCGCATGCCACCTCTCTGGGTCCCAAGACCCTTCGTTAAGGTAGGCCCTTGATAGTTTGGAGGGCCATTCCTGCGAGGCGGGGGAACCTCGCAGTTGTCGTAGTTCGGCGAATGAGTATCTCATGGGAAATAGTCCATTAACAGCGACAAGATGTCCATTCCTGACCGGCGAAGATGTTCTGGTCGTACCTGTAGATCGTCAAACCCGATGTTAGGCATATTACTGGCCACTCGGGCAGAGATATTAATCAGTCCGTAGAAAGTCCAAAATGGGTCCAGAGACAACCAAGGCTTGGCATAATAGCCTCCCCTTGGTTGTTTCCTCGGCTACAAAGATGGGAAAATCAGTAGCCGGGCTAGTATCCCTTGGGTTCCCGGCAGCGTACCATCATGGGACAAACCCGTGAGGCATGCTAATCAGGACGAAATTATGTCACCAGTACCGTCAGAGCCGTCATTGCCGTCCAGCACAGTGCCGCTGTTGTACCTAACCAGGCCAAGCCACCTCTCAGTCGGCGATGGAAAACACGACCTAAGATGTAAGCCGTAGATAAAATTACGGCATTCTAGGCAGGCCATGGTAAAAGTCAGCAGTGGGGGGGAGGAATATTCCGGGCCATGTTCCGGGCCTTGAAGTGAGAAGAGCAGGGTAGGGGGGGGGGCAATAATCATGCCCGTGCAGGCCCCACTCCAGCCACAGATGTTACCTGCGGTCCAACACCCAAGACTCAGCACACCGCATACCAGCATACCGCCGTCGATGGTTGGGCCGCTCCCCAGCCGATTGATTACATCGTCGGCCGAAACGGCCGACAAACAGCTGAGTCAGGCTGGGCCGACAAACAGCTGAGTCCGGCTGGGCGTCTTCTCGTGCCCCCCCCAACATGGCAGCCGCCGTCCGCTGCTATAGAGGACCTCGGCTCCGTACTCAGCAGCCGAGAGCTCAATGAGGTCCAAAGACCTCGCTCTCGGCTGCCGGAAGGATCGCATACCCGGAGCCGAGGACCAGGCAGCCTGGCAGCCCATAGAACAGCATTGCGGCCTGAGGACTCTTAGCCGCCGTCTCCGCGGAGTCTCAGAGCGCCGCCATAACGCGCATGCGCAGAAGAAGACTCATACCGACCACATGACCACAGAGATGTCTTCGGACAGCGCTGGCTCTTTGGCTTTGAAACAAAGATGAGCACCGCCCCCTAGAGTTGGCAACGACTAGCACGTATGTGCGAGGGGAACCTTTACCTTTACCTATATGATTACTTTCTTACATGTATGCAGAAAGGATAAATATTAATATCGTGTTAAATTGCTTATGGAGCTGTTACAGTAATTCTGAAAATGTCATTATCATTATTTCTTGTTATTATTCCATTTATAGTAGATGTGCAGAACTGACTCTGCTCCCCAGATCCCAGGAAATCTCCTAAAGTTGTTTTATAATGAAAAACGGAAGAGTATTAAATATATTACAGACAAGAAAATATATTTAAATATATTTAAAATATATTTAAATTGAGGAGCTTCTCAATTTAGGACCAGTCATTTAAAGTATTGTTCAAAGTTAGAATGGACTTGACTTAACAAAGCTACTTATAACCCATCCTCAAAATTATGACTGGTACATCTCCTTAGTCACCTGATCACACATTTCAGGGGCTTGGCAACTGGCTCACGTTTATAGTGGTTCCAGTGGTCTGTGGTCACGTGGACACAATTTGGAAAAATTTTTTGCCAATATCTGACAAAAAAAAGGTACCTATTCAGGAGAATGGGTTTGCTTAATGATCATCTGCCTTGTTTAACTACTGCTGTGACTCACTTTATTGTAAAAATCGTTGTAAAATCAATTTTGGTCATATAGTGTTTCAACTTATGACTACAATAACTTCATGATTACAACAACTTACAACTGAAAGTCTGGGCTTCATCGTAGTCATAAATCAAGGACTATCTTTACTAGAATTATACTACTCTGAAAAAATAGTGCCCAATAAATCAATCTTTGTTGTAGCTACTTGTGTAAGAAGAGGAAATTTAGAGAGATATCCATGCTGATTCCTTATCACAATTACCATAAGGATTGCCATTTTTATCACAATCCGTTCTGCATGTAGAGTTTTCCTGTTTGCAGAACTTTTCCAGAATAAAGAAAAGATACAACTTCATTGGCTAAAACTGATGTATAAAAATATTTCCCTTTTTCAGGTCTCTCGATCCAATAGTCAGTCTGAAGACAAGAGGCATCATCAGAGAAAACCACGAGACAGTGGCAGAAATGATGAAGATCATGATGGCAACAAGGTGGCTTCAGAGATGGATCCAGAGAAGGACAGAGTTAAATCAAAAGAAAAATTAGGAGAAAGAATAAGATTTAAATCAAGTGAAAGACACAGAGAGGAAAGGAGGGACAAAGGAAGAGAGAAAGATCAACCTAGAGAACAAGAGAGAGAGATTAAAGTAAATCATGAAAAAGACGCCAAAGAAGAAAAATACGTATCTGGAAGAAGTGGTGAAAGGCACAGTGGTAAAGAGAAGGGCAGGAAACCTAAGAAAGATGAACCCAACCAAACATTACCACGAAATAGTGTAGAGAGGGAAAGAGATAAAGAGCATGAGAGAAGGAGGAGGAGAAGCAGCAGGGATTACAGTGGTGAGTTGGTTTGCTTATGTGCTTGTTTTACAATAATCTGACCGTCCTTATTTTTTAAATGAAAATGAATTGGGGCTCCTTTCAGTCAGTTATCTATTTTCTTTGCATCAAGGGTAGTTTTTCCATAGTAGACCGAAAAGATGAAGAGTTAGTAGTCTGATGCTTTTCAGAGGTTTAGACTACAGTTCCAGCATATTTTACCATGCTGCTTGAGATTAATATTGGGGTGGTGGTGTAAAAATGCATTTGAAGGACTTCAGGTTGCCAGTCCTGAAGAGGAAGTTGTCACAGTTAGGAAAAGTTAGATATTTTCAGGTGTTTCTTTTTCGAACAAAGTTCAGGTACTTCTTAGGAAGTTATAATGTACATTTTGTCTATCAAATACAGTAGAATTTGTACGATTCAAGACAATCTTCTAAATTTCGGAGGTGTTATTTTTAGATCATTCAAAACTAAAAGATGAAGAAAGAGTAAGAAAGCAACATTCAGAGAGAAAGGTAAGAGAAATAAAAACAATAAGCAATGTATTGTACCATCAGGTAGAATTGAAAAAATAGCTCAGTTTATAGACACAGCTCCAGAAATCACATCGGACGCAATATATTTGGGATTTTCTTTTATATAGACCTAACATGCATTTGACTTGGCATAACTTCTTATCCCTGGAAATGAAAGAAAAAATTCAGAATAGCTTTCTAAGAGCAAATTTGAAGAATTTGAAGTCTAACCCTAAGAAATTATGGAAAATCATTCTCATTCTCTCCCTCCCTCCCTCTCTTTGTCCCTCTCTTTCTCTCTCCCTCCCTCCCTCCCTCCCTCTCACTCACTCACTGTGTGTATTATAAAAATATTCTGGTTATATATCGGGGCGGGTTCCAAATCCTGTCGCTACTGGTTCACTCCTGAACGCACTTGCATGTATGTGTGGCGTTTCTGTGCATATGCAGAAGCATCCGGGTGGGTGAGCGGAGCCTTCTGCCTTTACCGGTTTCCCTGATCCGGTGAAAATCGATAGCAACTGACCACTGTTATATATATTAGTATGGATGTGATAACCAATTTGGTGTGCTGCTTAAGATTCTGGCCTAGATGCTAGGAAATATTAGGCCAGTCACTCTCTCTCAGCCTAACCTATCTCATAGGCTTGTTAAGGGGAAAATAGAAAGCAAGATTTTTAAGTCAGTTTGCCACATTGAGTTGACCAAATACATTTTTAAAAGATAGGAGGATAAAAATCTAAATAATAAAAAATATTATTATTTCTAATCTTAGAATTTAGGAATGTTAATGATATAAATAACAATCTTCATTAATGTCAAGGTTCCAGAAATACCTCTTCTGCATTCAATAAAAAGACTCAGAAGCATTCTTTCTTTTTCTCAGAGTCCTTTACTAGCATGAGGAGACTGGCACACGATGAGTGCAATTCCCAAAACTGAAGTTCCGGATTCGTTTCCCCAGTTATACAAACCCCAATAGTCCCACCCCCCTGACCCCTCGGATGATCACACGGTCCCACGTTCTTCCAGTTCATTCGAGGAACTTCTTGCCACTCTTCCTGCAGACGTGAACCCCATCCGACCTTGAGCCGTTGAAGAATGCTACCCTATCCCTCAACCCCCCCTCCTCCCCTCAGGATAAAAATGTGGCAGCGTCTGGAAACCTAAAGTTCAATATGGTTTCCAGGCCTGACAATTAACTTAATTTTAGTTTTACATACATCATACAACAATCCTGCATTCTGCATCAAAATGTATTTTATTTATAGAAATATTATATTCAATTTTTCTAAAGATGTGCTTCTTCCTTTGAGGATCAGCAAATATAGACACTCTGTGGGAAAGGATACCAGTTCCACCCTAATGCTGACTTTGTGGCAGGGCAGAGGAGGATTTCTTTAAAATATGTCTATTTATTTAGTTAGTTTATTAGAAAATTTATATGATCATGTGACTCACTAAGGTGATTCAGGGTGAGTTATAGAAACAAAACCCCAAATACCAAACATAACAAACACCCACCTCTGGCAACAATAGTCAAGCTTGCCAGCAAATTACAAGCCAGGAGGAACCCCATGGTTGCAAATTTGTAATAAATAAATGTCAATGAAAAACTTAAGGAAAGAGATTACAAAATCAGCATAAGGAAGAGTGAACAATGTGAACAAAATAATGATATTAATGGAAAGTTTGGCAAAACGTAAAGCTGGGGCATGGAAAAAATAAGGAGCATATGGAAAAATACCTATCCAGCTGGTTGTATTCTTGAATGTAAGAATTCCACATTGGACATTTTATTACAGTTCTGTTTTCCTAGTGCTGGCATGGTTGACTTAATACACTGATCCATACTTCGAGTAGTCCTATTGAAATAAATAAGCCCCAGAAAGGAGACAAGGGCAAATCACTTAAAAAAAAAACTGCCAAAAAACTTAGAGGGATTTGTTTAGGTAGTCTTCAAGAATTGAATCAAAGGAAAAAAAACTGAAATAAATGAGGCTTATATTTTATATTTTATTTATTTTATTTATTATTCATATTTGTATACCGCCCTATCTCCCGAAGGACTCAGGGCGGTTCACAGGCACATAAAACAGTTATATACAAATTAAGATAATCATTAAAAAACTTATTCTAATGCCAAATTATTAAAAATATAAATATAAATATTAAAACCAATTTAAAACCCCTATAAATTTAAAATCTAAGCCAGTCCTGCACAGATGAATAAATGTGTCTTGAGCTCGCGACGGAAGGTTCGGAGGTCCGGAAGTTGACGGAGTCCTGGGGGGAGTTCGTTCCAGAGGGTGGGAGCCCCCACAGAGAAGGCCCTTCCCCTGGGCGTCGCCAGACGACACTGCCTAGCTGACGGCACCCTGAGGAGTCCCTCTCTGTGAGAGCGCACGGGTCGGTGAGAGGTATTCGGTAGCAGTAGGCGGTCCCGTAAATAACCCGGCCCTATGCCATGGAGCATTTATTATGATAAATGGGGACAATGAGGGCATGTGCTGCTGGAGGTTGTTTCAATGTTTTATCCTGTTGCTTTTGTTGGTTGTAAGCCGCTTCGACTTACCTTTGGGGGAGGTGGGCAGTATATAAATTTAATAAATCAATAAAATAAGTTGATCTCAATGTCTTAGATTCCAAAGTCTTGCTGAATTCAAATGTATTTCCTTTATATGAAAATGTTTTTGAACACTTTGTAATTTATTTTTTATTTTTTTATTTTTTGCCTTCAGAAAGAAACTAGTTCAGGGGAGGTTTCATCAAACAGAAGTGAAGAACACGACCAGAGATACAAATCATACAAGGATGAAGAGTCAGATAAGGAGAAGAGAAGACGGCACAGGGAGAGGAAAAAGCACAAATCCTTTGCAGTGGAAGAAAAAGAGAAGCCTTTGAAATTAAGAAATTCCATGTCTTCCACAGAAGGGGAAGAAGATCATACACCTAGAAGACATAGAGAGAGATCCCACCACCATGAGGATAGATACCACAAGGAGAACAGAAGAAAAAGAGAGGAAGAGGAGGGTGAAAAAAAGAAAAGAGACCACAAGGTTTACTGATTATTAAGATTACTTGCTAGTTTTTTTATTGAGCGGGGCTTTAAAATAATGTGTCAGAGGATAAAAATAATAAGAAAAGAAATACCCCATAATACGGAATTCCATAAGTTAATGCCACTTTGTATTGTTTTCCTTATTTTCAGCACAGAGAACACAGGAATGAAAAGAAAAGAAATGAAGAGGACATACATTATCCACGTGAAAGGCATGTAACCTGTTTAAATATCAGGGGTGTCAGGTTTAAATATCAGGTTTAAGTATCAGGAGTGCTCTGGCTGAAAATGGTGTAGTCCTTCCTACGAAGCAAAGCCCACTGAACAGCAAAACCTACTTCCCCATAAAGGCCCTTAGAATTGTGCAAGTTGAATTTTTATTTCCCAATTTCCTTTGCTTTCCAAAGTCTCTCCAAAAATATTTAAAGCAGGCATTTCAGTACAACATGGGCATTTTAGTGCGTTCTATCTTATTCTGGCTGATGAGCCAGAAAGTGAGAGATCCTTAAAATATTATTATGGTTGGTTGCATAGTTGGCCAGATGTTTAGATTGGATTTGGAATTTTTACCTACCTATCAAGTCCTTCCCAAGGATTGAGATAGGAAGATGTTGCAATTTAATAATATTGAAATTATCATCACAAAACACTATTATCATTCCACCTTTCTAAATATAAATTGAAGGCAGCAAGCATATCCAATACTCCTGCCTTCTGTTTTGTCCATATACAACAACCCTGTGAGGTGAGTTGACTAAGAGAGAGTGACTGCCCAAAATCACCCAGCCAGCTTTCATGCCTAAGGGAAAACTAGAACTCATGGTTTTTAGGCCAGCACCTTAACCACTATAAAACCTTTGTAGCTGAAATCCTTGCTTTGGAAAGATTTTATATATTTGGAATAAATTTTGTATAGATTGATACAAAGCCAGATTGACCTAGCGGTTATGATGTAGCCTAGAAAGCAGGAGACAGTGAGTTCTAGTCCCATTTTAGACATGAAGGTCAGTTAGATCAGAGGTCCCCAACTTTTCGGACCTCAGGGATCACTAAATTCATAATTTTAAATCCCACGGACCACTAATATGATCTGCCTAATGACTGGCTGGGTAGTCATGTCACTAAGTGGGTGTGATCAACTCAATGTCACTCATGTCGAGGGGTGCCTTGCTAGCCTCTACTCGCCCCTCCCCTCCCCTCCCAGCCACTCCTCCCCTCCCCATCTGGGCTCCTTAGGGCCCCAACAGGAAGCAGTTGCTGGACCTAAGCAACCACCATGAAAAAGAGTTGGCAAAACAGCTCTGTTCAAGTTGGATCTGACTGAGAAGGAGGCTCAGTAGAAGCGCCTCACTGAGGACTAGGAGCATAGGCTTTCCAAGCAGAGGGAAGACCTGCAGGAGTGCAAGGCCAGGTGTCGTGCCTGGAGGCTCAGTGGGCTGAGATGGTCAGCCAGTTCCAGGCCATGATGCTGTCCCATTAGAACAAGGCCCTCCAGCTCTTCGCTACCAGCAGCACTTCCCTCCAGCCTTCTCCCAAAACCCTGCACCAGGAGGCTGAAGCAGAGTTTCAGAAAACTCCTGAGTTGGAATTTTTGCCCCCCTCCAACCCATGCAAAAAGACCCCAAAGGGGGAGACTCTGCAGCAAAACAAACGTTCATTGCACGTATCCGGCCCAGGGGCCATAGTTTGAGGACCCCTGATTTAGTGCAATATTAAAAATGCAAATAATTTTTCTGCGGACCACCAAAATTTTCTCGCGGACCACCAGTGGGTGATCGCTGAGTTAGATAATAGGAGGAAACAGTTTTAAGTATATTTGCTGCCTTATTTATAAAAATACTAAAGATAGAATTTAAATAAATTATTTATTGTTGTTCTCTGTTCTTCCGGACAAAGGCTTCTTTTATTTAAATATTTTGATTATCCTATCTTAGTTGTCTTTTTTTTTTAGTATTTGAAGTTAATATGGCAATTTGTAATATAAAATATTTGCTTCACTGGATTCTCTGTTTAAAAGAAATGAAATCTTACACACAATTACATAGTGCTGCTCTTTTATGTTTTATCCCTCTCCCTTTTTTTTTGCTGTGTCTAATTTGGTCTAAAATTAGACTAAATAGGGATATTTTGAATAGTATTTTTTAAATTGTGAGATAATCTGCTTGATATAAATCTTGCAATAAAATTATGAAAGGCTTTGGTCACAAACACTGAGCATATTTTTAATCTTAAAAAATAAATTTTGTTGGAAAAATATTAATTAAAAATGAAATGAAAAGATCCAAACATGTTATTTTTTGAAGTGATTGTAAAAGTTTATCTGTCACACCTATTGTAAATTATCTAAAATCCTAATTTTCCTTTATTTCTGCTGCTAAATAATAAAGTTGTATCAATTCTTTTTTAAATAGTTGAACATGAAAAATAATGTTTTCTGTATTAGTATTAAAATGTGAACCACATATTTGTGCTAAAAAGTAGTTTGATATTATTCTGACAATGGTATTTCTCACAATACAAAAGAGTCATAAAAAGAAGTTTTATGCTATAACAATTGATAAATCTCTTATCCGTGTTCCATTCCTATTTGTCTTTTAAAAATGTAAAGCACATATATTTTCTATAAGAACCATACTTGCTTGATGATCAATTCAATATAATTCTTTTTTTTCTTTAGAAATTCAAAAGAAAAAATGAAAAAACATGGCAAGAGTGAAAGGGAGAATGGAAAACGAGAGGTAAAAAAGTTTTATTTGGCATTTGAAATGAAGAAATGTTATTGGAAGAGCTACAAAGAAGAAACAGAACAAAAAGAATTACGAAAAGAGAATATAATTACTAATCAAAATAAAAGCATGGCAAAAGTTATGTATTTAAAAAATCCAAATAATTTCATTAACCTACTAATGGATGATGAATTCTGTTTATTTCTTCTGCTGATGTGTGGCTTTATCTTTAGTCTTTGATTAATTTAATTTTGAAAAAAATAATATTCTGAAATTTTTAGGTTTATAATTGGAGAGCCAAAATTTTGCTGTAGATAAATAATAAAAATAAATTTACTGTATTCCTTCTGATGTTGTAGCCAAATAAATTGGGATATAAATATCCTGAGAACAAAATAATTTTACTGAATGTAGTTTACTTTAATTTCAAGTAAATGACTTTCATAGAGAAATATTTAAATATAGAATGTTAGAATATTAGAGTTTAAAAACAGATAGCTCTAACTCATTATTCAAGTACACTGTCACATTTCAATGCTTTTCTCTTATCAGTTGTTTTGTATATTGATAAATTAGCACCACAAAACTGATGGTCCTTCAGTATCACGTCTCAAAAGGCAAGGAAATGAAGAAGGTGGACAAAATGTAAGCATTGCATGCTGTTTTATTTATTTATTTTTTAATGCAAATGTTCTAAAAAATTCTACTCATATTTTTATGTTCCTCTGCTACCTCACGAGTTAATACTATTCCTTTTTATTATTATTATTACTTTAAGGAACTGAAAAAGGAAACCCTTTGTGAAGATTATAGTGATTATGTAAATTATGAAGATGATTTTGAGGTGAGTATGAACAACATTTGAAGAGGCTAAAAACATCGTTCAAATGGGATATGAAAGGGGTAATTTCCATTCTAGATGACATCATTTCTGGTTTTAATAATTTAGGAATGCCTGAGGCAGCATTCTATAAACTAGGCGACTGTGAGTTCTAATTCTGCCTTCAGGATCAAAGCCAGCCTGTATAATTCTTTATACAGATCTTCACATTAAATTACTTGTCAATAATGAAACTTTCTGAGAATGCTCTGTACTTAAAAATATTTTGCAGGCCTAATTGGGGTTCTTTGTTAAAGTCCAGAATATTCATCTACTCGAAAGTATAGCACATAAATTTTTTTATAAGAGTTTCATAATTGTTATTGGTGATGAATAATGAACAGTCATTCTTTTAAATCCCATTGTGAGATAAAGAGAAAAGTGAGAAGGCATAGCACTATAGAATAGTGGCCCTGTAGTTTAGGTCCAAAATAAATGATAGCCCACATAATATTCTAAGGGATCCCTAGTTAGGGCATCAACATTACTATCTTTAAAATAGCATCTCACCCGAACAGTTTACTGTTGCTTGAAATCTCACAAGATTTTGACATTCCCCCCCACTCAATTTTACAGAATTTCTATTGATTTCTATTGGAGTTGTTAATATAAACAAGATTCCATGGGATTATATAGCAATCCCCAAAACCTTTAATATGCTGATCAGCATAAAGAAAACAATAGGGCTGCTGCTGTTGAAAACATACAGGTAGTCCTCAACTTACAACTATTCATTTAGTAACCGTTCAAAGTTACAACAGCCCTGAAAAAAAGTGACTTATGACCATTTTTCACACTTCATTGCAGCATCTCCATGGTCACATGATTTACATTTGGATGCTTGACAACTAACCCACATTTAATGATAATTGTAGTGTCCCAGAGTCATGTGATCAATGGGGTAACCAGATTCACTTAACAACCAAGTTACTAAGTTAAGAACTGCAGTGATTTGCTTAACAAATGCAGTGAGAAAAGTTGTAAAATGGGCGAAACTCACTTAACAAATTTCTCATTTAATAACATAAATTTTGGGCTCAATTGTGGTCATAGGTTGAAGACTACCTGTATATTGTGGGTCATCCTTTTAATAGAGTAACTCTATTAAAAGTGGTAACCTGTTTGTACTCTAAAAAAAGTGATCACCATTATCTTTTTGAAGGACTATGAAGATGATTTTGATGACTTTGATGATGAAGATGATGAAAGTAGCCAGAATGCAAAAAGTGAAAAAGGAGGAGCAGAAGCAGGATTACAGAAAGTTACTGTAGCTAAGAGCTCAGAAGTAGAAGAAATTCAGAAAGCAATTAATGCGGAAAATGAAAAGATTAAGGCCTTTCTTCCCAACTCAAGAAAGAATGAACATCTTCCAAAAGATCATGAAAAATACCCAAGAATAGGTATGTGATTAGGTAATAGTTTAAGGTAGAAACTATTTCTTTACTTATACTTATTTATTGCTGCTCTTGTGAAACATTCTCAACAAAGAGGAACTAAAGACCGCATTGTTTAAAACAGAAGTTTCCAATTTCTGAGAACCAAGCTGGCCTTTGCGGAATAGCCCAAAAGAGAGCCAAGGGCACAACAAAAGCTTAAAATTCCCTTTCAATTGACGGAACAAAGTTTATGTCATTGTTTTCCAAGTACTTTAAAAAAAATTTGGCCATCCCATTGAAAATTAAGATTCAGCAACAACTTGGTGTTCTGTGGGTAGCATTAAAGATCTTGGTAGGATGCATGCTTGCCACATACCCAAGGTTTGACCTGGCATCTCCTAATCTGTTCCCTTTCATTGGTTCTAGGATAACTTTTTCATACGGGGTCAATTCAAAATATTTCAGACTTGCAACAGTTGAATATTCCAATTTGAGAAAGGCTGATATAATGCTATATCCTCTCCTTGTAAATGAAAAGAACAATAAACAAGTTGTTGGCTGGGTTAGTTGTTGACATAATGAGAGTCAGATTTCAACACCAATCACAATATTATTTATTTATTTAATTAATTAGTTCCATTTCGTGAATCTTATTCTACATTGATTATAATTTTTTTAAGAAACAAATCCAATTACCACATATCTCACTTTTTGTAGTATAGGCTCATGCAAATACTAGGACTCTTGTAAATTTTTAGCAAGAGGGGTTTTAGAGAAAGGATCCTCTAGGTATTAAAGAAATGAAGTTGTAGGGAATATGCATCAAAGCCTTGATTACCTATGAATTCTGGTTTCTGTATTGTTTTCCAACTAATTTTCTAAATTAGCCTTGATAAGCAGGTGAAATTGCTGCTATGACTCTTTACTTAGGCTGTTGTTCTATATCCTGATTTTTCTTATTGTGTTCTCTTGATAAATCTCACAGGTATTAATGTATGTTCTTTTTCCTTTGTCTTCCATAGCATCATTGTATCTTGCTTTTATTTTGCTTAGAACAGTGTTTCTCAGCCTTAGCAATTTGAAAATGTGGGCTTCAACACCAAAAATTCCCTAGCTACCCATGTTGGCTAGGGATTTCTGAGAGCTGAAGTATGCACATCTTCAAATTGCCAATGTTGAGAAACATTAAACTAGAGATATAGCATTACATGTTTTATATTCAGTAATGCCCAACATGGGGAAACACCATAACATGGATCAGATTAGGCTAAAAGAATATGGGTGGAAAGATGCCACACTTGACAATTTGTGACTATTCAGACCAGTTGGACTATAACACACCCTGTTTTACAGACATGAACTGATCCGAATTTAACAAAGCATTGTTAGGTTTTTTCATATAATAAATTTAGCAGTCACATATTAGATTTATTCAATCTAATTTAATGATTTATTTATTTTGATTTACTATCTGTAGATGCATATAAGCGTCTACGTGAATAACCCGACCCTCAAATTTTTAACCAAAATACCATGAAAAATAAACCACCTGTGGATAATCCACCCCACATTTTTCATTTTAGTTTGGTTAAAAATTCAAGAGTCAGTTATCTGTGGATAAACTTCTCTGCAAATGCATACGGGAAAGTCAGGTATTTTTAAAAAGTGATTGCATTATATACTCTTGGAGAAGCTTCCACAGAGTAGACAAATCCAATTTTTAGCTGCATTTTGGTACTTAAAATTCTCAGTTTATTTGTGAGTTACAGTATATCAGTTTGCTTCCGAATGGAAGCACAAGCCATTTAATGGAGATAATGTGCAATAGTAAATTAGCATAATTACACAACAGTATGTAGTATATTCATATATGTTGTTATGTTACAGAAAAGCAAGTTTCAGTGACTCAGTGTCCCACATCTGGAAAATTCATTGATTTCCAAATGGCCCAACAACGGCAAAATATCAGAAAAATTGCCGATCAACAGAAGTAGGTGGCATTATTATAGATCACTACCTGTAACTATTGGGTTGTGTGTGATATCTTAATTCGTTTTTGTAACATTACAATTGCTGTACATTGGACAAAGTTCAATAAAGTATTTTGTCGTACATACTGTATTCCAAATTAATTGCATGCAACTATCTAAATGAGTCAAAATAAAGGAATGTTTTCATGGTTCTGGGACTTAATGATATAATAATTTTTACCAAGCCACTGTGTGTATAGAGAAAATTTTATTGTTTCCTAGTTTGGTGAATTTTTGCTACTCTTTCCTTATTTGCTTTGGGTATCCCCCTATTAAGAGACAAAGCTGTATTTTTCTTAATAGTATCTAGCGATTCTTGCACATCTTCATTTCACCATCATTCATTTCTAGGACTATGTTGGTCTGTGGTATAAAATCTCCTGCCTGAGTAGGGGGTTGGACTAGAACAGGGGTCTCCAACCTTGGCAACTTTCAGACTTGTGGACTTCAACTCCCAGAGTTCCTCAGCCAGCAAATCTGGCTGAGGATTTCTGGGACTTGAAATCCACAAGTCTGAAAGTTGCCAAGGTTGGAGACTCATGGACTAGAAGACCTCCAAGGTCCCTTCCAACACTGTTATTCTGCTATTTCAAATTCTATTTTAGAAGTGAAAAATACATCAGGTTTTTCTTTTCTAATTTTAGCTTTTTTGGACTATCTTCTGTTGCCCACGTTGTTACACAGTTTCTACAACATGTATCTATTATTAGTCCATTGCAACTTTCAATATTCAGGAATATTAACGGTGACTTTTTATTGCAAAACTACTAGAGAATCACTTTATGTATCATATATAAAAAAAATTATTTATACGCACATCTGCATATACACATGCCTTAAAATGTTAAGCATGAACGTAACAAACTTTGCACACATCTGCTATGTGGATATGCAAACCCAAATCTCTCTCTGTGCAGTGTGTGAAATGGCATAATTATGAGAGTACTGTGTAGTACCATTCTGAAAGACATAGAAAGCACTTAGAAAGGAAACATTTTATATCCAGAAAGCATTTAATCAAGTCAACATTTTCATTTGATGTCAAAAATATAGTGGAATGTAATAACCAACATGAAACATTTTTGGTATAGATGCCTTGATGCTTATTCTTCTTACTTTCAGAGAGAGAATATTTCTAACCAGTGAAAGTTTATTTCTGTTTAATAGACATTTTGCTGTCTTGTGACATATTTTTCAAGGAAACGTAGCTTTGAACTTCTTCGTCTCATTGACCTGGATTTTTCAGTCAGCTTCTGTTTGTTGGATTTGCCTCCAGTAAATGAATATGATATGTACATTCGAAACTTTGGGAAAATAAACACCAAACAGGTATGAAATAAAATAATACCCCAATTATTCACATTTATTCCATTTAATTTTATTAAAAAGTGTTCATATCAACAGATTTTTAAGGTGAATAAGGGAATAGACAGTGAGGTAATGAGATGACAAAATAAGAGAAAAATAGCAATACAATTCAAGAGTTGTAGGTCACAGCTGGGAATAAATCTGACAACTAAACAAAGGATGTGGTCAGAAAAATCAAGATGATGCAGCAATGACGCAATGTAAATTCTACTCATTTTTATTGTATAGGCAACTCTGTCTGAAAAAAGGACTCTGCAAGATTTCAGTCCTGTCTGTGTATGTATGTATATTTGTGTGTATGTGTGCATGTATGTATGTACATATGTGTTTGTGTGTGTCAAAAAGTGAAATGTGTGATCTATTTTGCCACTTTCTGTTACGCTTTAATACTAATAAAAAGTACAAAAAGGACTCATGTAAATATTTCTTCAGATGTTATAATTCTCATATGATAGCCCTTATTAACCAGCAGTTTTTATTTCGCTTTCCTAGGGAAAATGAGGCCGCTTTAAGTATATACAAAAAAGCAGCATAAAAATAGAATACAGAAATAATAAAAAGCCATTCATTCCAGTCTTGCCAGTATCATCCAGAAATCAGCATGACAGAAGTCAAAATTAATACATTAAATTCTCCTTAATTCCAAACAATAATTTTCCATTTCAACAATAAACAATTGTGTGCATTATTAATTTTCCTGCTCATGAATTATCTTAACAAAAGAAACATGTTATTGTGTCTTCTTAATATTTTATCTGTGGATAATAACACATAGTAATAAAATGTTTGCCTATTAGTAAAATACCCTGAAATATGGTAATAAATATAGATATTCAGATATGAGAAAACATTTCTTGCCAATAATTTCAATTTCTATTTTAGGCTTATGTGCAGTGGAATGAGGATAATCTGGACAGAGATATTCAGACAGAGGAAATAGAAACTCAGGAAAAATGGACACAGCATCCTGGAGAAACCGCCCTTGTATCTGGAGGTGATTAAAAAATAATGATTTTTAAATCTCTTTTGCCTTGATTTATTTTCGCCAACATTTGTGGCCCACAGTTGTAGTAAAACCTTTCCAGGACAGATAATGAGAGAAAAGAAACCTGTTTTTAAAATAATTAGAGCTCGAACACAATCCCCAAACTGAGAAATACATGTAAACAAGAGGCTGTTTAACATTGCAACTAGTGGACATGATGAATCTCTGGTGGAAGCTTATACCAGAGAATTGTCCCATTATTTAGGGGGGGAAAAAGAGTCTTAAGATAGCCAGTTCTTTGCCTTAATATTAATTAGTTTAAGACTTGGCTAAGCAGGCAGGCAGATAGATGAGAACTCTAGTGAAACTCTTAGAGAATCTCCAAGCATTGGAAATTATTTCCCCCCCCCCCAAGTTTTTTATTTTTTATAAAAATTTCAGATCAATGTGTGAACAGTGTGGCACCTGGGCGCCATATATTCCAATGCATATGAAACTATGGTAATCAGATTAAACATTATTATTTCAATCAATTTATATATTTCTAATAACAATACACATCTATATTAGGTTACAGTATCATTATTAAATTATTCCACCTATTTCTCATTATTACTTTCATTTTATCAAATAGAAATGTATACATTAATATTCCCTTTATTTCTATCACTTATTCTAGCTTTTAATCATGTCACCCTTTATTAAGGAGCTTTTTCTTTCGTTCCTGTCTAACTTCTAATTATGTCACCTGCTTAGAAAAAGAGGGGGGGAAAACAAAATAAAAAAGAATAGAGAGGCAGAGAAAGGAAAAAGTAACTCAAAACAGCAACACAAAAGAGGAATCATCCATCCATCATCTCTTGCCCGCTTCATACTTTGATAGCTGCACTTTTAAAAAAAGAGAGGAAAAGGAAAGGCAAATCAGAACAACAGAAAAGCTAAAAATTATCTACCCATCATCTCTTGTCCACTTCAATACTTTAATTGCTATGCTTTTTTTCTCCACATTCTTCTCTCCCACATTCCTCTCTTAAGTCTCCATCTATATCTACTTCTTGGATGTCCAATCTAAGTATTCCTCCCACCTTTACCCTCTTCCACTGCCTAGCTCCTAAGATTTCTACAGAGGCCTCTGCCTCCATTTCAAACCTATCTTCCAACACTCTTAATATGTTTTCCTCCTGGTTTAATTCATCCATCACTATTATTTTTATTGTTAGCTCCTCTTCATCTTCTTCCTTCTTCCTTTCTTCTTTTGATTCCTCCCTTTCTTGGGCATCTTAGTCTATGCTCATCATCCCTTGTATAGTATTTTCCATTTTTTCCATAATGTCCTTAAATCCAGCCATCTCCTGTACAATTCCATTCATTTCTCTTTCTTAAGTGTATTATTTTATTTTTAAAAGAGAGTTGATTTTTATCCAGCAGTCCAAGAGCTATTTATTTAGTCTTTGAATTACCCTTCAAAGAGTTCACTAGTCCCAATTCTTTATGTCCCATAGATTAACACTTAGTTACATTTGAGTAGTCCCAGAGGTTATCAGAAACACCTTACGTCGTCTTTGCAAATTCAGTCCTCTAATATATTATAATGTAATATAATATTCCAATGTCTCTGGTTGAATCACTTCCTTGTAGTTTCCCTTTTTGTCAGCAGGTGGCAGTCTCCACTTAGATTTCAGTTTACTAGTCCATCGTCATTTAGGTATACAACAAATGTAAAAGCAGAATAAATTTGTATATAGATAATTCCAATTTTTAAAAATGCCTTCCCAGTACCACTTCTTCCCAGTTTAGGAGTCAATTTTCTGTGTATTTCAAAATCTATTATTACCTTTCATTTCCAGTTAGGTATTTCTTCAGGGAGCCCCAAAATGCTTAGGCACCGCTTTAACACATAGTTCTGGGCAAATGATTCTGAATTATTTCTTGGGATTAAATTTAGAACAAAAGAAAAATCCTCTCCCCCAGTTCCACCATGGCTTACCTTCTACTCTCCAGCACCAGTTTTATCTGTTACTCTTCGATTGTCCCAGCTTTGTAGCGGCCATCTTTAGGCTGCTGCTTCTTCTTGCCATGGCTGAGAGAGAAAAAAGACCCCAGGCCAGACAGGAGAGCTGTGACTCTCCCCGACCTCACAGGAGGCCCCCCTTTGCTTCACCACCACTTCAGGGCGGATTAGGCTCCCTTTGGCGCCCACAAACAGGAAGAATTCAACACAGGGAACGCGGAGACCCGTTCCTCTTATATCTATGTTGCTACAATGTCAACTGGAAGCCAAGCATTGGAAATTTGATATCTCTGTCACTGTTTTCTCCAGCATGGGTAAAATGATACGAAGATACAGTTCTTTGTTTCCTTCTTACTACCTCATGTCTCATTTTAGGGCCCAAAAGCAATCATGATGTAACTGCCATTACACTAAAGATTGATTCCCAGAGACTAGCAAGCTTCCTACGATCTGCTTGTCAGGTATAATTTATATATATATGATCCATTAATCAAATTATTATGAGTTATCAATAATATTAGCTAATAATAGTATATATATGGTGATAATTTTATTCATTTATTAGATTTTTTTAATCCTGCCTTTATTACTTTTATAGGTAACTTAAGGCAGTGAATATATCTAATCCTCCTTCCTCCTATTTTCCTTACTGCAACAATCCTATGAGGTGGATTGGACTGAGGGAGAGAGTGGGTGGCCCAAATTCAGCTAGCTGGCTTTATCGCCTAAGGCAGAACTAGAACTCGCAGTCTCCTGGTGATTGACTCAGAGTCACTCATGCAACTAGAACTCTCAGTCTTCCAGTGACTCAAAGTCACCCAGCTGGCTTTCATGCCTAAAGTGGGACTAGAACTCATAGTCTCCTGGTGTCTAGGCCAGCAGCTTAACTACTTCACCAAACTGGCTCTGGTAATTTAAAAAAAATAGTAATATTGAAGTTAACTTGGTAAACCATATTATCATATAAACATGACCCAATGATAATTTGAAACAATTTCCTTATACTTGTTTTTCTCCTTTGGGTTCTCTTGTATGGGATAGTTTTCTGTTGTTAGGCAAGGATGTGGGTTCAAAGAAACCCAAACGTCACTATGGACATTCCACAGTTTTTGTTTTTTTGTAATCCTTAAAAGCATCTGGGAAACTGGATTGCTTTATCAATTGTGTGCCATAATTAGCTTGGAAGTCTGTGTAATCAATGCGGATAGAAAGTTCCCAACTGTTTAATATTTTTGGAAGGTGATCGAAGTTTTACTTGAGGAAGATCAAGTAGCAACACAGCCCAGGCGCAATCTAAGATCACGGCCATCCAGTCTATCCATTAGCGATAGGTGCTTCCAGTTAAATACAAATCTTCCATTCCTGAATGGTAAGAATATTTTTCTTCCTGTCATGTGATGTAAGAATATGAGATCTCAAATAGTCCAATATGTAATTTTTCACAGCCAACCAGGTGACTCTTGGAAACAATAAAGGCAGGTTGCTCAATCTAATAGTAAAGAATAAAGAAGCAAATAAATAAATAAAATCATATTTCTCATTTCAGCCCCTAACTTCCTTAATCTTCTTTTTCAGCTACTTTGGACAATAATTCATTTTGGTTTCCATCAGAAACCATCTGGGCGTGAAAATAAATGTTATTTTGATGTTTTGGGGTGGACTGAGAGAGACTGACTGACCCAAAGTGACCCAGCTTGTCTTCATGGCTAAGGCAGGACTAGAACTCAAAGTCTCCTGGTGATTGGCCTAAGGCCCCAAGATGTAAACTATGAGACTGTGAGTTCTAGTCCTGCCTTGGCCATGAAAGTTACCCAGTTGGCTTTCATGACTAAGGCAGAACTAGAACTCACAGTCTCATAGTTTACATCTTGGGGCCTTCATCACTACACTGATCCTTATGCTTCGTTTTTAGGCATTATCATTCTTTTTTTTTCTCATGCATATTTCTAGGGAGTTTTTGTACTTAGGGGTCCAAAATATCTTCAGAAGGGTCAGCTTTGGAGGATGATAAAGGTTTAAAAAGGATTTTTTTTCATTCTTCTAACATCAATAATCTATACTGAAAAGAAAAGCATTGAATTAGCCAAATTCTCGCCTCTTCTATTTCCTGCATTTGAACTTAGGCTTCCCCCGAACTCCTCCAGTGCAAATAATACCAGCTTCATCCCACTCTTCTCTTTAGGCCGCAGGATATCCTGTCTGCATATCTCTCAGGCTCAGAGACAGGCTTTGCTTTCAGTTCATGGACTTCCAGAAACGTCAAATGACCTATCACTGGATAGCAAATACATCATCTGTATATGGAATGTTTGGCAGCCTTCTAGTCCTCAGAAATTATTGCTTTGTGAATCTCAGGTATGCTTCCTCAGAACTTGAAATTTTGGGAGCTTGTTCTAGGCACTCCTAAAATGAAGACCTTGAGGGAAGTAGATTGCTTACCCACAAAACTCAACCTGAAACTCAAATGTGGCTATTTTGGCCACTAAATGTGTTATGTATAAGTCAGATAGGGCAAGGGGCCTTCCAAACCAGAAGAAATGTAGCCATTGAGAAATGCCCATAGTTACCATGCTGGGAGAACTGGAACTCACAGAGAGTCAAATTGATCATGAATCAAGTACTGGATGAACCAATTCACATTTTTCTGAACACAAACCTTATGGCTTAAGAATAAATAGTCACAAAAATAAGGCGTTATTATTCTGTCCTGAGATATGTTCTTCTGCCTTGTAGGTGACATGTTGCTGCTTCAGTCCTTGTAAAGCTACTTTGGTGTTTGCTGGAACAGTTGATGGTTCAGTCCTGGTGTGGGATCTCAGAGAGGACTCAAGGATGCACCAATGTGTGAAAGTTATTGAAACAGATTGGACGTTTAGATCTCCTACATTTTCTACTGGTTAGTTAGTATGCCTTGAATACACTTCTGGGCAGTGTCAGTTTGTAGAAAGAGTTTTCACTTCCATTTTAGGTTCTTAAAAAGAGATCCATTATAAATAGTAAAAAGCTAAGCCAAAGGATGAGCCAGAGGAGGAAAACAAAGTTCATTAAGGTTCATCCTGTTACAGGTAGTCCTCAATTTATGACCACAGTTGGAACCAGAATTTCTGTTGTAAAGTATTAACAATTTCAATGCAAAGTCAGTTGCACTTGATTTTATGACCTTTTTGCCATGGTTGTTAAATAAATAACTGCAGTTGTTAAATGAATCATATTAATCACCTTAACCAAATCTGGATTCCCCCTTTGATATTTCTTGTCAGAAGCTAGCTGGGAAGATGACAAAAAAGTGATCATGTAATCTGGGACACTGCAACCGTCATAAATACATGCCAATTGCAAAGAGCTCGAATTTTTATTTATATTATCTTAAGGTTGTTGCGAAAGTTGTAGGTGTGAGGACAGGCCACACATCATTTTTAGTGCTGTTGTAACTTTAAACGGTCACTAAACGAATGGTTGTAAATTGAGGATTACCTGTACTACCTACGATTACCTACGAGTCTCATTCTAGTAAACAGGAGAAGGTACTAGTATATACACAGACAGTGGGTTTCAACTTTTTTTAAGGGATACAAAGGTAAATCACTGACTAAAATACCTACCTGCTGGTTCATGGCAGCTGCAGCTCCATTGGGACCTTCAACTCCAGGTGAACTCTTCATTTTTGCAGTTGATTCTTGAAGACGATCTGGACTGGCCGGGGTTTTTCCCCCAGAACTTCCTGTTTTCTAACAGGAATCCAATGACTGTTGCTTAGAATAAGAATCCTTCAAAATTGTCTTTTGGGCACATCCCACCAAAAGGGCTGAATGCAATAGCCCAATTAATTGTAACATACAGACACACAAATCCTGCCCTGCCATAATGACACAGGAATACCACAGTTTGGCGTAATATTGAAAATTACTGAGCTTGGGACCGAGGGGGTAAACTTAGTTAATAACTATTTTATTGTACCTTTGCTTCTTCCTTAAACGCAGATGGAGTATTTACCTCAATAAATCATACTTGTACTGTATTGACCATTGAACCTGTTTCCACCTCTGTCTTCAAGGAGCAGAACTGTGGGTTCTCCTATCTCTCTGTTCAGGAAGGTATGTAAAGTTCTGGATACCGATCAGCTCATATTCTTTCAAAAAATTAGTTGCTCCGTTCTGAATCATCCAGAAATCCAAGTCTCCAGACTGGATTTTCAATCCAAATTCAATTACCCTGATGGAAAAAGGCCTTGAATTCTTGAAGAAAGGGCAGATGAATAAAATGGGTTTTTGTTGCTGCAGTTTGATGTCTGATGTTTTATGGCATGATATCTTATGATATGTGCAATTGCTTTGGCTTGAGGATACTTAATTAGGAAAGGTGTCATATATATTTAACAATCTAATATATGATGAGTATTGTTGCATGTCCTACTTGCATGACTTTAGGAAAGCAAGGGCATTTACACCTCAGGACTCCGCACCAGTTTGGAACTATTTCATGTTTCCATGTTTCACAGCATCATGTTAGTGACTGTTTAAAGTCATGATGGACCACCCAAAAAATACCTTTTGATCCAGTTCCAAAGTTCTGACAACCAACCCCTCCCACAGTCATATGGCTGCATTTTGAGTGCTTGGCAACCGATCTGCCTTTTCAGCTGTTTGCAGCATCCTGTGGTTGCACGACCATGATTTACATTTATTTTTATGAAAACGGGCATTTACTTCCAATTTTTGACAAAAAAAGCCTCATAGCAAATAGGTTAGTTTAAGGACCATGAATTCATGTAACAACCATAGTGGTCCACTTAAAAACTGCCACAAGAAGTCAGAAAATCGGTTTGGTTTTCCACTTTGCAACTTACAATCGCAAGGGGCAGGCTCTGTTACAGGCAAAATTCAAAGTCCACCTGTACTTTGATGTAGTGCACCACCCCAGAAATCCCAAATGACCCACTTACATATAATAGAGCATTGCAGTTTAGTGGAGCTTTTGAAGCGATTTGTTCACTGGAACTGATTCAGGACTCCCTGCCCTCTGATACATTTCTCAGGGACCTTATCAGCCACTGGATCTTAATCCTTCTAGTCAGTTACAAATTCCCGTGGAGGGCTTAATTTTCCTCTTATATAAGCAGCCCTTATCAGCCAATACACTCTTAATCCTTCCAGTCAGTTGCTCAACAGTGTAACAATCTCTGTAAAAGCTCCTTCTCTTCATTATCCATTCTTCCATAAAGAATCTTCCGACTGCAGTCCTGCTGCAGCTGTTAGTAAAAAGGACTGAATCAGACTCAAGTCAGAGCCGTTGCAGCTACTTTCAGCTGGAATTTATAGGGAGGATAAAATCTGTTTCTATGACCAGATAGCTTCTTCCTCACTCAGTGGTTCAGATTTGGAAGAAAATGACCAAATATACACTGTATATATATATATATTTATACACTGTAAGCCGCCCTGAGTCTTCGGAGAAGGGCGGGATATAAATGTAAACAAAAAAAAAAAAATGCAGGAAGCCTTTCTTGGTAATATTGGTAGGGGATGGCAGCATGTGATTGACCTTTTTCTGCAGGACTGGCTCATGCTATTATTCCTGACCTCTTCCTAGTGGTTTTGGATCAACAAGAGTATGCTGTGCAAGAGGCACTTCTGGCTTTAAAATGTTTTAGAGAAATTGGGGAGTATGTCAAGAGTTTCTTACAAAAAGCACACACAGATAACTGATTCATTAACTTCTTTATATTCACAATAATACATGAAGTAAATTTACAATACCAACAGCAGATTCAGTTTCATTTCAGCTCAGATCAGCAGACAAGTTCCCAGACACAGCTCAGAGCTTAACACACACTCACTCTGAATGGTTTCAGTTTCAATTCTCTGCACAGAATCAGAAGCTGCAGACTAAGACACGTCCTGGCTCCAGTCTGTCTCAGCTCACAATTGGCTAACCTTGTTACCCTGTCTTTCCAGTGGTGAATATTCTGACAGAGTATTAACTGCTGTGCAGAAATGTCCCTAATTTTTGGAGGTTAGATATAGGTAGAAAGTTTTAAAAGTTTATCTTTGAATTTCTGTAAATATGTTTATTTATATACTCTTTTTCCCAACAGAAATGCTTGGACTTTCATTTCAGATTGCTTCCATGGATGAAAATGGGACTCTCAGTTTATGGGTAAATTGAGATATTTATTTATTTATTTATTTATATTCATTCATTCAATTTCTATAGCCTCCCATCTCAACCATTGATCCTGAATGGTTCAAAGGTATAAAAACAAACAAAAGAATAAAGCATTTTGAAAACAATAAAAAAAGGTATCCAAATAAATTTACACAACAGCCGAGATATTTAGCCAGTTAACAGTAAAGCCAGGAACCAAGGCCCTTAATGCATTCAGCATCCCAGGCTCAGTAACACAGCCAGGCTTTTAAAGACTTACAAGAGTCCAACAGGATTGGGGCAATTCTAATATCCAAAAGAAGGATCTTCCACTGAGCAGAAAATGCAATAAAAAAAGGGCAAATTTTCTGGTCCCCACCAGCCAGCATTCTAATAGGATCTCCAGCATGACCAATCCTGAGTTAATGCATCATAATATTCAGGCAGGGTTTTTGTTGCAGGGCAAGTCACATTTTCCTGCAACCTGATCCCCTTTGCTCATTTTAAAGACAGCTTTCCAGATTATCCCTATAAATTTGGTTTTTCATTTGGGACAAGTTGTTTTCTTTTCCAGCCAGTTAAGGCATCCATTGTAATTGAAAGCATGCTCTTAAATGTCATGAATATGGTTCTTAATTGCTGTGTTTCTGAATCTTAATTTATAAGCAAAAGCTTATGCACTGTCTTATGCCTGCCTTGCTGTCTTGTCATTGCTAGCGTCATGCTTCTGCTATTTGAACAGATTTATTCCCAAGTGTTTTAAAAAGTTGAGCCTTTTTCCGTTGCGTCATTACAGCCAACAGTACATGTACTGTATATTTCTTAACATCAGTTTTATTGGAATACTTCTAACTATACTAGAACTACATATGACTGGTTGCTTTATGCTGTTCAAAGTTCCAACAATCTTACCTGGGGGGGGGTATGTACAGTCTGGATTTGAAGTTTTCACTTTTCCCACCACCACCCCAGTAATGTTACATATTTCAAGTGCTTGGAAACCAGGCTGTATTTATGACAGCTTGCAGTGTCCTGTGGTCACATGATTGTGTTTTCCAATGGTTTTGCAAAAAAAAAAAGGCATTTACTTCCACTTTTCTGCAAAACTGCACCCATAATGAAGCACTAGTTTACTTAACAACCACAACATTCTAGGCAGTGGGTTGGACTAGAAGACCTCCAAGGTCCCTTCAAATTCTGTTATTCACTTAAGAACTGCAACATTAATTTAATGACCACTGCAAAAAACGCTTTAAAATCAGGTCATCACATGATGATTTTATGAGTTATGACTATGATGAGCAGGCTCAATTACGGTTGTAACTTGAGGACTATCTCTGTCTACCAGACATTTGTTTCGCTTTCTCTTCTTTGAAGCTAATTTTTGACATTTCCTAGGTGGTTGTTGAGCTTCAAAAAGGAGATTTGTCTGGCTCACAAAATGATTTAGGTAAGTAAATTTAATTAAAGAGAGCCAATTGGGCAAGATTTCCTGAACTTTTTGCAATTTATACCTCTCTCTAGTGTAATGTTAACATATCCACCTCCCTAAGAATCCAAACACCAAAATGAACTCAAATAAACCATCTGTAGAGATTCTTACCATCCAAGTCATGGTTGTCTCAAAGGTGCTTTTTCAGGAAGCAACTGGACTTTTTTTTTTCTTTTGAAGATGTTTCGCTTCTCATACAAGAAGCTTCTTCAGCTCTGAAGCTAAGAAGATTCCCCACTACCCTGTCATAGCTGAAGAAGCTTCTTGGATGACGCACAAAACGTCTTCAAAAGAAAAACAACCAGAAAGTACAGTTGCCTCCTGAAAAAACTCCTTTGGATCAAATAAACTATGATCACAATACAGTGAAACTTGTGAAACATGTATTTACTGTAACAGTGTACAATTAAATGGTTCTTCATATTTCCCCTGGGCTCTTTCTGCATTTTCCCAAGGGAGATACACCTCACAGTTTCAAAAACTGCAATTGGGTATCATGATTAAGGTGCTGGACTAGGGCCAAAGAGACACAGGTTATATTTTTAAATTATTTAATCAATTTATATAGTTGCCAAGCTCAACAAGTGACTCTGGTGGTGAAGAATATCAAAAAATAAGACACTGACAACTACAAAAATATGGAGCAGCTCAGAGAAATGAATTAAGCATTAATTGTAATTACACACAAGTGATGGGTCTTTTCTTAGGGTTCCAAAATCAAGTCTTTAGTTTGGGGCCAGCCTAATTTAGTCTAAGGTAGGTTGTAGTCCTCAGTTATCATTTCATTGTACACATGTTGTGCATTGACAATGAAGGTTTGATTTGATTTGAATCAGTTACTCTGCCAGCTTGAAATCAGATCAGGCTTGCTAACAGACCAACTGAAGAACAAAAATCCTGTGCATCATGTTTTGGTGGCTTAGCCATCTGAACTAAGGAACCACATTATTTCCACTTTTTACTAAACACCTTGGTGATTTCAGATATGTTTTATCTCAAGATGTTTTTATTGGATCTGTATATTTTCTTAAACAAAGTCAAATACTGTGCTATAGTTGTATAGTATGCTGTAGTATTAACTGTAATCTTTTTTAGATATTTTAGAATAGTTATACTTTTGTTTTTTAGCTTAGTTAATTCTGATTTGTTTTATCTGTTGGTCTATGACTGACTAAAGCAGTGGTTCCCAACCTTTTCTTGTTTGAGGCACAACCTTTTCTTGTTTGAGGCACCCTTGGAAAGCCTTTCAAAAGTTCCCGGCACCCTTATAAGGAAATAGATATTTAAAATCTCCGTAGCTCAAAAGTTCCCGGCACCCTCAAAAGATCTCACGGCACCCCTTAGTGCCGCGGCACACTGGTTGGGAACCACTGGACTAAAGATTTATTTGATTTGGAGGCACAGTGCAAGCAGGGAGACCTTTCAACAGGGAAACAAAAGCCCTGAAAAACATCAAGAGAGTCTCATTTAGAAACTAACTATTCATAGGCTGAAAGGGCATTTCACTGGTGGAAGACCATTGCTGGTAGTCATTAAGGATTGGAGATGTATTGGCCAATTAACAGGAGACATATGCACCATACTGAATAAGAATATATCTTTATTTTTCTGCCCAGTTAAATTTGTGAACAGAACTTACGAACATAAATTGATAAATCATACTTGGATTTAAAATTGCGCTGTCATTTAATTACATCAGTACTAATAAATTGTTGCTATTAAAATTATCACAATGTATTTTATTACTTTCAGGATTAATTCCTGGGGGGAAAATTAAATTGGTCCATAGCTCTACCGTTCAGCTGAATTGCAGGTAAAATATGTAGAACACATCTTCTTAATGGGATTGTTCCTTGAAAGCACATATGTCACTGCTGGCAGATTTCCAAAGAGGCGATAGTAGTTCCTTAGTAGAGATCACATCAGGAGGGCAGAAAGTGGAAAAAAGTTTGAATAATGGTGTTTCAGGTGCACAGCCCTGTTCCAAATGCTCTCTTAACAAAAAGTTTGCTTGATCATATTAGAGCATTAGAGCACGGGTGTCAAACTCGATCGCGTCACGTGACGTATCACAACATTTTTTTGCCTTTGTGGAGCTGAGGTGAGCATGGCCTGTGCATGATGCGTCTGGCCTGCGGGCTGCCAATTTGATACCCCTGTATAGACTATCATCTACGTGATCGACCGAGTCAGTGGTTCTCAACCTTGGCCGCTTTAAAACATGTGGACTTCAACTCCCAGAATTCTCCAGCCAACAAAAGGAATTCTGGTAATTGAAGTTCACACATTTTAAAGATCAAAAGATGCTAGAATGTGAAGTAGTTGGATGGCGCTGGAGAAAGTTCAGCTTTATTGTCAGCAATAGAATCTCCCTGAACGAGGTGGGAACAAACCTTTCCAAACTCAAACTACCTCATAAGGTTGTTATGGGAAGAAATAGGAGAAAGTAGGGCCTCTCTGATGATGGTGGGGTATACATCTAACGTATGAAGAACGGTTGCAGGAACTCGGTATATCTAGTTTAATGAAAAGAAAGACTAGGGGAGACATGATAGCAGTGTTCCAATATCTGAGGGGTTGCCACCCAAGAAGAGGGAGTCGGGCTGTTCTCCAAAGCACCTGAGGGTAGAACAAGAAGTGGAAACTAATCAAGGAGAGAAGCAACCTAGAACTAAGGAGAAATTTCTTGACAGAACAATTAATAAGTGGAACAACTTGCCTGCAGAAGTTGTAAATGCTCCAACACTGGAAATTTTTAAGAAAATGTTGGATAGCCATTTGTCTGAAATGGTGTAGAGTTTCCTACCTGGGCAGGGGGTTGGAGTAGAAGACCTCCAAGAACCCTTCCAACTCTGTTATTATTATTATTATAAATATGTACTCATGAAAGTTTGTCCAAATGGTAATTTCTACCCGAATTCCTTCTGATCAAGTTTTATATTGCTGAAGGAATAACAATATGCTTTCAGAGAGGAATGTCCACTTACCACTCTGTCTAAAAAATTAACCTCATTCTGAACAAGATCATTATATATAAAATCAGTAGGAAAATAGAGAAACAAGATGGGGAATTAATGGAAGATCCAGATTTAGATTGGCTGGTTAATAAACCTGAGATATTCACTCTGTACTTCAATATTTGTTGCAGTTTCACTTGTTAATATATGTATGTTTCTTTTATATTCAGTATTTCTCCAAAAGATTACACATTTCTGGGAGTGCCCCAGACACTGAAAATTAAATTTCTGCCTTCAAATCCTAATCATTTTGTTGTTGGAACAGATGCTGTGAGTAATATTCTTAATCTAATTTCATTCTTGCCAACTTTTCTTAGTGTAGTAGGTTTTTAGAGTGGTATTGTGAGCCTGGGGTTGCTATTACAAATGGCTGCATTGTCAGAATCTGGACAAAGCCCACAATGCCCCCTGAACTATTCTTTGTGCTATTTCAGCAAAGGTAGCCATGACTTTTCTTTTCTTTTTTTTTCCTTTTCAAAACTTCACAGGGTTTGGTGAGCCATGGCACAAGGCACGAGCTGAAAATCCCTCCCAAGTGGTTCAAACCCCAGCAGGGGGGACCAAGAGCAACCCAAGTTAATGCAATAGATTTTTCACCTTTTGGAAAGCCTATCTTTTTGGTATGGATGTTCTACATTCTTGACTGGAATCATTCAGGTGGTGCCATGTCAGTGAAGGTCTGAAAGTTAGATTTAAACTGTGCATGCTATGGATAACTTCTGTAGAGCAGTAACCATTACAGTTCCAGACTAGGCTTTGCAAACTTTATTCACATTGTCAGACAGAGCAACATTAGAAGTTAGGCTCAGATGTTAATCTCTTCTTCTTGGAGTTCCTAATTCCCCCTATTGGCTGGGGAACTCTGGGACTTGGAGTCCACAGATTTTAAAGTTGCTAACGCTGAGAGACACTGCTCTACTTCCATAAGGCCTCCGTGGGAAATCCATACTAAGCAGCCTGAACAACTCATCGAAATAGTTAAGTGTGTATAGTGTCATGTCCCAGGTCAAACATAAACAAGCGCACGTAGAGGTAGTTGCACATTTTAATAAATAAATTACTTTTGCAAAGTAAGTAAATGAACAAGTGAAAACATACGCATGTGTAATGGAGAGACAATTGTTCCCCTTGCCCAACTTTTATAAGTTTGCCTTAAAAGAGTTCCAGTCCAAAACAGCGGGCAGCAGAGTGGATAGGCAAAGTTTCAAGGTCAAAACTTCGTAGAATTTTCATCAGCTGGTCCAGTTACAGAGTCAAAGTTGTGAGATTCACAAGTCAGGAGTTAAAAAGTGTGTGGGATAGAGATCAACAGGCAGTTGTCATCAATGGAAAGACTTAAGTTTGCTGCTCATCTTAAATAAAAGGAGCCCTGGTGTTGTTCATTTGGAAGGGCGAGACTCCTTCCTTATGAGCAACCTTGCATCCATGACAGCATTGGCTCTGCTCTCTTCATTACAGAGCAAGCCCTTGTGTTGAGTGTTGGTGGCAGCTCAGCCTCTTTATCTTTGGAGACCAGCAGTGTCTCCAAGTGGTTACTGGACTGCCCTCTTCTGCCTGCTTGGACAGCTCCAGTAACTCTAGAGCTCGTTGTTCATTGCCAGTCTCCTCCTCTGAATCTGAACTCACTGTGACAGTAGCTTGGTCTCTTTTTCATCCTGAAACACAAGGGTGCTGAATGCTTCTCACACAACTGGCAGAACACAGTGATAGAAACCAATGCACACAGAGGTTCTCAGTAAATTGTAGCAAAGTGACTGAAAACGTGAGTGTGCATTCGTAATAAGTGGCAAGTAGAGGTATGGAAAGCATTTATGTGGTCTGCATTCTTGCAATATGCATCGCAAAAGGAACAGTTGCTGACTTATTTCTGTGTGCCACAGCTTTGTCGCTGACACTTTTTGAAGGCCAGGGTCAGGCAGTAAAATGTGTCTTTGGCCTTCAAGGCTCACTCAACATTCTGTCAGTGTTCCAGAAAACCCCCAACTCCAAGTAAAAACTCTGAAGCAAGCATCTTTCAAAGTTCTATTTACTAGAATAGGTAAACTGGCACATCTGGGAAAACCCGAATCTGAGAGGTCCAGGTTTTCCCTCAGTAAATCAAAACCCCCAAAACCATCCCCTGATTCCACAGTCGATCACATGCTCCAATTGCCAACCATCCCATCAACACTCTGACCCCTCCTTCTCCAGATGCAGGATCGGCCTGACCTTGACCAATAGGAAGAAATGCTATTATGTCTAAAGACAATCCCTCTATTAAATCCCCCCTCCTACTTTCCCACACATGAGAAAGTGGCAGCATGGAAGCTTCCGGCCTAATATGGCTTCCAAAGCTGACACATTCCTTACCTGATGGGTGTCCTTGGATCTCAAATAATAAATATAGTAATAATCCACTTACAATAGTAATCCAGTAATAATCACTGAAATTCACAGGAAGAGATTCTCCTCAGATGAAGAAAGCTAAAATCTTGCATAATTTGGTGATATCTCTAGTGATCAGCCATTTAATGTCATGCATTTTTATTGGATGTCCATGCTTTTGACTACCTTATACTTTTGGACCACTAGAGGTCCAATAAATTGGGAAAACGTGCCTTAAAACAATACATTAATCAATAAATTGGGAAACCTTGCCTTAAAACAATACATTAATCAGAAATAATTGTGTGGGGTTTTTTTTAAATTAAATTTTGTGTGTTTTTATGTTTTCAGGTGGGCTGTTCAGATGGAAGCATTAGATTGCACCAGATGGCTTCTGAGCTTCCACTTATGCAATGGAACAATAGCACAGCGGGGCAGGCAGTAATCGCCCTGCAGTGGGCTCTAACCAGGCCAGCTGTGTTTTTTGTTTTGGATGCCACATCTGTAGTTTATATTTGGGATCTCTTGGAAAATGATTTGTCACCTGTAGCCAAACAGCCAATCTGGTCTGATAAGTAAGTTGACAGGATGTTCTTTGGTTTGCAATTGTACAAATTGGGCAGAAATGAAAACAACCAGGTCTGCTGGGCTTTAATCTTCATAGATACCATTCAGGCATTCGTTTATATGGATGAAGGGCATAAAATAGCAAAGAATGACACCTGTGTGCAGACCTTGTTTCTTTCTCTCTCCATGCTCCCCATTCAGGAGAACATGAGAAGCAAAACTGAATTTGCATTTGCAAGGACAGGAATATGGTTCCCTGGGACCAACAGGGTGGGCAGAAGATCACAATGCAATCTTTCCTCTTTCGAAGTCTGTAGAGATTCTCAGTCATCCAGGTCATGGTTGTCCCAAAGGTGCTTTTTCAGAAAACAACTGGGCTTCCTTTTTTTTTCTTTGAAGACATTTTGCTTCTCATCCAAGAAGCTTCTTCAGCTCCGACAGGATAGAAGGGGAATAGAAGGATTTATATTCCTTGCAGACAGCTGGTCATTTGCATCCTTTTAGAGGCTCATTGAAGCACTTGGAGGTTTATCTGTGTCCTCTGAGTCACCTGAGTAGTGCTCCTGGTTCCTGTAGTCTGCAGTTTTTTAGCTATACAATTTGGGATGAACACCCTTTGAATGGTGTGGATTTCCATAGAAAAAAACCTACAGATTACAGGAATCGGGAGCACTACTCAGGTGACCCTGAGGCTAAACGTCTTCAAAGAAAAAACAACAACTAGAAAGTCCAGTTGCTTCATGAAAAAGCACCTTTGGGATTCCTCTTTTGAACTTGCATTGATGTCTTAAGGGATGAGCTTCCATCTGCCAAGTTGCTGTTTTTTACCTCCTGGTTCACTTGCTGCTGTTTGGGGCCCTGCTTTTTTAAGATCCTTATCCCATAGAAATTAGTTCAAACAAAAGCCAGGCAATTATTTTTCAGGCTTCAAACCAAGTATACAGAAAGCAAGAGGCAAGCAGATAGGACCATCACTTGTGCACTATTTTCCATTCATTTTGGAGCATTTATCTGAATGCTGAGAGAAAACCTTGTTTCCTTAATCCAGAACCATGCCTGTGGTTCAGGTAATTCTCCTAATTGGAGCAAGAAAGGAAATTTTTCACCTTTTCCTCTTCTTGCTTGATTATGCAGCTTAGACAATGTTTCCCAATCTTAGCAACTTAAAGAGTGTGTTAATCTTGGCAACTTTAAGATGGATAGTCTTTAAGAGACTGTGGTTCAGATTATTCTCACCAACGAGTCTGAAGTGACAGTCGGCCATTTTGATTAGTAATTGCTCCTCACTTGATTCTGGCTGGTCATCAAATGCTCTTAAATAAGATGCTGAGGATCTTTGAAAATCAGACAGACATAACATTTGAGACACTTAGGAGTAAATCTGGTAGCCCCAGACAGTGGTCTCAATCATCATCTCAGTGATTTGCCCCATTTTAAGTGCGAGCGCAAGACCTTTTTTCACCAAGCGGTGCTGGCCTGATTGATTTTAAATATTGTTGGTTTTTAGTGGGCTTTTAACAGGGGTTTTTATCTTTCTGTAATTTTCTTATTTAACTATTTTTAACATACGGCGTTTAAATTAGATTTTTAAATTTGGTACTGTATTTTAAAATTTTTCTGGATTATTGTTGTTTTATCTGCTGTACACTGTCCTGAGTCTTCGGAGAAGGGCGGTATAAAAATGTAAATAATAAATAAATAAATCTAAAATTTGGCCCCAGTCAGTCAGTGAAAGGGCTGTCTGTCAAGGAATTGTGTCTTCAGATATGGAGGTAAAATATAGAAATGTAGGATCTTCTAGTCCAGTGTTTCTCAACCTTGGCGGCTTTAAGAATTCCCCAGCAAGCAGTTGAACTTCGCACGTATTAAAATCGCCAAGGTTGAGAATCACTGATCTAGTCCAGTCCTCCTCAGTATGAAAGATAGTCGCCCACCCGCTTCGTAAAGGGCGTAAGAGATGAGGATCAAGAGAGAAGGATCCACATGGAGTTAGTCTAACCTGAGCAGTTGTCATGGCCCTATCCAGTGAGAAGGGATTTTAATCCATTCTGCACAGCAAGGAAGAAAGCAAATACCAGTTGATCCCAGTGAAGCTCTTCACTTTCTTTTCTTCTGCTAGTTAAACAAAAAGTTGTTATTTCTTTGTTTTCAGGATTATAACAATGGCTGTACTGGGAGAACCTGAGAAACCAAGTGGCGTTCTGGGCATAGCACTTGCCAAAGAATCAGGAATAATAGATATTAAGTACGTCAAGAAGATATGGGCCCTGCCTCAGCCAGAAGAGGCAGAGAAATTAAACCTGCTTTTGCAGCAGGCCTTATAAAACGCAAACAGAGGTCTGTATCTGAATGCACAAATATGGCCTCATGGTTTGAAATGAATTTGTTAATGTGTGGGATTTAGCAGAATATTGCATGGCTGAAATATTTTTTAAAATTCCTATTTGTAAATAGTATTTATATGTTTTAAGATGTATCAACACAGTATTTGGACATGAGCTAGAGAACATTTTTACGAAACTCAGAATAAATATTTATGAAAGCATCCCTTTAAAATAAATACATTTGTTTCAAATACGCACTGTAAATCTTTATACTTATTTTTGGAATAAAACTGAACATATAGTCCCATGAGCTTTGAATGTTTGATTTTTAATTTTCTAATTTAAAATGAGTGTGGTTTGTTTTTCATGTGAAATTAAAGAGCCCTTGCTAGCATTTGCAGAATTAGGCAAATCCAGCCTACTTTGCACAAGTTCAAATGTGCCACAATCCAAAATTCTCTTGTCCACAAGGGGCCCCTCAAATCCTTCTTAGTAAATCCTGGCATTTGTGTCAAATAACCCCAAGACAAAAAAGAGCTCATAGTTACATTTAAATGCTGCACACAGGCAGCTTTCAATCTCTTACATGAAGAACAAAAATAAACAGTTGCTTGCTTATATACCTTTGAAAAAGATAAAAAGTTAAAAACCATGATTTTTTTAATTTTTAATTTATTTATTTATTTATCAAACACAACAGCATATATAAGTATAAGCATGAAATAACCATATGAATTGGGTACAATCAAAGGGAACATTAGGACAGGAATGGTAGGCACGTTGCTGCTCTTATGCACGCCCCTTACAGGCCTCTTAGAATGGGGTGAGGTCAACAGTAGATAGTCTTTGGTTAAAGTTTTGGGGATTTTGGGAAGAGAGCACAATAATAATAATAATAATAATAATAATAATAATAATAATATTTTAATTTGTATACCGCCCTTCTCCCGAAGGACTCAGGGCGGTGAACAGGCAGATAAAATGTAAATACACACAATAATTAAAAACATCCCTTAAAAAACTAATTTAAGTGCCCAAAATGTTAAAAAACGTACTCCCCCTTAAAATAACACAGTTTTTAAAACCCATCCAATAAAAATAAAAATCAGGCTAGTCCAGCCATACGAAATAAATAAGTTTTAAGTTCGCGGCAAAAGGTCCTAAGGTCAGGTAATTGTCGAAGTCCGAGGGGAAGTTCGTTCCACAGGGTCGGAGCTCCCACAGAGAAGGCCCTCCCCCTGGGGGCCGCCAGTCGACACTGTTTGGCTGACGGCACCCTGAGGAGTCCCTCTCTGTGGGAGCGTACCGGACGATGGGAGATAGAAGCCGGCAGTAGGCGGTCCCGTAGATAGCCCGGTCCTAAGCCATGGAGCGCTTTAAAGGTGGTAACCAATACCTTGAAGCGCACCCGGAAAACAACAGGTAGCCAGTGCAGTCTGCGCAGGATAGGTGTTATGTGGGAGCTCCAAGACGCTCCCTCAATAACCCGCGCAGCCGCGTTCTGAACTAGCTGAAGTCTCCGGGTGCTCTTCAAGGGGAGCCCCATGTAGAGAGCATTGCAGTAGTCCAGGCGAGAGGTAACGAGAGCATGAGTGACTGTGCATAAGGCATCCCGGTCCAGGAAGGGACGCAACTGGCGGATCAGGCGAACCTGATAAAATGCTCTCCTGGAGACGGTCGCCAAATGGTCTCCAAAGGACAACCGACCATCCAGGAGCACGCCCAAGTTGCGTACCTTCTCCATCGGGGCCAATGATTCACCCCCAACAGACAGCCGCATCTGCAGCTGACTGTACCGAGGTGCCGGCATCCACAGCCACTCCGTCTTGGAGGGATTAAGTTTGAGCCTGTTCCTCCCCATCCAGGCCCCGACGGCTTCCAGACACCCGGACAGCACTTGACAGCTTCACTGGGGTGGCCGGGGTGGAAAAGTACAGCTGGGTGTCATCAGCGTACAGTTGGTATCTCACCCCAAAGCCACTGATGATCTCACCCAGCGGCTTCATATAGATGTTGAACAGGAGGGGTGAGAGAATTGACCCCTGCGGCACCCCACACATGAGGCACCTTGGGTCGATCTCTGCCCCCTGTCAACACCGTCTGCGTCCGATCAGAGAGGTAGGAGGAGAACCACCGATAAGCGGTGCCTCCACTCCCAACCCCTCCAACTGGCGCAGCAGGATACCATGGTCGATGGTATCAAAAGCCGCTGAGAGGTCTAATAGGACCAGGGCAGAGGTAACCCCTATCCTGGCCCTCCAGAGATCATCCACCAGTGCGACCAAAGCTGTCTCCGTACTGTATCCGGGCCGGAAGCGGACTGGAGCAGGTCTAGATAGACAGCTTCATCCAGGTACTGGGGTAGCTGACATGCCACCACACTCTCTACAACCTTCGCCGTGGCGAAGATTGGAGACTGGCGGTAGTTCCTAAAACAGCTGGGTCCAGGAAGGCTTCTTGAGGAGGGTCTCACCACAGCCTCTTTCAAGGCCGCGGAAAGACCCCTCCCGCAAAGAAGCATTTGTAATCCCTGGAGCCAGCCTCGTGTCACCTCCTGAGTAGCCAGTACTAACCAGGAGGCACGGATCCAGTAAACATGTGGTGGCGTTCAGCCTACCCAGCAACCTGTCCATGTCCTCGGGAGTCACAGGATCAAAATCATCCCAAACCACCTCAACAAGACGGGCCTCGGAACCCTCGCCTGGATCTACCCAATTTTGATCCAATCCGTCCTGAAGCTGAACGATTTTATCGTATAGATAACCGTTAAACTCCTCGGCACGCCCTTGTAGGGGGTCCTCCCGCCCCTCCTGTTGAAGGAGCGAGCGGGTCACCCGAAACAGGGCGGCCGGGCGGTTATCTGCCGACGCAATGAGGGAGGAAACGTAGGAACGCTTCGCAACCCTCATTGCCACTAAGTAGGTCCTACTATAGGACCTAACTAGTGTCCGGTCAGCCTCAGAGCGGCTGGATCTCCAGGCACTCTCTAGACGTCTTCTCCGGTGCTTCATCTCCCTCAGCTCCTCGGAGAACCAAGGAGCTGGTTGAGACCGACGCCGGGTCAGAGGCCGCAAAGGCACGACACGGTCCAAAGCTCCAGCCGCGGCCCGTTCCCAGGCCGCAACTAGCTCTTCAGTCGAGTCGTGGGCCAGGTGTTCGAAACGCCCAAGCTCCGTCAGGAACCTCTCCGGGTCCATCAGGCGCCTGGGACGGAACCAACGCATTGGTTCCGTCTCCCTGCGATGGTGGGTAGCGGTCAGAAAGTCTAGACGAAGGAGAAAATGATCTGACCATGACAAAGGTTCCACAACTAAATCATTTAAAACCAGATCATTAAACCACTGGCCAGAGATAAAAATCAGGTCTAGGGTACCTCCCCCGACGTGGGTAGGGCCGTCAATTAACTGAATCAGGTCCATGGCCGTCATGGAAGCCATGAACTCCTGAGCTGTCGAGGATGCTACGCCGGCTGATGGCAAATTGAAATCCCCCATGACCAACAGTCTGGGGGTTTCAACTGCCAACCCGGCCAGCAACTCCAACAGCTCAGGCAGGGCTGTAGTCACGCAGCAAGGAGCCAGGTACGTGATCAACAAGCCCACCTGAGTTCTACGACCCCACTTCACGAAGAGGGATTCACACCCAGCTATCTGAGGCACAGTGGTTTCCCTCGGCTCAAGACTCTCCTTAATGATAACCGCCACCCCTCCACCCCTACCCTGGGCCCTCGGCTGATGGAATGCTCGGAAGCCTGGTGGGCACATCTCCACTAGGGGGACCCCCCCTTCGGTGCCCAGCCAGGTCTCCGTAATGCCCATAACGTCCGCGGTCCCTTCCTGAATAAGATCTGAAATCAGGGGGGCTTTATTAACCGCGGACCTGGCATTACATAACATCAGCCGGAGGCCCAGGTCCCGATTATCTTGGCCACTCGGGTCACGGGAAATTTCTGGGGGGCCGGAGCACGCAATCGCTCGTAAACAGCGAGGGCGAGCCCCCAAAACCTGATGTGCCCCCCCCTTCTGTCATATTCTCCAGAGCACCTGAGGGTAGAACAAGAAGCAATGGGTGGAAACTGATCAAGGAAAGAAGCAACTTAGAACTAAGGAGAAATTTCCTGACAGTTAGAACAATTAATAAGTGGAACAACTTGCCTTCAGAAGTTGTGAATGCTCCAACACTGGAAATTTTTAAGAAAATGTTGGATAACCATCTGACTGAGATGGTGTAGGGTTTCCTGCCTGGGCAGGGGGTTGGACTAGAAGGCCTCCAAGGTCCCTTCCAACTCTGATGTTATGTTATGTTATCATATCTGCCTCTCCCACTTACCGTTGTAATAGCTCGACCCTGACAAGCTGGAACGACACCCCTCGCCATAACCCCAGGACCTATTAAGTTACCGCCGCGAACACATGGTGGACCAAGCCCCCTCCCTGACGGGCCCATCCACCCCCCAAAACCAAACCCGTCAGTTTCCCTCCCCCCCTTAAAATTCCCCTTAAAACTCCCCGGTAAAAAGCGATTAAAACAGTTCATTAAAAATCTCCTAAGCCTCCTAGATTTCGCATGCCAACTCTCGGGGTTCCAAAACCCGTCCTCGAGATGTGCCCTCGATAGTGTGGAGGGCCAGACCTGCGAGAGAGGGGAATCTCGCAGGGCAAGAAGGTCCGCAGTTGAGAATCTTCGCATCAATAAAAATACAGTACAGTCAGCAGTCCATCCAAGCCGGTCAAGATGTCAAAATGTCATTGCAGCAAGACTAGGCTCCCTGGCTGGCGAGATGGACCATGGACTTCCAGGATTCCGTGGGGCCGTTATTCTACCCCCAAACCCAAACGGCCCCACTTTCCCAGGTCCAGATGACAAGCCATTCTCCTCCAAGTCAGTCCATACGGCCTTGGTGTTAAAGTCAATGTGGGCCTTGATGTCAAAAAAGGGGTCTAAAAGAGGGCCAGCCTCGCCTCCAACTCCTCCCTCAGCGGGCCGAACCCTCCAGATGACACATCCGACCCCCTGCACTACCGCTCAGCACAGAGTCAGATAGTGCATTCCAGGCATTAAGAACTCTGTTACTGAAGTCATATTTTCTACAATCAAGATTGGAGTGGTTTACTTTAAGTTTAAATCTATTGTGTGCTTGTGTATTGTTGCGATTGAAGCTGAAGTAGTCTTCGACAGGAAGGACATTGTAGCAGATGATTTTATGAGTTATACTCAGGTCATGCTGAAGGCGACGGAGTTCTAAGTTTTCTAAATTCAAGATTTCAAGTCTGGTGGCATAAGATATTTTGTTGTGGTCACAGGAGTGGAGAACTTTTCTTGTTAAATATTTCTGGACATGCTCAATTGTATTAATGTCCGAAATAAGGTGTGGGTTCCAGACAGGCGAGCTGTATTCGAGAATTGGTCTAGCAAATGTTTGTATGCACTGGTTAGTAGTGTAATCTTTCTGGAGAAGAAGCTACACAAGATTAAGTTTACAACTCTTAAAGCCTTTTTGGCGATGTAGTTGCAGTGGGCTTTGGCACTTAGATTGTTCGATATGAAAACTCCAAGGTCTTTGACAGGGTGAGGGGTCATCTACAAGGTAATGTCCATCAAGTTTGTATTTAGTGTTCTGATTCTTTTTTCCAATGTGTAAGACAGAGCATTTGCTGGTTGAGATTTGGAGTTGCCAAGTTTTTGACCATTCTGACACAAAGTCAAGGTCTTTTTGAAGAGTAGCTGTATTGTTGGTAGTGTTAAATATTTTGACATCTTCAGTGAAGAGAACACAATTACTTTTAATATGGTCACAGAGATCAATAATGTATAATGTAAAGAATGTTGGTCCAAGAACACTGCCTTGGGGGACACCACTATTGACAGGAGCAAGATTTGATAGGGCACTGCCTATTTTGACCATTTGTTGTCTGTTTGACAGGAACACTGTTATCCAATTATGGAGGGGTCGAGAGATGCCGTAGGATTTTAGTTTAAGGAGACGTTTATCATGTACCACAGAGTCAAAAGCTTTACAGAAGTCTATGTAAATTGCATCTATTGCTTTGCCCTGATCAAGATTTGTAGTCCATATGTTTTGCAGTGAAGAAGTTGTAAATTACAGGATAATTTTTTTCTGAAACCAAATTGTTTATTAGAGAGTAGGTTGTTTGTTTCAAGGTGGAGGGTGATGGATTGATTGATGAGTGATTCCATTACTTTGCAGGTGACGCAGCATAAAGAAATTTTCAACTAGACTGGGGTCCCCTTTTTTGAAGACAGGGTTGACCGTGGCTAGTGACCATAGTTTGGGAAGGGAGCTGGTCCTGAAAGATTTTTCAAAGATTATGCTACATTAGTGGAAAGCTTTTTTAAGAAGTATGCACATAGACCATCAGGTCCAATAGATAGAGATGGTTTCAGGGCCTTATCAACATTATCTTCTGTGAAATCTATTTGTGTTAGATGTTGTAATCATTGTTGGTATGACTGGGGAATGTTGGGTATGAGCCATTACTGTTAACGAAGACTTAACACATTCTTCGGCTTTTCAAAGTTACGACATAAATCGTAACAGATTTATTACGTGACAGATAAGGGAATTGATTTAATATTTTTGCAAGCATGTTAAAATCAGAATATGGTCTGGTCTGCAGCCTTTTTTCCCTAAGGCACTACTGGGCTCTTTTTTGTAAATATGCCTTTGCTGCAGTGATAATGTAGTGTGGGATCTATTGGTGTTAAAGATATCATTGTAGAATGGAGGCTGTTCTGAGTAAAGCTACCTTTTGCAATTGATTGATACCAAATTTATCAATGCTAATGGTGTTCATGTGCTGTAGCTGTTTTGGGATTGTATCCAAGGCCCCTATTATTGCTGGTACTACCTTTTCTTGCTTTTGCCACAATCGTTCTATTTCTGTTTGTAGGTTTTTGAATTTTGTTATCTTCTCCAGTTCCATCTCCTGTGTTCTGCTCTCTCCAGATACTGCCACATCTACTATGCAGACTTTTTTGTCTTTCTTATTAACGATTGTTAAGTCTAGAGTATTATGTGGTAGGTGCCTGTCTGTTTGACTTCTAAAGTCCCAGAGCAACTTAGCTTCTCCAATTTCTATGATTTTCTCTATTTTATGATATTTTTCAGGCAAATGATATTCCTTGCAGATTCGCCAGTGCACCATTGATGCTGCTTTGTCATGACTTTGCTTATAGTCAGTCTGTGTGATCTTCTTGCAGCAGCTTACTAGGAGGGTCAACTGTTTCTTCAGCTTCTTTGCATAAACAGCATTTATTGCCTGTTGCTTCTTCACAATTCTTCTGGCTTTGTATGAATTTGTTCTTAAGCTAGGTCTTCTGCAGCCAGAATTAGTCCCTCAGTCTCTTTTTTTCAATTTTCCTGCTCTCAGCCATTGTCAGGTTTGTGTTCCCTGTTATCTTTTAATGTATTGCTTTGTCTTCCCATGCCTCCATTCTGTTCTTCATTTGGCCTCTCTTGTAGGCCTGTTTGGTCTCTCTGGTAGTCAGTAAGCCTTCCTGGTATACTGACATAACAACAACAACAACAACAACAACAACAACAACAACAACAACAACAGAGTTGGAAGGGATCTTGGAGGTCTTCTAGTCCAACCCCGCTTAGGCAGGAAACCCTACATCACTTCAGACAAATGGTTATCTAACATCTTCTTCTACGCAACTTCCACTGTTGGAGCATTCACAACTTCTGGAGGTAAGTTGTTCCACTGATTAATTGTTCTAACTCTCAGGAAATTTCTCCTTAGTTCTAAGTTGCTTCTCTCCTTGATTAGTTTCCACCCATTGCTTCTTGTTCTACTCTCAGGTGCTTTGGAGAATAGTTTGACTCCCTCTTCTTTGTGGTAATCCTGAGATATCTGAAACACTGCTATCATGTCACCCCTAGTTCTTCTTTTCATTAAATTAGACATACTAAGTTCCTGCAACTGTTCTTCGTATGTTTTAGCCTCCAGTCCCTTAATCATCTTTGTTGCTCTTCTCTGCTCTTTTTCTAGAGTCTCCACATCTTTTTTACGTTGTGGCGACCAAAACTGAATGCAATATTCCAAGTGTAGCCTTACCAAGGCATTATAAAGTGGTATTAACACTTCAGGTGATCTTGATTTTATCCCTCTGTTCATGCAGCCCAGAACTGTGTTGGTTTTTTTGGCAGCTGCTGCACACTGCTGGCTCATATCTAAATGGTTGTCCACTAGCAAAAAACTTCAGTGCATCATCTTCATTGTCCTTTAGATATTCTTCCAAAGCCCTTTTTCCTTCTTCAACCATCTGATGCACTTGCAGCATTCCACGCACACCTATTTGCCTTGGTAGGTAAAATCTGTCAATGTTGCTGTGAGGATGAAGGGCATGATTCATTGTCATTATTTTTCAGGTCTTCCTATCCATTGCTTTTAGTTCTACTTGAGTCTATTTCAGCTGTCTATCTAATTCTCCACTTTTCATCTGCTACCTTCTTGAACTCCAGCTCATGGAAACTGCCCCAAATTGTAATTTAGAAGGGATTTCTGGGGTAATCTAGCACAACCATTCTTTCTGCGCAGGATCTGCTAAATCATTTCAGAAGAGTGGCCTGCCAACTTCTGTGAAAGAGAACATAGCACTTCAAGAGGTCACCTAAACATAAGGCCCAGGAAGGACCCTGTAATTCCCCACCTGTTTCTGACCTATGATTCCAGCATTCCTAACCATTAATCATACTTGTCAGGCTGCTAGAAATGTAGTTCAGCGAACATAAGAAGGATGTAGGCTCCTGTTGTAGGACATTTTGTTCAAGAGCTGGCAATTAGAGCAATAAAAACTTCTGGATGAGCAAATACTTTTTAAGTCATTGATTTATCTGTTCCAATGTGGACATTGGGGACTCACTGCTTTTCCTTCAGTCAAGAAAATGGAGGACAGGAAAATTGCAAAAAGACTTCTCGAAATGGAAACTAGCCAGATCACTGTGACTTGTGCTTCAGCAGGCTCTTATTTCAGGAACACAAGCTTAATTCCTACAATCTTTGGGCCAAACAATACATTCATCTTTTGTGTTGTTTTCTGCCAAAACAAATACTGTAAAGCCTTTCATCTTGGGCAGGAGAAATAACATATTTTCCGCATTTTATTTTGGCAAATTAAAAGAATACACCGTGTGGCTTGCAACACGTTTACCAGCAGCAGGACAGAAAGGTGAGGGGCAGAACTGGGAATGGTCTTTTATGAGAACGTATGAAAAGCTGCACATCCTGGCACTGAGGCCAATCCAAAAGCAGGGCAGACAAGAGGAAATGTTTTCTTACATAATGCATCGTTCAATTTTGCAATTCACTACCATGAAACCCGGTGCTGGCTACCAGATTCACTGATTTCAGAAAGGTTGGTCCTATTTTATAGAAGTCATGGGAATTAGTGGCTGTTAGCCCTGATGGAAGTGAGGCTGCCTCCGAACTGGTGAGCTGCTTTAGATAGGTTGGCCACTGGAAAAACAGCCTGCTGGACTTGACGGGTATAGGGTTTGAGTCACCAGGGCACAGCTTATGTTCTTACATTACAGGTTTGCAGATTAAGAGAGTTAGAAGGGACCTTATAGGTCATCTAGTCCAACCCAGTGGTGAAATTCAAAATTTTTCCCTACCGGTTCTGTGGGCGTGGCTTGGTAGGCATGGCTTGGTGGTCATGTGACCGGTAAAACCAACTATCACACTTTACACAAAAATAACTCAAAAGCTACACAACTGACTCACACACAATGCAAAAGCAGCTGGACTTCACACAAAATGGCCCCTGCAACAAGCAGGAACCTCACAGAGTCACAGAGAGCTCAAAAGCAAACTATCACACTTTACACAAAAATAGAGGTTCTGGCAATAGGTAGTAAAAAAATGCTTTAAAAAGTAAAAAAAACCAACCTCCGAAGATTGCGCAGCACAGCTGATTGTCGGAACCTTTTTTTACTTTTATTTTAAGCATTTTTTTACTACCTATTGCCCGAACCGGTAGTAAAAAAATGCTTTAAAAAAGTTTTTTAAAAGTCCAGATGATCAGCTGTGCTGCACAATCATGGGAACTTTTTAAAAAAAAAATTACTACTGGTTCAAGCGGTAGGTAGCATTTTCACTACCGGTTTGGGCAAACCGCCCCAAACTGGTAGCATTTCACCCCTGGTCCAACACCAACACCAACACCAACACCCCACCCAATCAGGAGACCCTACATCATTTCTGACAAATGGCAGTCCAATCTCTTCTTCAAAGTCCCAAGTGAAAATTTAAAAAGGGTGAGGTATTGACTGCATTATTGTCACCACCATTGTGAATTCTTTGACACACCTCCCATCTGGAGAAACCCCTGCAGATAGTACACACTATCTGAAGTTCAGGAAAAGTGGGTGAAGTTCAGGAAAAGTGGGTGAAATTAACCAAAGAATTTGTTCTGAGCTGACCAAGCCGCAAATAGCTCAGTGTCATCAGGGTTAATGGGGGAAAAAAAAGATAAATGTAAATTTAATTTGATGGCGTTATGTAATTACAGATGGCAAATCCTATGTCCATTTTCCCTTCAAATTAAGGTTTGACTGGCTATGATTACTGTGACTTTCTTAAGAGGCTCCAAGTACACGGTTATACAAGAAGCAGAATTTGATGAAGCAAGAATTATATTTAGAGTGAAAGAAAGAACTAAAGGGAGACTGTCAAGTTATTGGAAATTACTAGCAACGCACCCTATCATTCCTTGGAACTAATGTTTCATTTTTGCAAAAGAACCAGATTGGAAAAGGGGAGTGCCAAAGGAGGCAGTAAGAGAGAGGGAAAATTGGGCCCCCCGGCTCTTGAGTCTTTTTTAAAAAAGCTTTTGAAAATGGATGACACAGCGGGCACCTCTCCAGAAACAAAACTTGACAGTGAGTGTTTTGTTTGAATTTTGAAGGAAAGATTTTCCATGTGTTCTGAATGGTGTTTAGGCTGTAGACACCATGGAGTAAAGTTCAGGATTTATAAATAAAAATAAAAATGGCTTTTTAAAAAAGTACATTAAAATACTTGGCCCACAATATTTAGAAAAGATTTAGAAAAAATACAATAGAAGGGATAAGAAAGCCAAGTGCCTCTATAATAGACAAAAATTCAGATTTTTAATTTTCTTCCCCAGTTTGGAGATCCCCCCCCTCTTTCACTATTAAGACATCTTGCCTCTTTCAAGACTCAGCGAACTCGTAGAACCAGTTGTTCAGCGGGTAGGATCCCACCCTGACTAGGGCGACCTGATAGCAATCTTCCAATACTTGAGGGCCTGTCAGAAAGAAGAGAATGGGTGAACCCATTCTCCAGAGCACTTGAGAGCAAGACAAGAAGTAATGGATGGACTATTAAAAAGAGAGACAACCTAGAATTAAGGAGAAATTTCCCCGACAGGGATAACAATCAGTGGAATGGCTTACCTTCATGAGTGCTTCTTCGCTGGAAGTTTTCAAAAAGAGGTTGGACAGCCATTTGTTCAGAATGATATATTTATTTTTTTATTTATTTACATTTATATCCCGCCCTTCTCCGAAGACTCAGGGCGGCTTACAGTGTATAAGGCAATAGTCTCATTCTATTTGTATATTTACAAAGTCAACTTATTGCCCCCCCAACAATCTGGGTCCTCATTTTACCTACCTTATAAAGGATGGAAGGCTGAGTTAGAGCAATGTATAGAGCAATGGTTCCCAATGTGGGGGCCATGCCATGCCCCACAGGGGGACGATTTGATATTTAATGGGGGCAGTTGAAACCTTGTTTAAACCAAGTTAATGGTCTTTAAGGCTTCCTCCACGCGAGTAGGAGTTAACTTTTTGAATAGTAAAAATTATATGTCACGGGGGTGGGGGGGGCATCAGTATTTTAGAGATTCTTAAGTGGCATGGCCAAAAAATGGTTGGGAACCACCGGTATAGAGTCTCCTGCTTGAGTAAGCGACTGGACTACTACAAGACCCCGACCTTGTTACAGGTAGTCCTTGATTTACCATTAATTTAGTAATCACTCAAAGTCACAACGGCACTGAAAAACTGCCCTGTCCTTCCTCCCTCAAAAATGAAGAGTAAAACATTGTCTAGACACCCCCCCCCCTAAAATGATGCTTTCTATTTGGAAGAATCTGGGGTGATTGACATTAGTTCGGCTATCATAAATTCTTTAGAATAATAAGAACAGTTTTCTTAGCAATGGATTTTCAAGTAATATCCTTTTCAGAAAGGAATTACTTAAAGCTGTGTAATGGATAATGCTGGTGAATTTAATACTAGCTTAGGAGGTCTGGCCGTCTACCCAGGAGTCATATTAATTCCTTCCTTTCTTCTTTCAGACTTGTTAATTGAAAACCCTTCTTTCCATGACACACAATATATGACCCCGTCTATCAGGATCTGGAAATTGGATTCATCAGTAATATTAAGTCCCATTTTTTAGCTGTGCTTTGTTAAATTAGCAATAATTGATGGATGTTTGTAAAGCACACTCAACTGTAAACAATGGTTTATGAAGCTGGTGGGTGGGCTGATAAGTGAAATGCTGAGATAAACAACATGGATTTTAGTTTACTGTATTACACAAACTAGGTTAGTATCAGATAATTTGATCTAAAATGGACAGCTAACATCAAAAACGTAATCAAAAAAGCACAACAAAGAATGTTCTTTCTGCACCAACTCAGTAAGCTCAAACTGCCCAAGGAGCTGCTGATTCAGTTCTACAGAGGAATTATTGAGTCTGTCATCTGCACCTCTATAATTGTCTGGTTTGATTCTGCAACCCAACAAGACAGACACAGACTTCAAAGGATAATTAGAACTGCAGAAAAAACAATTGCTATCAACATGCTTTCCATTGAGGACCTGGATACTGCACGAATCAAAAAGAGGGCTGTGAAAATATTTACAGACTCCTCACATCCTGGACATAAACTGTTTCAACTCCGACCCTCAAAACAATACTATAGAGCACTGCACACCAGAACAACTAGACACAAGAACAGTTTCTTCTCGAATGCCATCACTGCTAAACAAATAATTCCATCAACACTGTCAAACTATTTACTAAATCTGCACTACTATTAATCTTCTCATTGTTCCCATCACCCATCTCCTTCCACTTATGACTGTATGACTGTAACTTTGTTGCTGGTATTCTTACGATTTATATTGATATTGATTGGTTCCTGATTGCTTATTTGTACCCCATGTCTATCATTAAGTGTTGTACCTTAGAATGAACGTATCTTTTCTTTTATGTACACTGAGAGCATAGGCACCAAGACAAATTCTTTGTGTGTCCAATTATTTATTTATTTATTTATTTATTACATTTGTATACCGCCCTTCTCCCAAAGGACTCAGGGCAGTTTACAGCCAATTTAAAAGATACAATAAATACACATTAAAAACAAACTAAAATTTATATAAATAATGGCCAAAATATTTAAAAACTAACTAATACAAAAAAATAAAACCCCATTTAAAATTACTTAGTCAGGCTAGCCCAGCTCGATGGAATAGAAGAGTCTTCAACTCATGGCGGAAGGTCTGAAGGTCGGGGAGTTGGCGAAGTCCCGGAGGCAGCTCGTTCCAGAGGGCAGAAGCCCCCACAGAGAAGGCCCTACCCCTGGGGGTCGCCAGTCGACATTGTTTCACCGACGGCACCCCAAGGAGGCCCTCCCTGTGGGAGTGCACAGGTCAATGGGAGGCTGTTTGTGGCAGTAGGCGGTCCTGTAAATAACCCGGTCCTAAGCCATGGAGCGCTTTAAAGGTGGTAACCAACACCTTGAATTGCACCCGAAAGACCACCGGAAGCCAGTGCAGCCCGCGCAGGAGCAGTGTTATATGGGAGCCACGAGGTGCTCCCTCTATCACCCGCGCGGCTGCATTCTGGAACAGTTGGAGCTTCCGGGTGCTCTTCAAGGGGAGCCCCATGTAGAGAGCATTGCAGTAGTCCAAGCGAGATGTAACGAGGGCATGAGTGACTGTGCGGAGAGAAACCCGGTCCAGAAAGGGACGCAACTGGTGGATTAGGCGGACCTGATAGAAAGCCCCCCTGGCGACGGCCGTCAGATGATCTTCAAGAGACAGCCGTTAATCCAGGAGGACGCCTAAATTGCATACCCTCTCTGTGGGGGCCAGTGACTCGCCCCCAACAGTCAGCAATGGAGTTAGCTGGCTGTACCGGGAAACCGGCATCCACAGCCACTCGGTCTTCGAGGGATTGAGCTGAAGTCTGTTCCTCCCCATCCACACCCGTACGGCTTCCAGACACCGGGACATGACATCAACGGCCTCGTTGGGGTGGCCTGGGGTAGATATGTACAACTAGGTGTCATCAGCGTACAGATGATATCGCACCCCAAAGCCACGGATGATCTCACCCAGCGGCTTCATATAGATGTTGAACAGAAGAGGCAAGAGGACCGACCCCTGTGGCACCCCATATAGGAGGCGCCTCGGTGTCAACCTCTGCCCTCCTGCCAACACCATCTGCGACCGGTCGGAGAGATAGGAGGAGAACCACCGATAAACGGTGTCACCCACTCCCATCCCCCCGAGCCGTCGCAGCAGGATACCATGGTCGATGATATCAAAAGCCGCCGAGAGATCTAATAGGACTAGGACAGAGGAACAACCCCTTGGCCAATAAAAAAATAATAATAATTTAATTTAATTTACTGTTCTATTCTATTCTATTCTGTTCTGTTCTGTTCTATTCTATTCAACAATAAAAATTAAAAAAGAGAGATCACAGCTTATGCAATTCTTTTTTGACCCCTTCTTTCTTCTCCCTTCACACCAAATTTGGTCCTGTTTTGTTCCATTTCAAGGTCATTACTGTACTGATGGACAGACACATGGGAAGAGGACTGATTCACTTTACATAATTCATTTCTAACATTCTGTTGGGTTGGAAGGATTAAAGGGTTTTTTTGTGTGATTTGCTTCCTACATTGAAAATATATGTGGTATGTAGGAGTCAGGCCTGTATCTGACTGTCTGGCTTCAGAGAGAGACTGGATGGGGCAGAAGAAGTAGAACAGAGATTTCTGCAAGATTATTTATTTTATGAAGAAAAGCCAGTGCCCTGTCACTGAATACATCCATAATTCAGAACTATGTGCTCTATTCAATCTAAAAAAAGGCCACAAGAGCAAAAAAAAAAGTTAATTACTTATGTAACATGGTTTTGTTTTGCATTTATTAGAAATGTTCAGCTAGGTGGCAGATCTAACTGACCTTGAAAAAGCTCACCCAGGTCAGACCCGGTTGGATGGGACAAACTCAGGACATCCAAGCACTTTAGGCTGCATTGCAAATTGAAAATAAAAATAATTTTCCAATTGTTGTTCAGAATACAGTGTGAAAGTGTCCAGGAAATCCCTTCACTTTGTTTTAAAAACAGAAATGCCATAGAGTAATATTTTTTTCATTTTATATGAATATGAATCTTTTATGGCAGCATTCCTCAGCTTTGGCAACTATAAATTATGTGAACTTCAATTCCCAGAAGCTGCTGGGGAATTCTGGGAGTTGAAGTCCAGACAACTTAAAAAAGTGTGATTGAGAAAGATTGAAAAATACTGTTCTATATATTCATGTGCCCTTTTATTTCAAGGCTATTGTCTCAAAATCCCACCCAGATTTGTTTAGAACAAATCCAATCAACATAGCTTATTTAGTCAACTTTGGTTCAGCTTTCTGTGTAAACTAGATTATTAAATCCAGGGGAGTCCGAAACCATGGTTGACTCTTCTGTATGAAGCACAAGTGAATCAGACACAGGTTCTGCCAGCTTAATGTCAGAAGTTTTTATGATCAGTTTTCAATGGGTACTTGTCATTTTCATTTAATATTAAGGAGAATGAAGTGTAAGAATTTTGGTACCATTGAAAATGTTGGAAAATGTGGATAATTTCCAGATAATTTTATACGCTTCCACTAAAGAATTTAATTACTATATCCTGATTTTGTTTATTAAATATCAGCAAAATTCCAACTAACTCAAGAATGGGGAAATAGCTAGGCAAAAACAGGGAGAGAATGTATATTATCTATCTTTCTATTAATCTGTTTGTCTGTCTATTTACCTATTTATTGATCCATCATTATCCATATCTTCAGTGGTGGGTTTCAAATTTTTTTACTACCGGTTCTGTGGGTGTGGCTTGGTGGGCGTGGCATGGCTTGGTGGGTGTGGCTTGGTGGGTGTGGCAGGGGAAGGATACTATAAAATCTCCATTCCCACCCCAGTCCAGGGGAAGGAAAAATCCCCATTTCCTCCCAATCTGCTGGCACTTGGGAGGCAGAGAATAGATGGGGGCGGGGCCAGTCAGAATTTTTACTACTGGTTCTCCAAACTACTCAAAATTTCCGCTACCGGTTCTCCAGAACTGGTCAGCACCAGCTGAAACCCTTCTCTGCATATCTTTCTATCATCTCTATCGTGTGTCTGTCATCTATCTATTTATTATTATTTATTTATTTTGTCACACAGTATATATAAGCATAAGCATGTAATAACTATACAATATATAAGCATATATATAAGTATGAGTATGTAATAACTATATTAATTGGATATAACGAAAGGAAACAATAGGACAGGAACGGTAGGCACGCTTGTGCTCTTATGCACGTCCCTTACAGACCTCTTAGGAATGGGGTGAGGTCAATAGTAGACAGTTTTTGATTGAAGCTTTGGGGATTTGGGGATGAGACCACAGAGTCAGGTAGTTTATTCCAAGCATTAACAACTCTGTTACTGAAGTCATATTTTCTGCAATCGAGATTGGAGCGGTTAACATTAAGCTTAAATCTATTGTGTGCTCGTGTATTGTTGCAATTGAAGCTGAAGTAGTTTTCGACAGGAAGGACATTGTAATAGATAATTCTATGAGTTAAACTCAGGTCATGTTGAAGGTGGCTGATGATGATCTGTTTATCAGCATCATCATATATCTTTATCTATACAGATCTATTATTTATTTATGCATCCAACATCACTCTCTCAAGCTCTCTTTCCATTTTTGCTATAAACAGTACTGTGAGTAATTCACATGGATGGTCCTAAGAGTGAGTTGTTTTAGCTTTAACCCTTTACATGCATAGCAGTAGCATAATGGAGACGGAAAGTAGGACACCAAGTAATACTTCCTGCAACAATCATAAGTGTGAAAAACAGTCATAAGTCTCTTTTTTTTAGTATTGTTGTAACTTTGAATAGTCACTAAATGAATGGTTGTAAGTTAAGGACTATCTGTATTGTACCTTGATGAAGGTATCTTTTCTTTTATGTACATACACTGAGAGCATATGCACCAAGACAAATTCCTTGTGTGTCCAATCACACTTGGCCAATAAAATTCTATTCTATTCTATTCTATTTGTAGCTCAGGATTGAATTATTGGTCCTTGAGCTTTGGTTGTTTCCTTGCAGATGTTTCTTTACCCAACTAGGTAACATCATCAGTGCTGGAAGGAAGTGAGATTTGCTCTTTGGTGATGGAATTTTCGTGATTGTCAATAATAACAATCATTACTGTTGGTATTCCTGTTATGTTTTATTTATTTATTTTTGGAAAAAGTTTTTTTTATTTTTTTCAAAACAAACCACATGCAGTATACTTTTTGAACAAGATATCAGTCAGGTACAAATTCAAACCCAATTCAATTTTCCACTACCCTCTTTCAAATTTTATCAGATATATTTCCCTTCCCCCTTTTTAATTTCACTATTTGCATATCTCTAATATAAAATTCAATCTAATTGTTATGTTTTAGATATATAGCAAGAACTTGAAGTTGGACATTATTGTTATCATTGTTGACTGTCAGGGCTTCTTTTTAGTTTCAATGGTCCAGCAACTCAATAATATTTTTAAAATAAAAACAACACAAGGAACATTAAAAATATATTGCAGTTTTTTTAAATAAATGTCAGCCACAGAATGACCTTTCAGCTATGTATTTTATTCTGCATTTTCTCCACACAAACAAGTAATTCTCTCGCCTTTGGGGTTTTACAGTGATCCAGTTCAAAAGGTGAAGAGATTATTAAAGGAGGAATGGCTCACTTTCAGAAATTCTGGGATTTTCCTCTTTTGTTTTCCCAAAAAGATGAAAATTTGACTTTGGGTAAAGATCATTCCATGGAAGCAGAGATGAAATTGGAAATGAAGGGCTTTATGATGTATTCAGTTATCCTGTTGAATGTTTAATGATTTTTTAAGGGTGTATTATGGAATTGAGTCCAAGTTTCATAATGTTATCTTTTTATCAAGATTTCTTTATGTAGGCCAATTTGAAGTGGAAAAAAACACAGTTTTTTTCCCATTAATACTGATTGGACTACCTTTTATACCTGGGAAAGGCATATCTTCTGCAACTGTTCTTTTTAGGCTGCCTTATCTTTTCTGAAATCAATACAGATAATCCTAGTAGTTGTTACAGCACCACCACCACCCGGTCACATGATTATGATTCCAGCACTTGGCAATTAGCACCCATGGTCACGTGATTGCAATCTGAAACCTTCCCTACAGATTTTCAAGTCCATAGGAAAGCTGAAGGAGTGTTAGAATGGCAATCACATGATCTTGCGACCAGAAACGCCATTATAAGTCAGCATGGTCATATGACATTGCACTTTATGACCTTAGTGCTTTGCAACAGTTTCCTGTGTCAAGTACTGTTGGTAAGTGAAGACTACTTGTAAATGATTCGCGATACAAGTCTTATCCAAAAGGAGAATTTCTTTCACCAACAGTATCATGTACTTACTGTAACACCAACAGTCCCATAGACTCAATTGTCTATCCAATGCACGGGCTACAGCGGGGGTGTCAAACTTGATTTCATTGAGGGCCGTATCAGGATTGTGTTTGATCTTGAGGTCGGGTGGGCGTGGCCAGACTGGGCATGGCCACCTCGACATCACTCGTGTCAGGGGTCCCTGTCGCACTCTGCCAGTGAAAACAGAGCTTGAGAAGGCCGCATGCAGTCCTCCTGAGCTCGGTTTTCACTGGGAGAGGGTTGCAGGAGGCTGTCGTAGTCAAAAATGGAGCTTGGGAGCCCATTTTCGCTGGCAGAGCGCGGTCCTCCCAAGCTCTGTTTTCACTGGCAGAGGCATCATTGTTTCCAGATCTAAGTACCCTGTGGATCTGGCTTGTGGGCCTTGAGTTTGACACCCTTGGGCTACAGCGATGAGTTTAAAATTGAAGTTCTTCCCTCAGATGATACAACTGGAAATAAAATTGCCAAAAAGAAAGCAATCTGAAGTTATATAGTTTGGATGGTATTTAATCCCCTTCCCCCCAAAGGGGAATAGTGGGGTTCAGCAATGGCTTCTTGAGGAGAAAGAAAACCAAGGCCTCCTTAAGAGATAAAGCAACTGCACCCTCATTCAGGTCTTGATTTTTTTTTTTTAAAAAAGAACTTTCCTGTGATAAGAAATTGAGTTTATACATTACGGAAATATTTTACAAGATCTATTATTAAGAGCTGTGGTTTTGTTTCAATGCAAAATGTTTGGGAGCAAAATAAATAAGATCTACTCAGACAGAAATTGCAGTACATTTTAATGTGAGCAGTGGTGAAATGTAAAATTTGTTACTACCGGTTCTTTGGGCGTGGCTTGGTGGGGGGGATAATGTGACTGGTGGGCATGGCCAACTTTTTTTTTTTACCTTTAGAAGTATATTTTCTACAACCTCTTTGGCCAAAGAGGTTGTAAAAAATTCTTTTAAAAGGCTCTGATGATCCCAGCTGAGCTACGCGATCATCAGAGGGTTTTTTTTAAATTTAAAAGTATTTTTTCAGCCGAAGAAAAAATGCTTTTAAAAGTATATTAAAAAAAACCTCTGATGTTTGTGTGGCTCAGCTGGGCATGGGGGTTGGCAGGGATTTTTGCTACCGGTTCTCCGAACTACCCGCTGCCATAACTTCTGGATCGGGCGATCCAGTGCAAACCGGGAGCATTTCACCCCTGAATTTGAGGGCTAATATTATCTCAGTTCAAATTAGAAATCAGCCATCAGATATAGTTAAAATCTGCAATGTCTAACTTTTTTTTTTGCACAAGATGATATCCCCATAAAGTTTTCTGACACAACATTAGCATCCCATGAAAAGTTTTAAATATTTTTTCTAAAGCTTCTGTTTTATTAGGAGGAGCAGCTATGTTTATTATCTGACGACTGATGATGTTCTCTCTCAGGAATTTAATACCATAAAGTACTTTTATTTTCTTTTTTCTTTGACTGAAGGCAAGTTGTAACTGTAAACTGCATCTCATGCTAACATACTGTATTCATGTTACTTTCATCTTACTCATAGATTTTTGTACTTGCTCACAAATGAATGAATGGAAGGAACATTTCCTTCTCTGATAGAATAAACTTGACCTGATGCTATGACATTGTTATAATTCTTTCTTCAGCGAGGAATTTTTATCAAATCATATCAATCTGTTCACATTTTAAAGATCACTTTTCTGGCTCTTCCTGGTCACGTAAGAACAATAATTAAAATATATAAAACATGCAAGCGAATACATCAACAAGAAACTTTTCCAGCCACTGAATTCCTGAATCATCACTATTTATAACATAACATAACATAACATCAGAGTTGGAAGGGACCTTGGAGGCCTTCTAGTCCAACCCCCTGCCCAGGCAGGAAACCCTACACCATCTCAGTCAGATGGTTATCCAACATTTTCTTAAAAATTTCCAGTGTTGGAGCATTCACAACTTCTGAAGGCAAGTCGTTCCACTTATTAATTGTTCTAACTGTCAGGAAATTTCTCCTTAGTTCTAAGTTGCTTCTTTCCTTGATCAGTTTCCACCCATTGCTTCTTGTTCTACCCTCAGGTGCTCTGGAGAACAGCCCAACTCCCACTTCTCTGTGGCAGCCCCTGAGATATTGGAACACTGCTATCATGTCTCCCCTGGTCCTTCTTTTTGTTAAACTAGACATACCCAGTTCCTGCAACCGTTCTTCATATGTTTTATCCTCCAGTCCGCTAATCATCTTTGTTGCTCTTCTCTGCACTCTTTCTAGAGTCTCAACATCTTTTTTACATCGTGGCGACCAAAACTGGATGCAATATTCCAAGTGTGGCCTTACCAAGGCATTATAAAGTGGTACTAGCACTTCACGTGATCTTGATTCTATCCTCTGTTTATGCAGCCCAGAACTGTGTTGGCTTTTTAACAGCTGCTGCACACTGCTGGCTCATATCTAGATGGTTATCCACTAGGACTCCAAGATCCCTCTCACAGGTACTACTATTGAGCAAGGTACCACATATACGGTACTGGTGCATTTTGTTTTTGGCCTAAATGTAGAACCTTACTTTTTCACTGTTGAATTTCATTTTGTTAGATAGCGCCCAATGTTCAAGTCTGTCAAGATCTTTCTGTAACTTGAGCCTATCTTCTGGAGTGTTGGCTATTCCTGCCAGCTTGGTGTCATCTGCAAATTTGATCAGTTCCCCATCTATCCCTCGTCCAAGTCATTGATGAAGATGTTGAAGAGTACTGGGCCTAAAACAGAGCCTTGGGGTACTCCACTGCATACTTCCTCCATGTGGATGTAGTTCCGTTGAGGACTACACGTTGAGTGCGGTTGGTCAGCCAGTTACGAATCCATCTGGTGGTGGTGCTGTCTAACCCACATTTTCTACTTTATCTAGTAGTAGGTTATGGTCTACTTTATCAAATGCTTTACTGAAGTCCAAGTAAATTATATCAACAGCATTCCTCTGGTCTACTAATTTTGTCATTTTGTCAAAGAATGCGATAAGATTAGTCTGGCATGATCTGTTTTTGACAAACCCATGTTGGCTTTTGGTTATTACTTTGTTTGCTTCTAGGTGTTCGGTGATTCGTTGCTTGATTATCTTTTCCAGAATCTTCCCCGGTATTGAGGTCAGACTGATAGGTCTGTAGTTTCCTGGATCTGTTTTTTTTCCTTTTTTGAAGATGGGAACTACATCAGCTCTTTTCCAGTCCTCTGGCAGCTCCCCTGTGCTCCAGGATCTTTGAAAGATATAGTTCAGTGGTTCTGAGATCACGTCTGCCAGTTCCTTCAGAACCTTGGGGTGTAATCCATCCGGTCCTGGTGATTTGAACTCGTCTAGGGTAGACAGGTGTTCACTTACCATTTTCTTCCCTATTTTAACTTGTGTTTCTAATCTGTTTTTTGTAGTGCTGTTTTTGATAGGTTGCCAGCATAATTTCCAGATGTTAGAATACATCTAACTTTTCTTCCATTATGGCTTGTTAATATAGCATTTTACATAAGGTGCAACTTTGCAAATGATTTGTCTCTAGGGATGTCAGGAAATCGTTTTTCCTAAAGGTCTTGAGAGTCTCTTTCTTGTTGACCGCATGGAAGTTGTTCTCTTAGCAATTCAAATTACATTGTAAGGCAGCCCCCCCCCCCCAACTTGGCAGATTTAAGACTTTTGGACTTCAACTCCCAGAATTCTCCAGCCAGCAGCATAGCTAGCTGGAGAATTCTAGGAGTTGAAGTCCAAAAATCTTAAAGCTACCAAGTTTGAAGACCTCTGTTGTAAGGGATTGTTATTATTCTTTTGGGTAGTGACCAGGGGTGAAATGCTCCCGGTTCGGACCAGATCGCTCGGTCCGGTAGCGATGGTAGTAGGTGGTTCGGAGAACCGGTAGCAAAAATCCCTGCCCTCCCCCATGCCCAGCTGAGCCACGCGATCATCAGAGGTTGTTTTTTTTTACTTTTAAAAGCATTTTTTCTTCGGCTGAAAAAATGCTTTTTAAAGTTAAAAAAAAGCCTCTGATGATCGCACAGCTCAGCTGGGATCATCAGAACCCTTTAAAAACATTTTAAAGCATTAAAGCATTAAACTGCTTTTAAAAGGTTCTGGCGATCAGGCAACTCAGCTGGGATCGTCAGAACTCTTTAAAAGCTTTTAAAAGGCTCCTCTGGCGATCCTAGCTGAGTTGCCTGATCATCAGAGGCTTTTAAAAGCATTTTTTACAGCCCCTTCGACCGAAGAGGTTGTAGAAAAATGCTTTTAAAAGTTTTTTTTTAAAAAGTCGGCCACGTCCACTGTCGCATTACCCCACCACCACCAAGCCACACCCATAGAACCGGAAGTAACAAATTTTACATTTCACCCCGGGTAGTGACCCTACATTCAGAAATCCCAGTGAATTAAATTGCACATTTAAGGGATACAAAAACAATATCTAGATTTGTTGTGAAGAAGTGTAGCACAGTGAAGAACTATTCAGAAGAGTTCAGCCCACATATGTTAATATTGTACTGCCTCTGAAAGAGGGATCTCATTTTCAATATCACAGTGAATAGAATGAGATCCCAAGGAGAACAAAGGAAGAGGAATATGCAATGAGAATGGCTTAACCCTCAAAGAGCCACAGGGTGAGAAAACGTTATCATTTTGCAAGAATGTCCAACTTTAAGGAGTTCAAATGATTGACTGAATCTGTGTCTTAACCAGTGGTGGATTGCTCCCGGTTCGTCCCGGTAGTGGCGATGGTGGGAGGCTCCACCCACCCACCCACCTGCCATCAAAAACACTCTGCGCATTGCAAAATAAGCACCTGCGCCCATACACTACCAATAGCAAACTGGTAGCACCAGGATTTGAAACTCACTACTGGTCTTAACTTTTGTAATTTTCTCTGGAGCAACAGACACACCGCTGAACTGAAATAATGGAAGTGTGGTCAGAAATTGGGAAATAAAGACCTCAGATCAAGCTCAACCTATGACAAACCCATGTTTGCCAATGTCTTCTTCCAGGTTGTTCTAGCCTAAAGAATAGAATAGAATAGAATAGAATTTTATTGGCCAAGTGTGATTGGAGACACAAGGAATTTGTCTTGATGCATATGCTCTCAGTGTACATAAAAGAAAAGAAAAGATACGTTCATCAAGGTACAACATTTACAACACAATTGATGGTCAATATATCAATATAAATCATAAGGATTGCCAGCAACAAGTTATAGTCATACAGTCATAAGTGGAAAGAGATTGGTGATGGGAACTATGAGATGATTAATAGTAGTGCAGATTCAGTAAATAGTCTGACAGTGTTGAGGGAATTATTTGTTTAGCAGAGTGATGGCCTTCGGGAAAAAACTGTTCTTGTGTCTAGTTGTTCTGGTGTGCAGTGCTCTATAGCGTCGTTTTGAGAGTAGGAGTTGAAACAGTTTATGTCCAGGATGCGAGGGATCTGCAAAAAGCTAGAAGAACAGACATTTTACCGATTAAAAATGTATTGAAGATGTGTGAATGTTTTTTATACATCATGACATGCAACTCTTCTATAATTAGCTGTTACATCACTGCCAAACAATTACAAGCCATTAAAAAAAACTAGCTTCCTAATATAAATTTCTGATATTTAGGTTGAGGAGCTGTGGGGATTCTTGCTTGGAAAAGCTCAAGGATTTCATTGTTGGGTAATGGTTCACTTTAAATTAGTTGTAATTTCTTGGAGTTTTCTTGTCTTTACAGGATTTCTTGTCTTTACAGGATGACTGGACAGTTTGGAAGGTTAAGCGATAGTTAAGACAGTATTAAGGAAGACTCATGGTTTAGCTACTGGATGATAGAAGATTGGGGGGCATACATAGATCTACAGAAAGTCAAGTCTCCTCATATTTAAGTTAATACAGCTTTCTATAGATCTATGCATGCCTCCCAATGCAATCTTCTACCATCCAGTAGCTAAGCCATGAGTTTTTATTTTATTTTTATTTATTTTATTTGTCACAACATTATATATAAGCATAAGCATGGAATAACTATATGATATATAAGCATATATATAAAACCATAAGTATGTAATAACTATATGAAATTGTATACAATCGAAGTGAACATTAGAACAGGAATGGTAGGCACACTAGTGCTCTTATGCACGCCCCTTACAGACCTCTTAGGAATGGGGTGAGGTCAATAGTAGAGAGTTTTTGGTTAAAGCTTTGGGGGTTTTGGGAAGAGACCACAGAATCTGGTAGTGCATTCCAGGCATTAACAACTCTGTTACTGAAGTCATATTTTCTGCAATCAAGATTGGAGTGGTTCACATTAAGCTTAAATCTATTGTGTGCTCGTGTATTGTTGTGGTTGAAGCTGAAGTAGTCTTCAACAGGAAGGATGTTGTAACAGATGATTCTATGAGTTAAGCTCAAGTCATGCCGAAGGCGGCGGAGTTCTAAATTTTCTAAACCCAGGATTTCAAGTCTGGTGGCATAAGGTATTTTGTTGTGATCAGAGGAGTGGAGAACTCCTTGTAAAATATTTCTGGATATGCTCAATTACATTAATGTCTGAAATGAGGTATGGGTTCTAGACAGGTGAGCTGTATTCAAGAATTGGTCTAGCAAATGTTTTATATGCTCTGGTCAGCAGTGTAGTGTTTCTGGAGAAGAAGCTACACAAGATAGTTTTATAACTCTTAGAGCCTTTTTGCGATGTAGTTGCAGTGGGCTTTGGCACTTAGATCATTTGATATGAAAACTCCAAGGTCTTTAACGGGGTGGGTGTCCATCAAGCTTGTATTTGGTGTTCTGATTCTTTTTTCCAATGTGTAAGACAGAGCATTTGTTGGTTGAGATTTGGAGTTGCCAAGTTTTTGACCATTCCAACACAAAGTCAAGGTCTTTTTGAAGGGTAGCCGCATTGTTGGTAGTTTTAAATAGTTTAACATCGTCAGCGAAGAGAACACAATTAAGAACACAATTATCCTTAATACTGTTCAATTATTTTACATTCAATGATTTTTTAAAAAAAATGAACTTCAGAGCTATTTAAAATTGGCAGAACAAACTTTGGGCCAGATTTCTTTTAACCAATTCTAGCAATGAATAAAGTTAAATCTATTTTTGTTTTGGGCCACTATTTCCATCAAAGACTGACTTCGATCATTTTCTTAATGAGCTTTCTCTCAGGAACAATAGGAACACCCCCAGCTAGTATTTAACTTGCCCAAAAACGATTTGTAGTGTGATGGAGGAATCCTTGTAAAAAAACCTACACCATGCAATAAATACAGTATTTGCAACAGTAGACCAAAAATGTTGAACAACTCAATACAAATATTCTCATCAAGATAAAATGGAGATACTGCTAACTTAAGACCCTTGAACTAAAGGAACAGGTGTGAGCATATGTCAAGTTAATCCATTAAAAATGCTGATTGTACTCAAGGATGTTGTGATCTGACATAATTTCTTTTGCTCAGTCTTGTAAAGAAAATCTCTAAAGGATTCTAGGTTCAAGCTGCTCAAAAAAGTCCCAATTTTTTAAGACCAGAAGACCTATAAAATCTTTTAAATGGCATGTTTGTGTTAAATAATCTTAATCCATCCCTCCTCCACCAAACTAGGTTGGGATGTGAACTTAAGTAGAGTTCTATCAATCAGCCTTTTTATTCAATGCAGCAAGGTCAGGGTGGTAACAAGAATGATGGAGTAATATATCCCCAATGATGTTCTTTAAAGTTTAAACCTTTAGATAGTTCCCACTTAACAACCAATCATAAAGCATCCCAGGCCATTGTAAATAGTCATGTTGACCATCCCCATAATGATGTGATCACATCAGGCATGTCAGTTTTACAACCTGCTGTGGCATTCTACACTCATAGCACATCATGTTTTTTGATAAAAAGCAACAACAACCCGTTCAAATGCATGAATTTGCTTAAAGACAATTGCAAAAATGGCTGAAAGATTACTTCCAATCACATGGGTATTTCAACATACGACTGCAACCATTTGCAACTGTAATCCTGGGCTCCATTGTAGTCATAAGTTGAGGACTTTTTTGGAATGTAAGATAAAGGGGTGTTAAAATCTAAAGATTCCTTGCATCTATGAATAGAAATTCTAAACACTGAAGTAAAAATCATTAACGTATTTAAATAATCAAACTCATAAACATAATGATAAATACTGAAGTAACTAATCAAATCCTTCAAGAACATAGTGGAGAAATAGCTACAGTCTGGGAATATTTATTGATTTGTCATTTTTACTGAGCATTTCCAATGTACCCAATAAACCATTAAATAATTGGTTTCCATAAGGAGAGATTGCCAATAAAAATGTTTTTTAATTTTAAAAAGTTTTAATGATTCAACTAAAAAAACTAATTGGGCTATTTTCATTCTCATCTTGATATTTTATAGAATAACAGTGATAAACTTTGATCTGTTGGTGAACATAGACCAATGTAAAAAAAAACCTTATTAAAATCATTAGCTGCCTATTTAGAAAGAAACAGGAATGTGAATATTTTGAGGAAAAACTGAGTAGGTGAGACAGATAGCAACTCTGATTTTCTCTTTCAGAATTTCATATAAAATTCTCCTTAACTCCCTCTCCTGGTCATACAAAGTATATGAAGGCAATCATGCACAATAAATAAAAATGGAAAAGAACTTATAGCACTATTAGTTTCCTTTTGCTAACTTAACCTTTATTATTGGGTTTATAGTACTATTTTACAATAGTCTTATTTAAAAAAAATTAGGTATAGAACTTGCCCCAAGATTCTACTGCATCATAGAAAAATCAGGATATAAATGACAATATAAGCAAATAGATAAAACTGAAACTTGATGTTCACAGCATAATAAGAAGTTATCTAAGAAACAAATTTCTGTTTATCATATTTCATATTACTGCACATTCAGCATCCCAAAGTTGATTATAGCAGTAAATAAAAAAATCACTTCTCATAAGCTGGAGTCTAAAAATTCATCTAGAGGCCCATCTGAATAGCTCTATTAAATGTTATGAATAGCCCTTCAGGGCATGGGTTCAGGTTACTTGAGGCATCATCTCACCCCACTGGGATTGGCCTGTACCACTCGTGTTGCAGGTCCTGTCAGCCCGAGTATTCCGGATGGCGGCATCCAGGAGGAGGGCCTTCTCTGCTGTTGCTCCTGCCCTCTGGAACAGGGGTCATCAACCTTTCGGAACTTAGGGACCACTAAATTCATAATTTTAAATCCTGCGGACCACTAATATGATCTGCCTAATGACTGGGTAGGGGGTGGCTAGGTGGTCATGTGCCTGAGTGGGTGTGATCATCTCAATGTCACTCATATTGAGGGCTGCCTCACCGGCCCCTACACACCCCTCCCCTACCAGTCACTCCCTGCCTCCCCGCCCGGGCTCCTTAGGGCCCCAGCAGTTGTTGGAGCTAAGCAGCCACCACGAGAAAGTGTTGGCAAAACAGTTGGCTCAGTTCAAATTGGATCTGACCAAGAAGGAGGCTCAGCAGAAGCACCTCACTGAGGACTATGAGCATAGCCTTTCCAAGCAGAGGGAAGATCTCTGGAAGTGCAAGATCCAGTGGGATTGCCTCATGGCCTGGAACTGGCTGACCATCTCAGCCCGCTGAGCCTCCAGGCACCTCACTGAGGACTATGAGCATAGGCTTTCCAAGCAGAGGGAAGATCTCTGGAAGTGCAAGATCCAGTGAGATTGCCTCATGGCCTGGAACTGGCTGACCATCTCAGCCCACTGAGCCTCCAGGCACCTCACTGAGGACTATGAGCATAGGCTTTCCAAGCAGAGGGAAGATCTCTGGAAGTGCAAGATCCAGTGGGATTGCCTCATGGCCTGGAACTGGCTGACCATCTCAGCCCGCTGAGCCTCCAGGCACCTCACTGAGGATTATGAGCATAGGCTTTCCAAGCAGAGGGAAGATCTCTGGAAGTGCAAGATTCTACTGCATCATAGAAAAATCAGGATATAAATCCCACTGGAACAAGGTCCTCTAGCTCTTCGCTGTCAGCAGCACTTTCGTCCAGCTTTCGCCCAAAGCCCCGTACCAGGAGGCTGAAGCAGACCCCAAGTTGGAATTTCTGCCCCCCTTCGATCCGCACAAAAAGACCCCAAAGGGGGAGACTCTCTACAGCAACACAAACATTCATGGCACGTATCCGGCCCAGGGGTCGTAGTTGGAGGACTCCTGGTTTAGCGCAATATAAAAAATGGAAATAATTTTTCTGTAGACCACCAAAATTTTCTCACAGACCACCAGTGGTCCATGAACCACTAGTTGGTGACTGCTGCTCTGGAACATCTCCTCCCCCTCCAGTGTGAGGTTGGCCCCAACCCTCTTATCTTTTCACAAGGGCCTAAAGAAGTGACTGTGCCAGTCGGTTTGGGGGCCCAGTGAGGGATCAGCACAATGGAGGTAATTGATTGAGTAATAACGGATCCCATCTCCACCCCCGCTCTCCCCACAAGTCTTTGGTTTTAAGGTTTGATTTTAACATTTCTGTTTTAACTAAGATGTAACTGTAAGGCGCCCCAAAATTATCCTATGATAAAATGGGTGGCCAATAAATTTTATAAATAAATAAATATCCACAGTTGTATAAAATTAAAGTTCTAAAAGAGCAAAATTAACCTTAGCTTCTATGATGCTGTTACCATTCTTGCTCTTACACACAAACCTATAGGTATTACTAAATATGATTATCATGTTATCAATACTTACTTAAATTACAATGGATGTTTTAGGACAACGTACCTTATTGCTAGCTGAATGTTATATATAATGCTCTTCAGTATAATTGACCAAATATTTAAATTAATATCCCACAAAATATAAAAGAAAAAAAGAGATTATTGAATTATGGTTTGTACAGTTGTAATCATCCCAAAGATGTTTTTTTTTTCAAAAGTCAACTGGATTTTCTTGATTTTTTTTCTTTAAAACCATTTTGCTTCTCATTCAAGAAGCTTCTTTGGTAGATAGCAACCCTGGTTTTTCCTTCCAGAATTTCATATTAAATTCCCCTTAGCTTCCTCTTCTGGTCATACATAGTATATAGACTAGACTAGACTAGACTAGACTAGACTAGACTAGACTAGACTAGACTAGACTAGAATAGAATAGAATAGAATAGAATAGAATAGAATTTTTATTGGCCAAGTGTGATTGGACACACAAGGAATTTGTCTTAAGTGTATATGATGTCAGTGTACATAAGGAGAATAAAATACATTCATCAAGAATAAAAAGATACAACACTTAGTGATATTCAAAGTTACTAATAAGTTATCAAATCGTACTAGGAAACAAATAAAAAAAATTTGAAAGTTACAAGCAATATGGTTATAGTAATAAGTGGGAAGAGATAGATACTAGTAAGGAAGAGAAGAATAATTGTAATACAGTCTTAGTAAATTATTTGACAGTGTTGTGGGAACTAATTGTTAAGCAGAGTGATGGCATTCAGAAAAAACTGTCCTTGTGTCTAGTTGTTTTGGTGTGCACTGCTCTATAGCAGTAGTGAAATCCTCCTCGGATCGTCACTGGTTTGCCACATGTGCGGCACGTGCCAAAAGTAGGCTGTGTGCGCACATGCAAAGCACACACCAAAGCACACTGTGTGCATATGCGCAATACGTGCCAAATGCGTGCTTTGTGCAGGAAAAAAAAAGACTTCACTAGGTAATAGAACATCAAGGGGGGGAACAGCTGTGTTGTCTGATTTAGCTTCACTAGAAAGCAGGATTTCCTGCTTTCTAGTGAAGCTAAACAGCATGGCACAGCTGATTGTCGGAAATACCGGTTCCAATGAACTGGTAGCTTTTTTTAAACTACCGGTTCAGGCGAACTGGTAGTTTTTATCACTACCGGTTTATCACTACCGGTTTTATCACTACCGGTAGCATTTCACCCCTGCCCTATAGCATCTTTTTTGAGGATAGAAGTTGAAACAATTTATGTCCAGGATGTGAGGGGTCTGTAGATATTTTCACAGCCCTCGTTTTGACTGGTGATATAAAGACAATTGTGAATAATAAATAAAAATGGAAAAGAGGATGTGGATTAGACTGGTAGGGAACAAAAGAAAAGTGTCTGGCGAACAAGTGCAGATGTTAAAAAACCAAAAGATAAGTTAATCTTGAAAAAATGAGACCTCTAATGCTGGAAAATAAAGAAGGAATGGTTTAAAGCTTCTGTAAGCAATCTCAAAACCAAAAATCTAAAGAAGCTAGGCAAAATATACTGGGATAACTTCTCTAAAAAATCTCTGAAAAGCCAGGTGGATTCTTTTAAACAGTCAAAATACATCCTGGCAAAATCGCTTAAAGCATCTCTGATAAATCTTTAGAAGGAATGTTCTGAAGCATCCAGGGAGAATGTAAGTGAGGTGCTGGATGTATTCATAAATCATCTCCAAGAAGAAGGGCCAGAAGCATCCCATTTAAATAGGCAGGAATAGCTTGAAGCATCTAATTAATAGCGTTCAAGAACTACAGAAGTCTGAGGCAGTCTTGACATAGCCTAAGAAAGGGATGGCTTAAAAAATAGAGTACCTGAACCAGCAGTGTTCTAAAGGACCTGTGAAGAATAGAGCATAATAGCTTCAAGGATCACTAGAAAGCGCCTCCTCTTCTGAAGCACTCAGATCAGCTGGGGGAAAATGGCTTTGAGAATCCTTGAACAACTTAGAAGAGGATGATCATGAAGCATCTAAACAAAAAATAGCATGTAATATCTGCAAATAACCTCGAATTATTTATTATCAGGATCTACAGAACTCTAAGGTAGAATTTTGGGATAGCCTAATCGATGGCTTTAAAAAATCATAGAGGACCTCAGAAAGCAGTGTTTTGAAGGACCTGTGGAGAAAATAATAGTAACAAAGGTGGGAGGGATCTTGGAGGTCATCTAGTCCAACCACCTTCTCACGCAGGAGACCTATACTAGGGATTCGAATCACCAAACTGCCGATCTTTCTTATCGACAACCTCTTCAACCATCTCTAGAAAGTCTCTCTTCTTCTGAAGCACCCATATCTGCTCTAGAAAATTGGCTTTGGGAATCCTTAAAAAATCAGGAGGAAGAAAGTCCCGAGGCATTGAAACAAAATTTTTTGGATGCCTAAACAATCAAAAAACACCTGACTAGGTGGCTCAGTGGCTAAGACATTGAGCTTATCAATCAGAAAGGTTGGCAGTTCGGCGGTTCGAATCCCTAGTACAAGTCTCCTGTGTGAGCAGGGGATTGGTCTAGATCATGGGTCCCCAACCTTTTGGACCTCAAGGACCACTAAATTCATAATTTTAAATCCCGCAGACCACTAATATGATCTACCTAATGACTGGCTGGGTGGGTGTGGCAAGGTGTTTGTGTGATGGGTGAGTGTGGCCAACTCAATGTCACTCATGTCGAGGGGTATCCTGCCAGCCTCTACTCACCACTCCTCACCTGCCCGCCTGGGTTCTTTAGGGCCCGAACAGGAAGCAGTTGCTGGAGCTAAGCAGCCACCATGAGAAAGAGTTGGCAAAACAGCTCAGTTCAAATTGGATCTGACCGAGAAGGAGGCTCAGCAGAAGCACCTAACTGAGGACTAGGAGCATAGGCTTTCCAAGCAGAGAGAAGACCTGTGGGAATGCAAGGCCAGGTATCGGTGCCTGGAGGCTCAGCGGGCTGAGATGGTCAGCCAGTTCCAGGCCATGATGCAGCCTCACTGGAACAAGGCCCTCCAGCTCTTTGCCACCAGCAGCACTTCTCTCCAGCCTTTGCCCAAAGCCCTGCACCAGAAGGCTGAAGCAGACCCCAAGTCGGAATTTCTGCTCCCCTCTGACCCACACAAAGAGACCCCAAAGGGGGAGACTCTCCACAGCAACACAAACATTCATTGCACATATCCGTCCCAGGAGCCGTAATTTGAGAACTCCTGATTCAGTGCAATATAAAAAATGCAAATAATTTTTCTGGAACCACCAGAATTTTCTCACGGACCACCAGTAGTCCATGGACCACCAGTTGGTGACCATTGGACTAGATGATCTCCAAGGTCCCTTCCAACTCTGTTACTGTTAAAAATGTTAAAATGTTAAAGATGACAAAAATGATTTGAAATATCTGTAAATAACCTTGGAAGAGGAAGAACCTGAAGTACCTTATCTAGATACTCAGGAATAGCTTGAAGTATCTATCAAAAGCATCTGGAATTTCAAAGAAGAATGCACTAAAGCATCAAAAGCAAGGATGAGAAAAAGAAGGGAGAGAGTAATTTGGCAAGTGCTTATTCTGAAAGAAGATTAAGGATGGATGCCTTCAAGCATCTTTAACAAATTTTGGAGAGCATGTCACCACCTCACGCTTATTTGATGCAGAGTCTACTGCATCAAACAGAAGTGCAAGCATGGCTACAAACATATTGAAAAGATTCAGATGAGAAATCCCAGAAGAAATCTGGAGAAATGGTTCCAAGAATTCGTACGTGTGGGAAAATTTCTTACTTTGTTCCCAAATGTCAAACTGTAAGATTAACTTAATAAGTTGCTTTCTATAGTTTAGGCAGTACTGAACTTTGTGAGTTTGTATGAGATCACAACTATTTAAATAAAGTTTGCAATTATGAAGAGAGAATTTATTTTAAAAAAATCTCACTATCGCTCTCCCCAGGTTTGTTTGTTTTTTTAAACTTTATCAGAACAAGTCTTCTTATTTTTCTACATTCATCCTACAATTTATCTGAATATAAGACAAAAATTCCCAATCAAAGTTTTCTAGACATCCTCTAAGGTGTTCTGATTTGGATGATTTGGATTTGGATTTTTGAAAGCAAAAATGTTATAAAATTGTGGTGAGCTACAAAGTAGTCACTGTCACTTTTATTTCCATGAATGCTTCTATGCGCCAAATGAGAATTCTTAGTAAATACAGGGTCAGTGATTCCATCCCAATGCTTTATTTAGAAGTGAGATTTCCTGCTGCCCTCCCTCCTCCACCAAAATGATGTAGGAAAAGACTTTCTGAACAAGTAACAATGGACTTGTTAAACTTAATTGTATATGTCTACTAGCCAACCTATGATCCACTGAGTCGTCCTTTCAAAGGTATTTCTTTACCAATATCCTTAGTGCCTTCAACAACGACAGAGCTCCTTGTGCAGTGTCTTCACTTGAAAAGCTGGACACAACTCAGAGGTAGCCCCTGTTTTGCTGAGGCATTTTGCTGGTAGTTCAGGGACCCGGTAGTGAAAGGGAGCATTTTCAAGGTTCTGTTTGAATGGGATGTCTGTTGTATTCAACTGCTGATTGTCCTTATATTTTGTATTTGATTGATTTTTGAATGATGGTTTTAATATAGTTGAATTTTTGTGCATTCATTTATATTTTTATTGTGTTTCGTTCATGTTTTTTAATTGTTGTGAGCCACTTGTGAGATGCTATTTAATGAGGATTACTTACAGCAAGTACATAAAACACACGAAGTTTACACATAGAGTGGAATCTTATTTGCTAAGAGTAACCTATAAGACTGGGATAGTGGGATATTTAGCTGGTATCATCCCACATCAAAATCAACACTTAAAATAATCCCAGTTATTGAAGGCAAACCCTCCTGATGACATTATGCTACCATACACCGTTTGAAGATCAACTGCATATTTGTATATTTGTACTTATTTAGTTATTACATTTATTTGTTGCTCATCTCATTGTGGGGCTACACTGGATGGTTTACAATAATAAAACAGGGGGGAAATGATAAAAAACGTAAAAATAACAACAGTAAAGGAGTGAAGCAATAAAAAAAACAGTGGAAGTATAGTAATATGAAATTTTAAAAAGATGAACAGAGGTGGAGTAAGAAGCGCAGATGGGAAGAGAGGTCAAGATAGATAGATGATAGATAGATAGATAGATAGATAGATAGATAGATAGATAGAGACAGACAAACAGACAGACAGACAGACAGACATAATAGATACACCAATGATAGATAAACAGATAGATGATAAATAAATAGACAGATAATTTGTAATAAATTATCAATTTCAATTACTTTTATACTGACCAATCTACTGATTCTGGATGTATTTTGATGCATGTTATAAATGTCAGAAGAATAATTTGGGGTTCCAACTCGAGCTAGGGCTGTGCAAGAATAAATAAAAATGAAATCCAAGCAGCTGTGAGGAAAAAAGAAATATTTATTCCTAAAAGCAAAACAGTTTGCCTTTAGGGGCAGGTTGCAGAGAAATGGGGTACAGCAGCAGATTTTTATAGGGGGAGCTTGTCCGAGATATAGAGGTGTCTACATGCTGAATATAAGGCGACACTTGAGGGGGAGTGTGTCTGTGTGTGTGTGTGTGTGTGTGTGTGTGTGTGTGTGTGTGTGTGTGTGTGTGTCTGTAGGCATGTTTATTCTTGTGAATATGTTCCTCTAATTTAATTAATTCTGTTTGTGTTTGCAGACCTTTGATATGTGGATTAGGTCTGTGTAATTTATTTGGGGGTTTGAGGAAATTTACTAATTTTATTTAATTAGCTTAATTTCAGCTTGACTTTCAATTATCTAGTGGAGACATTGATTCTCAGGCTATTGTGGATTCTGTTAATATTTTAAAGGAAGACTGAAACACCATAAAGAATAAAATATATTTGGATATAAAACTTCTCGCATTAATTTTACACCTCTGTTCTTCCTTTCTTTTACTCAATCATGTCAGGCAGATAAAGAAATGCTGTTATCTGCAAATCATCATAGCAAAGGGTGGGAGGAGGAGTTAAAAGCATCTGAAATTATTTTCCTCCCTCAATTTGCTTTACTTCCCTGTTCCCTCCCTAAGGACTACACAAGCTTTACTTAAATACAGTGATCAGAGCTAAATCGGCAACTCAATGTATTTTACTAAGCAGCGATTTTGAGTGAATTACTGACTTGACATTTTTAGGATTGTTTCTGTGAGGTGGGAGAAGGGGTGTGGACTTCCATGAGTGACAGACTTGATGCTCACTCAGAGGGAGTTATTTAATCAGGCCACTTGTTAGCCACCCAATCACAGAAAGGGGTGGGGAAATCTTGGAGGCGGAGAGATTTTTCCGCCTCAGGATTCATCTCACTCATTTCAGTACCTTGACTGGGCTGGTTGTGGGGAGATGGTTGATTCCTGACCTATTTTCTCTTTCTGAATTCTGGAATCTTCTCCCCCCCCCCCGCCACCCCAATTCCTGGATTTATGTAGTTAGAGGTTTCTTTTTACCGTAATGCATTCTTTATCTTGTTTGTTGAATGCCTTGGAGTCAATCTTGACTCCTGATAGCTTTTCAGAAAGGGGCTTGCCAAGATTGCCAGGTTATCTCTTTCCTGGGGCTGAGGGAGAGGGACTTGGCCAAACTTCATGTAGTTTTTGTGCCAAAATTGCACATAGAACAAAACTTTCCCTGTCAGCACCGTTCTAGGTCTAAAGGTGATTGCAAAGCCTCACTTTTTGTTACATCTTTGAAAGACAATGGCAGATATAAATAGTATATAATAAATAATTCACTAAATGTTACATCTCCCCCCCCCCAAAAAAAAGGGGTGGCATGTATAAGAGCACCTGCGTGCCTACCGTCCCTGCCTAATATTCCTTTTTACTTACTCTTTTCATGTATCCAAATTATGTTTATACTTTTACCTGTTATCTTATATATGATTGACAAATAAAATAAATGAATAAATAAATAAAATAGATTTAACAGCTGCCTAGTAAGAATACATCAGCCTTTTCAGGAAGGCTTTTTTTGGACAGCTAAGGAACAAAAGAAGCTTGGTGATGCTATTAGGTAGTCAGCAACCTCTTTAGGAAAAGGCTTCTACCAGAGGGAAAGCCCTTAACCTATCAAGCCAGTGAATTCTACAATTTATCTCCTCAAAGATATGAACTTTCAAAGTGGAATCTGTCTATTTGTCTTTCAAAATACTAGTTGGGCAACTCTGACTTTTAAGGTGTTTCTCATCCTTCTATTCTAGTAAATCTAGGTAAAATTGTGTGTGTGTGTGTGTGTGTGCGCTTGGCCTGAAACAGGACACCCAAACTTATCATTTTGGGGAACTCCCTGGGCAATCTTGAGATGGCTTCTAACAGCTCAGGCAGGGAAGTTGCTACACAGCAGGGAGTAGAGTAAGTAGAGTAAGTAAGTAAATAAGTAGAGTACAGTAGCAACAATCTCAGCTGATCCTGTAAGCCCAGACTCAGAAACAGGCTCACAGGTGGAAATTTGGAGAGCAGGACCCATGAAGGCAGAAGAAGACTCTCTGATGACTACTACTACTCCACTTCCCCTACTTTGTGATCTTAGCTGATGCCAAGCTGTAAATCTGGCTGAATACATCTCTGAGAGGGAAATCTCCCCATCCTATGACAGCCAGGTATCAATGATATATGCCAGATTGGCATGTTTCCTCATCAGTATAGTTTTGAATGAAGAGAGCTTTATTGACTAACCTAGCATTCAAAAGCAGCAGCCAAACCTCCAGGCCTCCAGGGTAATGCTATCCAGGGACTGAGTGTGAACTAAGTGGGCCAGAACATGCCACTGATACTAAACACCGGGCATGTCTTCCCCGTACTGGCCTGCTCTCTGGTTCTCATAGCAACCCATGCCCATCACTAGACTGAAGTGATGTCCCACTTCATAGCCCTTAGGATGATCCATAACCTCTCTTGGCCCATCTTGAAGAGCTGGAGGCTGTGCCATCCCATACCAATCATTCACATGCATACAAGGGTGAAGCTACCATAGTGCAATAGCTCAAGCTCTCTGCACCAAGGGGTTTCCTCCAGGGGTGAAATCCAGCAGGTTCTGACAAGTTCTGGAAAACCAGTAGTGGAAATTTAGTGGAAGTTCAGAATCCTGGCAAATATCATCTCTGGCTGGCCCCAGAATGGGTGGGAATGGGGATTTTGCAGTATCCTTCTCCTGCCACCCCCACCAAGCCACACCACGCCCACCAAGCCATGCCCACAGAACTGGTAGTAAAAAAAATTGGATTTCACCACTGGTTCCCCCCCCCTAATCAAGTCCATTAAAGAATATAATGGAGCTATAGCTAAAGTCTGGAATCCAATCTAGATTGGTCATCAGATCAGAGGCTTAGCCTTCCGAGCTTTTGGACTCATGCAGGAGCCCTCATCCTCAGAGAAGTTCTCTCTACCGGAATGTATGCTTTGGGCTATTCTATGTGTTGTATTTATGTGGTGCCTTCCTATTGGTTGATTGGTGTATTGATGGCCAATGCTGGTGGTAAATAAGCACTCCTGTTGACTGACAAAAGGTTCATTTCTCAGGTTTCAATCATTTCCATGGCTATCTTTGTACCTGCATGGCCAATGATCTTGGCAGCAAAATTGAATACGTCTTTATCCATAGCAATGTGAGGCTATCAATGAGTTTGAGTCACCTAGTCTTACCTTTTGCTTATGTTCTTGCAATGTTAGCTTCCTCCTGATCTGTACTACATAGTCACAGGGGCAATCCATGCAGGGATTCTTTGGAATATCTTCATTATGTAGCCATTTAGCCAGGTTGTGGGTATCACATTTGTTGGAACAAGTATCACTTTTATGTTTCAAGATATTGTTGGGACTTGTCTTACTGTACCTTAACTTTTTGAAAATCTGTCACTGCTACTTTTCTTGCGAACAAGCACATAAATTCCCCATGAGATGCCTCCTTGACACATATATGGATATGACACATTATGACGTCATTATACCAATTATGTGAATTCTGTAATCTGCATCTACATGATGGCATCACTGTAAACGGCCAAATCTGGCTTGCATTGATTGCTTGAAGATTTAAGCAAACTAGACATTGATGGCTTAGGGCAGTGTTGGTGAACGTTTTCAACACAGAGTGCCAAAATGAGAGAGTGCGCGTGCAGGGAAGCACTGGAAACCAGAAGAGCAGCTCCCCAGCACACACATGCGCGCTGGGAAGCTGAGCTTCCGGTTTTCAGCATGCATATGCATACCAGGGAGCTGTTCTTCCAGTTTCCGGTTTCCGGTGCTCCCGCGTGCGCTACGACCAATTGGCCAGCACCCAGAAGAGCAACGGGCAATGGCTGGCGTGCCTGGAGAGATGGCTCTGTGTGCCGCTTGCGGCACGCGTGCCATAGATTTGCCATCATGGGCTTAGGGAAATGCAGCTCCTGTGTCTGAACTCCTTCTATTAAAGACTGCCTTGTGTTGAATGCACTCAAAAGCCTTTTTTGTGCTTTTCTGGTGGTTTCCAGGGAATGGCATCTTCACCAGTGCAAAATTTATTTGAATGTAGCCGCAACGTTTAATAAGAAATTCTGTTTTTATTTGATTTTCCTCCCTTCCCCTTCCACATTGGGGTTGCCATGAAGGAAGATGGAAAATTGCTGACTTTATTTTTTAAAGCTTCCAGGTTTCAACTGTGGCTTTTTTATGTCAGCTGCATATGTGTCTCTATGTAATTTTAAACATGCAATTCAATTCATTCCATGGTGGTGCAGTAGTTAGAATGCAGTATTCTAGGCTAATTCTGCTGACTGCCAACTGTCACCAGTTCAAGTCTCACTGGTTCAAGGTTGACTCAGCCTTCCATCCTTCAGAAGTTGGTAAAATGAGGACCCAGATTGTTGGGGACAATAAGCTGTAAACAGCTTAGAGAGGGCTGTAAAGCACTGTGAAGTGGTATATAAGTCTAAGTGCTATTGCTATTCCAAACAAAGGATCAACAGTGAAGCAGTGTTGGGTTTCAAAACCTGGGACTACCAGTTCGCTGTTGTTAGTGCGCAGGTGCAGAAGCTTCTTCATATGTGCAGATCATTTTTTATGACGTCTGAGTGGGTGGGCAGAACCTCCCTCCACCGCCACTACCAGTTCGCCTGAACTGGGGCAAACCGGGAGCAACCCACCACTGCAGTGAAGATCTGTTTGAAATGGTCAAAAAGATTGTAGCACAATTTTGCCTACTTAGCTGATACTGGGTGAGGCTTTTCCTGCAACAATACGAAAACACAGCATTTATATCAAAGGCAGACCAGCAGATGTTGCTTACTCAAGCCATTGAGAGCATGCCCAAGAGTTAGTAATTTGTATTCCAAAAATATTGGAGGCCCACAGATTTATCTACCAAAAATTATATAGTATTCAGTGTTTCTCTTAAAAGATTATCCATAAATCCTTACCACAGCCACTTCGAATAAATTTTCTTGTTCCTTGTCCTCTATGTTCATAGAGAATATAGCTCATCTAAATATCAGTTGAGTTCATTAGGAGACCATTTATAAATTTTCTGATTCATAACCCAATCTCTTACAGAATTATATCTCATTTGGATTATACTTATATTTACATTGAGCTGTGTCATAGTGGTGTATGTTCTTTAGGGGGGAAAAGTTCCTTCTTGATAAAACACAGAAGATATGTGCATCTGAAAACTAATTTTATTATTGCTTACTGATATATTTTTTAAATGAATGCTAAATCCACAGCCTTCAACCAGATACCTGGTGGCAGCTTTGCTAGCGTTTCATTTGGCTTGAGATTTCTTGATAGACTAATATTGACAACTATTTTTGATGGTTATCTTCTTGCACTTAGTCAGTCACATCTCATCAGCATAATTTCTGAATGATCAGCACCTCTTTGTTCCTAGTGAGTTGTGTTCCCTAGGCTATTGTAGATGACAACATGTATGTCACATTCACTCTTGGATCTATCTAACGGTTTGTCAACATGGCATACATGGCATTCTGGGATAATTCATTCTTGTTTGGCCCTTCCTTCTTTTGTTTTGTCCTCCCTATCTCTCCCTTCCTCTCTCTCCTTTCCATTCCTACAAACCTAAGGCTGCATCTAGATTACGGGTGTCAATCTTGCTGTCACGTGACGTTTTATAATGTTTTTCCGATTTGTAGAGCTGGGGTGGGCATGGCCTACATGTGACGCATCTGGCCCATAGGCCGCCAGTTTGACAACCCTGATCCAGATAATCACTGTTGCTAATGGCAAGGGTTCATTGGTTAGAAAGCACATGCTCCAATAGCATATTCCATTAGGAGAGCAACATATCATTCATTTGAAAATAGCGCAGAAGTTCAGGAAAATCACAACAGAAAACATTTGCTGGTATCTTTCCAGTTTATTTGGTGAGCTAGAAGCAGCAGAAACAAGAGACATCTCTACACCAAGGCAATGCTGGGAAAACTGTATCCACCTCTGGTTTTAGACCAAGTATTTAGATTAAATCAATATTTAATTATTACAGTTATTGAAAAAACTGAAAGAACACAATAAACTTGCCATACAGGAAACACTAGGAAATACAATGTCTTCATTTCTGTATTTTCAAGATGGTAAAGACAATAAAAGACAATCTCTGTACCTCAGGATTGCACAGAGGACTCCTTAGTACTCTCTGAGCTTGGTTCTTTGCTTGCATACCTTTCACTACCCAGTACCAGTATGTGAAGAGTTTGCTCCCTATTTATATAAAGTAATTTGCCTTGCCTGTATTGGGGGTATGGTTTTCTCCTTGATAGTATCTTGATTGTTTGGTGCTAATTCTTGCCTATCTGGGTGCAGGCTATTAGAGAGAGTGTATTCTGGTCTTTTTGTTTCCTTCTTAAATTTTTTATACTCTTTTAAAAACTTGGTTTATCTCTATGTGTCCATTGATGGCTGACTTGTCTGAATGCTTCCAGAAATTCCCTATCATTTTTGGATCCAGCTTGGACTAGAATGGTCTCAATTTCCCAATTTTATACTTGAGTCTGTCCAAGTGTTGTGAATTAAGGAGTTTTCATTGTGCCTTCTGACTGCTGTTGGGTGTCTATGGATGCACTCTGTAGTTTTGTGTGTGTCTGTTCTATATTGTAGATGACTCCTGTTTTTAGTTCTTAAATTACAGTAGTTGTTTGGTTTGTGTTTCACGATGATGCTATCTGGTACACCATAAACAACCTCAAGGAGCGACTGGAACAAACTGTTAACACCAGTAAATACAAAAATGCTGACAATCATCATCAAGATTACATTTCTAAGACAAGCTGAAAAAAATTCCAAACCAAACTACTGAAGCTAAACTCCAGAAGCAAAGAGATAACATGAACCCAAATCGATAGTCAATACGTCCAACAGCTCACTATCCACTATAAATCACAATATGCTCCAAAAAGGCCTCAATACACATGACACTAATCAATCACAATTTTTTCAGCATTAGAAGCAGCATTTAAAATCACAGAACTTCTTGCCTCAGAGACCAAAGGAGGCAAACAATCATACCAGAGACCAGATGAACACAGAATCAGAACACATTCAAGTAAAGGAAAGCAGCCCTCAAAAACCTAAAGAAGGACCAAACCATCACCAACCTTCCAACAAAGGTCGAACAACAGTTAACATAAACAGAATATAATACATACAAACAAAATCCCAAAGAATTAGAAAACAAACATCCCAATAACCCAATCCAAAAACTAGACAATATGCTCAACAACCTAACTAAGAAAGATCAAATCACTAAAGAACAGAGGCGAATGAAAAGACCATCTTCTCACGCTTCTATAGATACCCCAAAATTCACAAGCCCAGTCTATTATTTGTCCAGTTGTATTGTTACCCAAAATTCAACAAAGTGAAAGAATTTACAAAAAAAAAACTTGGACAGCTCACAAAGGAGAATTAATATTCTATCAACTACAGTGTTTGCAGAAAATCAAAGTGCAAAGAAATGAAGATGATTGGAATGTACTCTTCTATAGATCAGGAACTAGTAAAAAGCAAACATAAAAGCAGTAACTAACAAGACATTCAACTAATCAAATACACTAGAATTGAAACAGCCAGAATTGTAGATCTCGTCAACCTCTGCCTCACTACCTATTTTCTATTTGATAGACAAATGTAGCAATAAATTAGAGGAACATCCATGAGATCACCACTCTCAAAACTCATAGTGCACCATAATGCAGCATCTAGAACAATAGCACTAGAAAATATGGATCCAATATGTGACGACCTCTTCATTTTAATAAAAAAGGAACAACTAGAAAAGAAATGTGAAAAAAATCCACATCTTCAAAGGAATAAAATTCACAAGAACAACACACTACCCTACCTGAATATCCTCATCAGCAGAAGAAATGTTGGCAAATTATAAATGCAAGTCTACTGAAAAACCACCACACTAGCTTTTGGTAACAATCTAACTTCCTTCAAAAGCTGTCTAAAACATTATTCATTATTCACTAAAAATGCACTGCAGCAACCTAGACCACCAGAAAAAGGAAGCAGATTGCCTATACATCCTTTAATAAAATGGATACTACACAAATTTATAAAAAAGTGCTTGGCCACTCAACCCATTACAGTACAACCAAAGCAAGCTACAAAGAGAATAAGACTGCCTTACATGGGGGGCGGGGAACATGTCTGAAACAGTCAAAATCACTGTGATAATGCAGAATCAATGTAAGCATTTGCCTATTTCAGATTCTTTAATTTCTTAAGTTTATGATTAAATTTTTCTTTCATTCAGAATTCAGGGAGACTCAACCAGCATTTTCAGGCTTGTCTATTTAAAGATTTTCAATAGCTTAGAAGTAGTTAATGAGTAATTTCCAAAAGTGATTAGAAAGTAAGGTTTGTATAATTCAACTTAGTTTGATTTCATCAATTCTCAAGACTTCAAACCCATAGAAAACTGCAATCCTGCTGCCTGCTTGTGAGATGTAGCTATCTGGAGCACATGTGGGTGACCTTCCACTCTTCCTATATGGAGAGATTTCAAAGAATCAGTCTATTGAACAGTTCCTGTTATGGGATGTGCTTTTGTATTTGCCATGCCTCTGGAAGCTCCATTACTATGCTGTCTTCATTGGCCCTTGCTGAATCGCCTGAATGCATTTTTTAAAAGGCATTCAGGCAATGCATGCAAAAAGTGATCCAGAATGTGTGTTTGGGATTTTATGCTCAATGCAGCATGTTCAAAGCAGTTTCAAACATTGTAGATAACAATTCACAATCACAGCTGCTATATATTTTGTCAAATACTTTATATCTTAAAAGTGCATAATGAGAATAAAATGAACATACAAAGGCTGCTCTATGTATATTTGTTTACCTATATTTTCATAAATCTGTACATAAAAAAGAAAGCAATATTCATTTATATCAAATTTTGATGTGAAATTAAGTTTGCTAAAAATCTTGAAAATATCCCTTTTTTCTTCCATTCAATTGTGTCTGATTTTTGGAGACTACCTGGACCTTGCAGTTTCATGGCAAGATTTTTCAAAGCTAGCTTGCCACTCCTTCTTAGGGCTGAGAGAATGACTGGCCCAAGATCACCCAGCTGGATTTGTGTCTATGGCAGGACAACTCATGGTTTCCTGGCTTCTAGCCTGATGTTTAATACCAAACTGGATCTATCAGTAGTATATACATTCATAAAGATAAATGTGCATGCCATTTATATAAATCATGACTAAAATTAATATAAAATGCCATGTACACATTCATAAAGGTAATGTAGTCATGGTTTTTAAAAGATAGTTACTATAATAATTGAAATAAAAATCTTTATATTGTCATGGTACAATAATTGCATGATGTCTGCACTAAATGCCAGAGAGGTAGGGAGGTAGAATGGAAAGACAGAAATATTTATAGATCGAAATATTTGAATAAAATAGGCTGATTATTTGATTGGTCAGTGATGCCCATGACAGAAAGGAAAATAAAACCCTAAACGAGGCTTCCTCATTATGGGATCCCTTCCAAATGTTTTGGCTAAGAAACCAGGAAACTGAAATCCAATCCACCTTGAGGGCGCAAGGTTGTGAAAGCTAATGTAAGCCTTGAATTTACAACCTGGCATTCTGAACCATATATCAAATATATAGCAAATAAACTTTCTCACATATGGCTTCTTTTGAATCTGAAATATTACAATAGGAAATTGTACATGAATTTAAACAATGCAATGGAATGTTTTCAGTTTTAGGAATTACAGATTCTCCTGTTTCAGAAGTGCATAACTTTGATTCCTATCAACTTGCAATTTTCATTGTGACAGGAAAAAATGGTTAAATATGGAGACAGTAAATGGATTAAGTATTTTTATATTCTGGATTCAGATCTTTTTCTCCCAGCATGTTGTTCATGGTCAAGAGAAACCTTCGATTGGAAAATAAAGCTAAATATCTGTTTACATGCTAAAACAGCATTAACTGATGTAAAATTTTTGAAATTACAATTGTTTTATAATTGGGTTACAAAAATGGGTTAAGTTGACATAGAATCACAACTAGAAGGCAAGAGGGGTATGAATCTTTCCACTTCACTCTTTACAGATTTAACACACTTCACTCAGGTCTTTTAAGAGAGATAACATAACATGAGGTAAGCGTTACTTTGCTTAGGGCCCAATGTTCAGTGTCTGCTTTTCCGGCATTCTTTCACACAGTATTAGAAAGTAGGGAGAAAAGGGGTGTAGGAATTGATCCCCTAATATTTAACTAAATATAAGGCTTGATTTGAGGGTAGGGGAAGGACACATCGACTAGAAGATATACATGTTCTTTCTGTAACTCTTAAGAGCAGGACAAGAATCTGCAAACTTGATGCTTTCTGAGCTTGGTTTTCTTGCAGACATTTCATTACCCAATTAGGTAATCTCATCAGTATTTGAAGGAAGTGGGGAGTGGAGTCCCAAAACTGCTGTTGATGGTTGTGTGATTGAAGCTCTGCCTCTTTTTAATATGCTTTGTGTTTCTGACTTGTACACAAAGGGGCAGAGCTTCAATTTTATGCTTTTGGCAGCCATTATGACTTTTCTTTTTAAACGCCAACCTTCTGAGGATGCTTCTGGACCAGGCAATAGAAATTTAGTAGGGGCCTTGAGCTCTCCTGATCCTTCTTGCAGAAATCTCCCAGAGACTTGAAGATGGCAACCAAGCAGATGCAAAATAGAATCTGTGGCATTTATGATACATAAATATCTTTGCTCCATGTCTAGAAATGCGGTTTTGCTCATGTGCTGGTCTGGTGTGAAACTAAAGAATAAATGGCTGGGTTTAAGCGTTAAATAGGGTGAAGATGATATGCCCAAATTAAAAAATTAGAAAAAGCTGCTGATTGCTCTATCCAAGTTGAATGGGGAGTGTTTATTTCTTAGAAACCTGCCACTTCAGATTCTGAGGGACAAGCAGCTCTTGTGGAAAAGTACAGCAGCATAAACTTGGTTTATTATTTAAGAAAGCCAAAGACATAGGCGACAATAGAAGTAAACGCAGCTATACCCTTTCCTCTTAGGACTGCAGATATTCCACACTTCTATTTATAAAAACCTGTCAGCTTTGTGTCCTTTTACAATGGCTGCACAAAGACAGGAGGTTAAAACAAAACAAAAAAGCCCTCTTTTGGTTTATACCTTTTATGGTTATTAAAAAAGAGATCATGTCAAACTTTTTTCCTCCTTCAATCTTGTTAACTTTGAACAGGCAGTCAGCAGCACTGCAGTGTAAAGTCATATTACAAACAACTTACCTAGCCCTCTTAGTTCCAACAATATTTATAATTTGATTTATTCAGCAATTTACAGATAGTTACAAAATATTAGCTATATTTAGGGATGGGTTGGGATAAAACTGAGAAGAACACTACTGGAAAGGCTATAGTGCTGCTGTAGTATCTCACTATCTGGGATTCATTCCTGCCTTATACAGATAGCCCTTGATTAATGCCCACAATGTGGACTAGAACTTTCATTGCTAAGCGAGGCAGTTGTTAAATGAATCACGCCCAATTTTACCTTTTTTCCATGGTTGTTAAGCAAATCACTACAGTTGTCTCAGTTTTTCCACTGTTTGCTTGTCGAAAGCTGATTGGGAAGGTCTCAAATGGCAATCACATGACCCTGCAATGTTGCAACCATCGTAAGTACATGCCACATGCCAAGTGCCTGAATTCTGATCATGTGACCTTGGGGCTGGCACACCAGTAAGTATGAGGACTGGTTATAAGGCACTTTTTTCAGTACCACTGTAAGTTCATATGCTTATTAAACAAACAGTTGTAAGTTGAAGACTATATGTATCAGCAGGGCAGTTGACTTTCATGGAGCCTCAAGATCAGGCTGAGGCTAATAAATTTGTAGCTATCAGCCAGAACAACAGAAAAACTGGGAAGAAGGCTCAGTTCCTGATTGGAGCACTGACTTCAGCTCCTTTAAGTTGCAGGAGTATTACTGGAAAAAACACAGCCACTGATCCATATTAAGACTCTATCGATGGTTAAGAGTTTGTCCAATGGCAACCAAGCACAGCCACATCCCTCGGCAATGTGGATTTTTCCATATAATCTTACTTAAAAACAACCTGAACCTATATGTTGTAATAAGATTAGAAATTATAATGAGGTGCTAGGTTTCCATCTGTTTTGTTATATAAAAATGGTTTCCAATGTTGTCATTGTGCCTAGTCAACGTAGGATGATTAAATTTAAATTTAGACTAATATTTGGAAAGACTAAATTTGAAGGCTAGACTAGAAAACTAAAACAATCCTAGAAAAAAGCAATTTTTATTTTTCATCTTGCTATTTAAAAAAAAACAAAACCTAAAAATTTAATCATAGTTAATTCTTTCCACATTTTGGATCTTATGCAACTTTTTAGAAATGGGTCCAACAAGAAGAAAAACTCTATTCAAGAAAAACAATCAACTTTCAATTTGAAAAACACTGGAAAAGAACACTGAAAAAAAAAAGAATATTAGAAAAGGAAACATAGAAAGCCAGTTATATCAAATCAAAAAAGCATTACGAGTATGGACAATTATGCTTTTTATTTTGCCTTTTATAAGAGGGTGCATTCTTTAAGAAAACTAGCTTTTTCATTCTGGGGGCAATGAAAGGAAGACCATACTAATTAATAAAAAAAAATGTTCAGCATATATAGACCAGCTTTTGCAAAAATACCGTGTTTCCCCGAAAACAAGATGGGGTCTCATATTAATTTTTTGCTCCAAAAGACGTATTAGGGCTTGTTTTCTGGTTAGGTCTTATTTTGGGGGATATACGGTACTAAATGCATCCATCTGGCTGACAATCTTAACTGGGGCTTATTCTGGGGGTAGGGCTTATATTACAAGCATCCTGAAAAATCATGCTAGGGCTTATTTTCTGGTTGGGTGTTATTTTTGGGGAAACAGGTAGCTAAAGCGAGGCAACACTGAAGAATTTATGGAACCTGCTTCCAGGAATATATGCCTGACTTTCTGGTTTTAAAGCAAGTTGCTATTCCAAAGATATTAGCTGTTTTTAGACAAACCATGTGTCATGCGCTGGCCATGGCCATGTCCGGTTTATCAAAGGGGTAAAAAGTTGTGATAAGTCACGTGACAACTTCATGACACCCCGATCTAGACTCTGGATATTTCAAACACAGTTTGTTCTCATTTAGCAATCACAACTGGGAATAGTAATTCCATCATTAAGTAAAGCACTTGTTTAGTAAAACTGGTGACTATGCTTATGATCTTATTTCATCTTTCCTTTGTTTTAAAGACTTGCAAAGGTTTTAAATGTGAGAATTGGTTGCAAAGTTACCTTTTCATCAATGTTGTAACTGTGAACAAGGCAGTTGATAAATGAGGACCACCTGTGTGGAAATAAAATTTCCCAAAATTCTTTCTGGCTGACCAGGAAGTCTGGGAATAATAGACGCACGCATTTAAAGCCCAGCATCTTGAAAGTATTTCTTTAGCTCATCACTATGCCTTATTTTCATTCAGGATCATCAGAATATTTTAATATGGTTGTGTTGTAAAAGTCATTGACATCAAATAGATGACATATGCTGAACATTCTAAAGCGAAGTATCATTCCCCGTAGAGCCAGTGCAGATCAGAGACATAGTATAACGGAGGAGGCACCCTAAAACTGAAAATAATTGAGTTACTATTATTCTGGCTGAAATACCATAATAAATATTAATCTAAAAATGCAACTACTCAGGGAAATTATTTGTTTTGGGGTCCACTGCACAAAGGTTGATCATTGTTCTTTTCACGCATTATAAAAGCGCAACCTAATGAAACAAGTTGTGTTGGAAGCTGCAAACCCAACACACCTGAAAATAGAAGACTTTTTCTTATGACTACACTTTTAGTGTTGATGGCCCATCTGTTCATAAAAAACAGATTGGAATTTTTTTTTGCTGGGACCCATGGCCAAGACATTAAAAACAAATAAAAATCTAATAAAACTGGACAACATTATGGAGAGGTGGCAGGGACGTCTCTCAATAAGTGCTTTAGTCTTATTTTACAGAAATCCACAGAAGCTAACAAAAAGGAAAACCTTGGGAATAGTCAAAATACATTACATTACAGGGAATATAAAAAAAGGCACACAATAAATAGTATTAAAACCAACGTATGAGAAAACTGATAAAGAACAGCATTTGGAAGATCACAGAAACATTAAAAAAAAAGGTTGATACTGAAATTTTTTCCTTTTTCAAATGTTTTCCAATCTATTCCATTGTGCCAGGAAAGTGCGATCTGCTGTGATAACCCACAAACACTTAAGATTTAGTTTTCCATTTTTACTTTGCATTCAAATTCCTTCAAGTGTTCCCCTACATGACAAATCAGACTAGCTGTGACCACAAGCTCCAATACTATGGTCATAATCATACCTCCATAAATAATTTGTTTGGGATGGAAAGCCAATACTATGTACATATAACCCTTCTAGGTTCAAAAGACCAAGCAAATTCATGATTTCTACCAAACGATATTGCAAATATAAGCAGCAGGCTTCTCTACAGGTAGTCCACCTTTAGCAACTGTCCTGCTTAGTGACTGTTCACAATTACTATGGTAATGAAAAAGTAATTTTGTGACCAGTCCTCCCATTTAAGAGCTTCATAGGTCTGTGAAGCAAAGGAAAGCTGAAGATAATAAAATCATGTTTCACTTAGAGACCATTTTGCTTAATGACCAAGTTGCTGGCCCCAATTATGGTTGCTAAAAAGGACTACCTGCACAGAATTTACTCCAATGAGAGTCAATATTTTGCAAAAGGACAAGAACGGTAGCAGATTTAATATCTAAATATATAGTCTTTGGAACAAACTTTGTAAAAAGAAACATTTCTTCAACAGATGAGACTAATTGCGGCATGATTTGATGACTTTCCAGAAGTTTAAATCAAACGTGGATGGTAACTATTAAACTATTACAGCTATTTGCAGCATATACAGTTTGTGGGGTGGGGGAATTAATAGCGGGAAAAGGTTTTCATCATAACCAAGTTCTAAAAGCAAGTACAAAAGATAGCTGTCATTAGGCTGAAAATCCCTCTATCTTGACATACAGATAAAGTGGAGTACAAACTGCACATTAGAAAATAGCACAATGAATGAACTATGTACCCAGGGACATGCCCCATAGTTTTTCTGTAGGCACCTAGATGACTTATATCACCGAGGTTTCTGTCTGAGAAGAAAACTGTGTGGCCGAATTGCGATGCAACTGGGGTCCACCTTCTGAGTCATTTGGAAAAACAGAAGACCTGTGAACTTTGTAATCGCGGCTCATTCTTTCATTCAGACACCAGCTCTTCCATTTTCTTTTCAGCTCTCCTCGAACCTAAAAGCAAACAGGAAACCAGGATGGAATTTATCAGGGCTGGGACTGATTCACTGTGAGATTAAAAACGCGCTTGACTATGCAATAAGCCAACACAAGAGAATATATGTAGCCCATAGTTGAAATAAGGAGTCCTTGGTGCTCTCTGAACTTGGTGGATTTCTTGCAGACATTTCAGTCTGATGATGCTACCTCGTTTGGGTAATGAAATGTCTGCAAGAAAACCACCAAGCTCAGAGAGCACCAAGGGCCCCTCATAAACAAGAAAGTGAGATAAAAGGAAAAGGGAATTATACGAAGGTTCCCACATTTAATAAAACTGCAACTTGTTATGCTATGTATTGAAATTTCTTTATAGTTTACAATATGCTGTCATAATTGGGGTGCTAATAAAAGAATAAAGAATAAAAAAAATAGAAAGCTCATTTATTCAAAGCATTTCAAATCTAAAGGTGTTAAAGTGGTGGTGGGAAAAAAACCCCAATCAAATCGATTTGGCACTAGTCTGAGAAAAACCCAACATCCTGGGGAGAAAAAGCGAAACTATCAACAATAGGGACATGTTTCTGTAGCTGCCAGGAAAACTGAAGTCAAGATACTTTTTATCTCTCTCTTAACTTCTAAGCAAAGATTTCGAACCTAAAAGCAAACAGGAAAAAATTAATTACATACTGAAAATTAGGCATGCTTATTTGAAACTAAATCTCCTTTAGTTCAGGAACTTTTACTTCCAAATTTTGGGTTAGTGCCAAATTAAAACCCAGTAGATTAAAGGTACCTGAAAATATCTGAAAGTTATTCACTCAGTAACTCCCAGCAGAAAAAGACAGTTGTTAGCTGATAAAAAACTTGCAGGGTATCACTATGTTTACTTTTTGGAGGTGCTGAATCCAATTAATGTTCACTAGAAGCAGTAACACTTTAGCTAAATGTTTTGGATACATCCTACCAAAGCAAAAAAAAAAAAAAAAGGATCCAGATGTTTGAAAAAAAATCAAAGATAACTGAAGAAGAGGCCCACAGAAGGGAAGGTGGGTAGATGCTTCCCTAATGTCACAAGCATGAACTTATAAAATCTCAACAAATCATCCAGCACTCTCCTCATTTTACCCTAGACATTTACAATCCTATTTACTCAAGAACCCGATTTTTCCCTATTAGTCTTCACCAGCCATCAAAGAACAAATGGCTGTCTAAAATTTGGGCTGGTGCTTGATTTGGGTTGCAAAAATACAGATGTTTCCTGCCAGAGTCATAGCCTATAATGCCTCTCCTGCTTTGCATTTCCCCCTTTTTGGGAAAAAGGCTTTCCTGCAGATACCTGCACTATTCCAGTCAGCTGAATGGCTGGGTTCACATGTCATAGCAGGATGTATTTTGTTTAATCCCACAGTATGTTAGCTCCTATATTTTTTGGAGTATAAGACGCACTCCCCCTCCCCAAAAAAAAGTGGGTGGAAATATCTGTGAGTCTTATACTCCAAATATTGCGGCAGGGGGAGGGGGCTTGGTGAGGCGCCAATCAGCTGTTATAGAACGGGCCGTGTCAAATGGGCGGCGGCAAATGGGCCACACCGAACAGGCAACAGCGAATGGGCTGTGGCAAACGGGCAAGATGAAGATCAGATGGATGCTGGGAGGCAGAGGCAGATTCCCCCCCCTGTTTTCCGCCCCAAAAACTAGGTTTGTCTTATAGTCCGGACCATCTTATAGTCCGAAAAATATGGTATATCCAGGCACTGTGGTTCGTAAACTATACTTTAAGGCAAGAAGTAACCTTCAGACTCATTTGAGGGGCTCCTCTTTCAACCACACTCTGGAAAATTGATGGCTAGCTTCAATATGGAAGCACACAATAGAAATGTAACACTGAACCAGGTTTAATACATTTTTAAAAATAGCAAGGAAGGAAGTAAATTACATGTGTTCAAAGAATATAACCAGGAAAGAAGGAAGAGAATTCTTGATTCCACTATTATCTGTGACACAGTACTCACTTTACAACCCTGTCTCTTCAACAAACTATGATTTAAACATCCTATGGTTTTTGCAATGTTTAAAACAAGGTTCCATCTAATCTCACTTGAAGTGATCCTTTCTGCCCAGATGGCCCTTTCTCAGTCCTACCTCCATATACTGGAAAGTGAATCTTGGGGCTTCTGTCAACAACTGAACAACAGCATAATTGCCTGAAATATTATCACTGCCCCCAATCTTATCCCAAAAAGATATAAACTTACTTCACTATTCAGAAAGCAGTACAGGATTGCAACAACCAGTCCCTGCAAGGGCAAAATATTAACAAGTTAAAACACAGCAATAAAATTAAATTGCAGAATTATTTTAAGAAGAAAACTTGCTCGGCTACTACCTGAAAAGAACCCAGGCATAATTCAAAAACCATCTGGTAGTAGTTAGAAACGCCAAAGACTGCAAACACCACATAGTGAACACCAAAGAGTGGAATCAGAAGCAACGTTGACTTTGCAAGTCTCCTTAAAAATAAACACATAAAATAAGCCCATTTGGATATGTCAGAGCTCCTTTGATTTGTGTTTTGCCAACAGGGGCCTCCATCAAGAAACATACAGAGACCTGCATTTCACTCACTTGTATTGTGATTGCTCATTGCCTCCCACATCTGGTGATCTTAACTTCTGCAGCAGAATTCTTATTATGCTAATGAAAATGATAAAATTTACCTATGAAAGAATTAACAGAAGCATTTACAATTGTATCATAATGCATAGTTCTTCCAACCGTTCATTGTTAAGTTAAATACTGTAATGATGTTCAGAAGGAAAAAAAAAAGAAACTTACTGCAGTGTTTCTTAATCGTGGCAACTTTGATGGACTTCAATTCCCAGAATTCCCAGCCCAAATTCTAGAAGTTGAAATTCATCTTATTTTAAAGTTGCAAAGATGAAAAATATTGCCCTAAATGTGTAGATTAAAATGTACTCACAGTTAAATATAGAAAGAATTATATTTTGGCGTCATCTAACAACATATATTAGAAGTTAAATATACATCCAATTGAAAGCATATAATTCATTCCAGCATTGGGTTTCACATTTTGTTACTGGTTTGCCCCCCGCGCACACACTCACTTCATGTGTGCATGCACCTTCTGCGCATGCGCCCTGCCTCAAAAACCCATGATTTCCACTACCGGTTCACCAGAACCGGCCCGAACTGACTAAATACCACCTCTGATTCATTCTTATGTTCATCTACTTAGAATCAATTCACAGGAAATTCAGGGAACCTTATCTTGGGGTAAAAAAATCAATATTGGGCTGAATTCTAAGAGCTGATCACCTACCAACCACAAACTTGTCCATGAATATTCTGTTTTTTATAAAGACATTGCAAGATAATTAAAGGGAGGGAAAAGATATTTGATAATTTCATCCTCTCGAATCTTTTAAAAATATTAATTGGCCTTTAAAAGGTAAAGGTAAAGGTTCCCCTCGCACATACGTGCTAGTCGTTCCCAACTCTAGGGGGCGGTGCTCATCTCTATTTCAAAGCCGAAGAGCCAGCGCTGTCCAAAGATGTCTCCGTGGTCTTGTGGCTGGCATGACTCAACGCCAAAGGCGCATGAACACTGCTATCTTCCCAAAGTTTGTCCCTATTTTTCTACTTGTGTTTTTTACATGCTTTTGAACTGCTAGGTTGGCAGAAGCTGGGACAAGTAATGGGAGCTCACCCCATTATGCGGCACTAGGGATTCAAACCACTGAACTGCCGACCTTTTGATCGACAAACTCAGCATCTTAACCACTAAGCCACCACGTCCCTAAATTGGCCTTTAGGTAGGGTTTTATGAAATGAAATCTTAAAAGAAAGACATACAGGCCTCTGCATAAATACACCTATCCATTCTTCTGTCTCAGAATTACATTCTTTCCTTAAATTAGGAGCTATAGTAAGATTTTCTTCTGGTCCTTTACTAAAGTCCTATTTCCATCATATCTTCCACCATATTATTGTCATTAACACTAATATTACATGTTATAACATAACTAGTATTACATGTCATAAGCCAGTTTAGTGGCTAAGGTACCAGGCTAAAAGCAAGAGGCTGTCAGTTCAAGTCCCACCTTAGCCATGAAAGCCAGCTGGGTGACCTCTCTTGGCCCAATTCACCTCACAAGGTTGTTGTTGTGGAGAAAATGGAAGGACAGAGATGTATTGAATATGTTTTTCGACTTGAGTTATTTGCAAAAATAACAAAGGCAGGATGAAGCAAACAAGTAAATAATTCTACACAGGTCAACTTACAATGATTTGTTTAGCAACCATTTGAAGTTATAATGGTACTAAAAAAGTGATTTACAACTGATCCTCAAACTTATGACCCTCTATAGTAATGCAATCAAAATCAGGGCACTTGGCAACTGGCATATATTGAGAGCAACCCAGGATCTTGTGATCACCATCTGCAAACTTTTCCATTGGCTTCCAACAAACAGAGTCAACTGGGGGTGGGGGAGCTGGATTTATTTAAAGATCACATGATTCACTTAATAAGTGCATTGATTTGCTTAACATCCATAGCAAAAAAAAAAAAGCTCATGAAATTGGACATGACTCATTTAACAGCTGCCTTGCTTAGCAACAGAATTTCTTGTCCCAATTGTAGTCCTAAGTGGGAGGACTACATGTACTGGCAATTTGGAGAGATACTTGGAGAAAATTATAATTCTGTAATTTATACATAAGTAAATTTGGGGCCATTATTATAATATCAATATTCAATATGGAAAAATGTTTGATTTTTATCGAGTTAATGATGGGAAATCCCTCCCGTCTAATATTTTTGGCAGTTATGTCTTTTTAAGTTTTGCCCACTGAACAGATTCCATTGGTCTTATAGCCAATAAATTTAAATAAATAAATAAAACTTAGCTACTCTTTCAGAAGGGATTATCTAATAGAAAGAATATCAATGTTTGGCATTTTTTATTACTGTTTTTAGGACTGTAAACTTGCTTCCTATTGCGCTAATGTGTTGTTCTTTCTAAATGTTTATTATTACCTGCTTTGGGGTAACCTCAGCCTCTCCTTCTGGTGCTGAAGAGTGCATTTAAAATTACTATTGAAAAATATTAGACTTTTCCCAGACTAACACTTGTGCATGAAATTTCAAGGTATAAAAGCTAGTGTGAAAAATTACATTAACATAATCATTTCCAAGGCTGAATTTACTTACTAAAATGGAAATTAGGATTGGTACTCGTATAATCCACCAAGGAGCACTATGGTCATTTGTATCCCAGCAACTGTTTAAAAAAGGAAAAAAGAATGCATCTAGTTCTTTCAGCAAGGATACCTAATAAATAAACATAATAAATCCTGTGTCATTGTACCATAATTATTGCTTAACTCTAGCAAAATTGTGAGAAAATTTGAAAATAGAAAAAGCAGAGAGGACTGCAATATAATTGTAAATCAGAAATGAATATTATTTTTAGACTGTATGCCAATAGATAGATGGGAGGGGAGTTGCAGTGGTACCAGGACAACAATCTCTCTATGTGTAATGAACACACTCCCAGTCTCCTCTCTGGACATTAGTTCGAAGGAGGAGGATGAGCTGGCCCCTGGCACCTCTGGGTAGTGAGCCCAGGGGTTGTTGGAGATGCAAATCAGGGGGCAGAGGGCCCCAGCTCGACAGAGTAACTGTGTTTGGAACGACTGGATGGGCATCAAGCAAAGAGAGTCACAGCCAAGGGTGGGTTGCTGGGGGTTCACAGGGGTTCGGGAGAACCTCTAGCTAAGATTCTGTGCAGTTTGGAAAACCCCCGAATCCCACTCCTGGCTGGCCCCGCCTACCCCACCCCTCCCAGGAGTCCCCACGTCGCCCATTTTGGATACAGGTAAGTGCAGGGCGTGCATGGAGGCTCGGGGAGAGTGAAAAAGGGGCCTACCGGAAGTTTGGGACATTCCAAAGTGAATCCCATGTGTGGAGATAGTCCATGACTGGGGAGCGTCTTGCCCTATTATCTGGGAATGTTGGACCCTGTTGGCCCTGATGAAGTGGACAGGGCCCTTGATGCTGTCAACACCACCACCTGTCATTTAGATCCTTGGGTCCAGAGAGTAATCAATACGTCAGTAGAGGAGAAGACATTTCTGGATGCTTTTAAGGAAGCCCTGATTTGCCCCCTCCTTAAAAAAACATCACTGGATCACACCTACACGGATAATTTTTGTCCAGTTTCCAACCTTCCCTTCTTAGGGAAGTTTGCGGAAAAGGTAGTGGCCTGGCAGCTGCAAAGGGTCCTGATGATTATCTGGACCCCTTCAGTCAGGATTCAGGCCCAGTTATGGGATAGAAATGGCCTTGGTCTGGAACATCTTGCCCCTCAATGAGAGATTCTTGCCCACCTCTCCCTTTGTAAGGTCCTAAGATCATGGCTCTGCCAGTTAGCTTGGGGTCCCAGTTGGGAAACAGCACAGTGGAGGTGGTTGATTGACAACAGATCCTACCTCCTTCCACTCTGCTCCCACCCTCCCAGGAGTCCCCACGTCGCCCATTTTGGATACAGGTAAGTGCAGGGCGTGCATGGAGGCTCGGGGAGAGTGAAAAAGGGGCCTACCGGAAGTTTGGGACATTCCAAAGTGAATCCCATGTGTGGAGATAGTCCATGACTGGGGAGCGTCTTGCCCTATTATCTGGGAATGTTGGACCCTGTTGGCCCTGATGAAGTGGACAGGGCCCTTGATGCTGTCAACACCACCACCTGTCATTTAGATCCTTGGGTCCAGAGAGTAATCAATACGTCAGTAGAGGAGAAGACATTTCTGGATGCTTTTAAGGAAGCCCTGATTTGCCCCCTCCTTAAAAAAACATCACTGGATCACACCTACACGGATAATTTTTGTCCAGTTTCCAACCTTCCCTTCTTAGGGAAGTTTGCGGAAAAGGTAGTGGCCTGGCAGCTGCAAAGGGTCCTGATGATTATCTGGACCCCTTCAGACAGGATTCAGGCCCAGTTATGGGATAGAAATGGCCTTGGTCTGGAACATCTTGCCCCTCAATGAGAGATTCTTGCCCACCTCTCCCTTTGTAAGGTCCTAAGATCATGGCTCTGCCAGTTAGCTTGGGGTCCCAGTTGGGAAACAGCACAGTGGAGGTGGTTGATTGACAACAGATCCTACCTCCTTCCACTCTGCTCCCACCCTCCCAGGAGTCCCCACGTCGCCCATTTTGGATACAGGTAAGTGCAGGGCGTGCATGGAGGCTCGGGGAGAGTGAAAAAGGGGCCTACCGGAAGTTTGGGACATTCCAAAGTGAATCCCATGTGTGGAGATAGTCCATGACTGGGGAGCGTCTTGCCCTATTATCTGGGAATGTTGGACCCTGTTGGCCCTGATGAAGTGGACAGGGCCCTTGATGCTGTCAACACCACCACCTGTCATTTAGATCCTTGGGTCCAGAGAGTAATCAATACGTCAGTAGAGGAGAAGACATTTCTGGATGCTTTTAAGGAAGCCCTGATTTGCCCCCTCCTTAAAAAAACATCACTGGATCACACCTACACGGATAATTTTTGTCCAGTTTCCAACCTTCCCTTCTTAGGGAAGTTTGCGGAAAAGGTAGTGGCCTGGCAGCTGCAAAGGGTCCTGATGATTATCTGGACCCCTTCAGTCAGGATTCAGGCCCAGTTATGGGATAGAAATGGCCTTGGTCTGGAACATCTTGCCCCTCAATGAGAGATTCTTGCCCACCTCTCCCTTTGTAAGGTCCTAAGATCATGGCTCTGCCAGTTAGCTTGGGGTCCCAGTTGGGAAACAGCACAGTGGAGGTGGTTGATTGACAACAGATCCTACCTCCTTCCACTCTGCTCCCACCCTCCCCAACTGCCCTTAGGTTTAAAGTTTGATTTTACTTATGTTTTAATTGTATATATAAAGACAAACTTTTATGACATACTTTTAAGATACTCAGAGTTTCTCTATGGTAAGATATGTGGCCAATAAATGTTATAAATAAATAAAATAAAAATTATAAATAAATGTGTGAGTTGGAGGCTATATTCACTTGTTTAATAAATAATACATTTAGAAACTAGGCCTTTCCTTCTAAATTTTATAGGGCTTTTATTTGATAACAGCTTAGCCCTGGGAAGACATTGTCTCTTTTGGTAGATCAACTGCTACAAAGAAGAGAGCAACAGCTTTACTCTCTGTCCACTAATGTACGTTTGCACACTCCTGTGAAGTATTCCACACCCATCTCCACTTTCTTCTTCTAATAGGTTATATACACAGCATTCCCATACTCCATTAAAGTAATTATCTTAACCAAGGAGATGATCATGTCTCATATGACCTATTTTTGGCAAAACCATGCTGACACTTAGCAATGAAAGCACTATTTACAAGTTTACAAATGACATGCTTATTATTTGCTCTCCTGTAACATCTTTCTAGTTATTAATATTAGGCTGACTGGTCAATAATTACTGGGAATTTTTTTTTAGGAAGGAGAAGGAAGAGGAGGAGGACGGGGGGGGGGGGGAGGAGGAGGAGGAGGAGGAGGAGAAGAAGAAGAATATGCACCAAGACAAATTCCTTGTGTGTCCAATCACACTTGGCCAATAAAAAAATTCTATTCTATTCTATTCTATTCTATTCTATTCTATTCTATTCTATTCTATTCTATTCTATTCTATTCTATTCTATTCTATTCTATTCGAAGAAGAAGAAGAAGAAGACAACACTTGCTCTCCTCCAGTCTTTTGACATGCAAACTTTGAAGAGAGTCTTCCACGAACAACTTCACTGTTGTAAGATGCACGTCTCAAGGCTTGGGGACTTGAAGACATTCAAAGTGGTTCTTTTACCACATCTTTACTGATTTCAATCCTGTCTGTGAATATTCTTCTCAAACTTATATTACTCAAATGACCATTTCCTTTGGATACAGAAGCAAAATAGCAGTTGACTTCCTTTGGGCTGTTTTTTTTTTGGTCACCTGTCATGATTTCTCCACTTGAACTAAGAGTGATTTCTCTCTTCTTCTGCTTTCCTCTTGCTATTGACTTATTTGAAGAAACCTTCCTTATGATCCTGATGTTTCTACTTTTGCCTTCCTAACCTCTTTGCTACATTTCTCAACTTCCTTGGCTGTTTCTCTTACCTTCCATTCCATATAAGCATCCTTTTCAGTTGACTCAACTCCTTCATAAGCTGCCTATTCAACTACATTGACTCATTTTTAATTTCTCCTAGTTTTCTTCTTCGCTGATATTGTTTGAGATTCACTATCTTTAATTTCCTTTTTAAGAAAGCCCAGCCAAGGTACAAATCTTACAAGGTAAGATTTTTAACAAATCCAAATCTAAGTTATCAGTCACAGAAGACTTAATGCCTGGGAAAATTAGAAAAATATTGGAAATATTGGATGGAGGAACAAAACACTTTTTAAATTTGCATTATGTATTTTTCTAGGCGTTTACTTCTCTGATCAGCCTTCATATCATGTGGCAGTCCATATTTATCATCTGAGGCATTTCATATCTTGCTGTGGAATGAGCAAGTTTCAAAACAAAAGCCCAGAATAATTAATGCAAGTTGCATTGAAGAGAGTTGTACCTGCATATCACAAACAATATATACTATGAAGGATGTAGACACTGTTTTTTTTTTGGTGATAGTTTGAAATGGCCTCCTACTTAATTGACACTGTTCCTGCATGGTTTTAATGCCATCTATCAAGACCCATAAAGCAGGCCTTCTCTGTTGAAGCACCTGTCCTCTAGAAAGTTATCCCTTTAAAGAGATCCAAATAGCATCCATCCCGATTATGTTTCTTGGAGAAAAATCTATCTATGTGGCTGTCAAGCATCAACACCAGCTTGAGGAGACATAATCAATCAATTTTTTAAAAAATGATGTTCTTTAATTCTTTAAAAGACTGGATGTTCTCCCAGGCCTTGTGGGAGGTTGTTTGTGGAGGTTGTGACAGAATTTGTCTGGACACTTGAGATTCTTTTGATTGTTTTCCCATTTTAAGTGTAAGCTACCCAGTATCAGGAGGCTTCTAAACCTACTAAATAAATAAACAATGTCTAGAATGGGAAACTGCATTATGGTCATGATGAAGGGATGGGTGGGCAGAAGGGAAACAAGGAAGGAACACAGCATTCAGAAATTAGATCATATATTTCAGTTATTTGCTCTGCATTTTAAATAAAGATCATACATTAAATTCATTACATTATAACTGGGTTTCCCCCCCCCCTCCAAGACATGTTCCAAGACATGAAACTTGTTTTCAGGCATTATTTTGTGGAGCAAAGTCATTACTTCTTTACTGTCCTTACTCTGTACCAGGACTGTGCCTATAAATGGACTCTCCCACACCCCATTTGCATGATCTAGTATCTCAGCATTGCAAATACTGGCTCAATTTGAATGATGCAATTTTGATTCAAAAGTGAGAATTCCATCCTCACACTAAAAACCCCATCAGAAAGCCAAACATGACAGAATTTTGTTGGCTATGCTCTTTTCGATAGTGTAACCAACTGATCTCCTATGATGCTTCAGAAGATCAGGAGGCTATGATGCAACACTGACCTTCTAAACATCCTTCCCCTTTCCCATAGGGCATTTTGCATTAAACAGAATCAATTAGTTAAGAAAAGGCAACTAGGTCTGACAACTACAATTCAAGTTCATATTTAACATATATATGTGTATTACCTGTTGCAACCTATGTATCCAGGATTAAATTTTTGACATCATGCAACCAGAGTCAGTATATTTTACAATGAAGCCTGGAAGTGTATATGCTGCTATTTAATTGGTCCTTACCCACTGTTGTCTAGATAGACTCTAGTTATTATCCATATTATGATGAAAATTGTAGGGATTCCTGGAAGAAAGACATAGCAGATGAAGCAAAGGGGGGGGGGAGAGAAAATATATAATAAATACTTGATTTGGCAAAATTAATCATGCAAGCAGAAATCACTTTGTAGATGAAGTATTCAAATACGGCATAGCATGAAGAACTAGCTGATAGCACTAATAGATTGACTTTGTTTTTAGTCTTCTGGATACATGTTTATTACTATTTGGTCTTTGTCTCTATATTTTAAACCATCCTTAGTCATCTACAATTGGAGTGGCCTCCAAATTCAATAAACAACTAAAATGCCTGTACATCCAGAATGGTCTATATAACTACGAGCAGCTGTCCAATGTGTTTTGCAACTGGAAATGCTCGTTGAATATGCCCGAATATGACTCCCTGACTTTTGTTTCTAGAAACTAAAGTTTACTCAATTTATGCCAAGACTTTATCCTACTATCAGTGACTCTGAATCTTCTTTCCAGCATGGTTCTGGTTTCACTTGAGAATTTCCCCCATGCTCCTCCAGGAATTCTATAGTTGTCTCTCCAAGTCCAGGTGGTCCTCGAAGTTACAACAGCTCATTTAGAGACTGTTTGAAGTTACAACAGCACTGGACATATGACCGTTTTTCTCACTTAAAACCTTTGCAGCATCCCCTTGGTCAAGTGGTCAAAATTCAGATGCTTGGCAACTAGCTCATATTTATGATGGTTCCAGTGTCCCAGGGTCATGTGATTAATCTTTTGTGACCTTCTGACAACCAAAAGTCAACGGGGAAGCCAAATTCATTTAATAACTGTGCGACTAATAACTGATGATTCACTTAAGAACTGTGACAAGAAAGTCATAAAATGGAAATTCACTTAATGTCTTGCTTAGCAACAGAAATTTTGGCCTCAATTGAGGTCATAAGTCAAGGACTCAGCAATAAGGTCAGGGGACTAAAAAATTTGAAAACCCATCAAACTACATAAATCTGGTCAGCCATGTAGCAACAGCTCTATGCATCTCCATTAGTTTTGCCCTTGCCTGAACCTTCAAAACAATAATACAGAGGTAGTCAACCTGGTCCCTACCGCTCACTAGTGGATGTTCCAACTTTCATGGTGGGCGGTAGGTGTTTGTTCGATACTGAAGCACTTTCCTTTTTTTTAATTTAATTGACTTTTTAAAACATTTTCATAGCATTATTTAAAAACATTTTCATTAGGTTTTTATAAAATTCCCTGTGACAATTTAAATTTCTGAAAATATACTATTTGTATCGCCAGTGCATAAGTTTAGTTCACGTTATGTAAGTGAAACTAAATGGCGCTATAGTGCGACCGCAAACAAAAGAGCCTCGTCCCAGAATAGCTTGCGCATCTCCCCCCACATCACCCAGCTGTAACAGACAAGTAGAGCTGGCAGCCGGCGCCTCCCCAAACCCAATCCACGATGCGTGACAGGCATGCGCAGACGACAATACACTTTATAAATCACCATTACTGTGGAACCGGTGGGCAGTTAGAACATTTTACTACTAACAGAGATACAAAAGTGGGCGGTAGGTATAAAAAGGTTGACTACCCCTGCAATAGTGGGTCAAAGATGGGAACAGATACCAACATGGAGACAACATGGAGTTTGGCTTGAATTCTAGAAGCCCTAAGTAGAATTCCAACATCTCCTTTAATCCTGAGGGGGAGGGAGTAAAAAACAGAGATAACTATATCAACCTTCTTACCCCATCCAGTAAGGAGATATGCGGTGAAGTGTCTGTTAGAAGAGAACATGATCATGAGGAGGATGTGGAGATAAAGTCCTTCAACTAAGAGCCAATAAAAATTGGCCATTACACAGTACTGGAAAAATACCAAGCTAGCCTTGCAGCCGACCTGAAAGTTACAAATCAAGGATGAAATGTTTATGCAAAGAAACTGCTGTAACACAGTAAACGGTTTCCTTTGTTTAAAAGCTCTTTTGATAGATACAAGTTTTGACAAGGAATTTCTCCTTCCATGAATTTAGCTATTGATGGGCTGAAACAGCCGCTTTCAACTGTTTTGGACTTAGTTCAATGAATGAAAGCAAATGCCAAGTGCTTCTCAAAACCAGGTTTGAGACCGATGTACTTGGTTGTTACCGCCTAACGGCGTGGCATATTTGTCATATTGTGTTCATCTTTATAATCAAATTTCTCTCTGATTTTCTTACAGATTTCAGGGCAAAAAGGCCCAGGAATTAAAAACCGTCATCTTCTTTGAGAATCAGGAGAGGGCAGAGGTATTTAAGACCACCCATTAATCAGAAGTAATTTGGTTCGGGAAACATGTTCCCATCCCTTTTTAAAGTTAGTTTATTCTACGGCAGCTGTGCCAGAAGCAAAAAATAGCTCATGGAATGTACAACCCTGAGGAAAAACTGAAAAGTATTCCTTGACTATTGTATAAGTAAACCAGAATGAGCACAGCGTAAGTGATTCGTTGCTGCAGATATTTTATCACATGGACCATATGACAACAATGGCAACAAGCTAGGACTTTGAAGAAATAGTCAAATAGTCAAGTAGGGAGAGGAGAAGAATGTTCCTTCTTAAATTAGCCAAGTCAGTCACTCCCATCTGAATTGTATGAGGTTGAACATGCAAAGTATTAAAGGTGATCCATTGTTTTGCATTTTTGTCACAGAACATCTTTGTGAAAAGCCATGTCAAATTTAATTAACAGGGTAAGGAGAGGGATTACATATGAGGAAGCTCCTCCAATTGCTATCACCTTCTTGGTTGTCATTAATTAAGCAGAAGGGAATAGAATAGTAATATCCATAGATTTGTGAAATTTATTTAACTGCTGTATTTCTTCAGGTTGCCTTCTCCATCAAGATAAGAGTTTCATATTGAGCAGCAGCATCTCTGAAAATCATATCCTACAATGCTCTCTAAGAGTTGTTCCTTTGGGTGTGTATGAGTTATGACACTCTTGCAAGCACTGTAAAACCCTTTGGGGTTACCAGAGTTGTGCTATAACACTCTTGCATCAATTTCACTATAAACCCCTCCATGTCCACTAGAGTTTGGGAGGAGTTATTTTTCCCAAACTAAGCATGCTATCTTTATTTCTCAATTTCAAAAAGTTGAGATGCTTGATAGATTAATATTGTCTGGTGTTGACAAGCAAAACTATATATACATGCTCACACATACCACTATTCAGTTTTTTTAAAAAAATAAAATATTCAAATTATCTTTCCATTTCTAGCACTACTCATTGTTAGGAAGTTAGAAAATGCCTTTTGACTACGATGGTCTTGCAACTTCAGTGATAGAAGGATCAAAGTTTCAGATGGAGATTTGAATAATGCCTTTGCCCACTGCACTAGCCAGTAGTTATTTTACAATTATTAACCTGAAATAAAGGCTTCCAGATCCCATTCCAACTTCTTATTTCTATCTCTTTTGGTAAATTCATTTCATCCCTTGGTGTGATCCCCCTTTCCATTTTTTCTTAAAAAAAAACATCATTAGGCATAAAAACACAAATCTCTCTCTTCTCTCTCTCTCTCTCCCACACACACACAACACACACACACACTCACACAAACTTTCTACTATTGACCTCACCCCATTCCTAAGAGGACCATAAGGGGCGTGCATAAGCGCACAAACGTGCCTACCGTTCCTGTCCTATTGTTTTTTTTCTTTTCTTCTTCCTATATATATGCTTATACCTCTTTATATTTACTCATATATGTGTTTATATACTATATAATCTTTTGTATGATACCTACATATATTGTTGTGACAAAATAATAAATAAATAAATAAATAAATAAATAAATAAATAAATAAATAAATAAATAAATAAGCAATTGCTCTGTCATGTACATTCCTTGGAATCTTTACATGCTGTACAGCACTGATGAAGATGTAAGGTTGAGGAAGGAGAACCTGGATTTTAATCCCATCAATATGCATATCAGCTGCATCTAATGCTATTTTGCCCAAAGCAGAAAGGAAGCCATTATCAAAATATATAACTTTTCCCCCCTTGCAGTCTTATTCTGTTCCAATTTTTTCCCAACGGGACGCCAACAGAAGCCTCACTACTCTTGCTGGCAGTCATCTCATGTAAGATTTGATATAACCTACAACAATCTCAAAGTTCGTGGACGTGATACAAACAAAACAACTTCTTCACTTACCCAAGAAGCATGATCTGAACACTTATCTGTGCTAGTGTCGGAATAGAGGATTTCATCTTTAACTAAGACAGAGATTGCCTTTAAAATGAAAGACAGGAACAGATTCAAATGTATGTAGTTCCGAGTGCAGTGAAGTTTCCTACATAGGGAAAGAGAAAAACAATGTAGATTCTGGAACCGAAGTATAACTGAAGTTCTTTCTACTTATCTTCTGTTATTTGATATGAACAATTAAGAAAAGATTATAACTTTTGGGAGCCCCATACCTATATTCTGCTTTGCCCTCTGCTATTCTACAAGCTGCATCAACTTTACTGTTGAGACGTAATAATGCCCAAACCTCTGGTTTTAGGGGACAGTCCAGAAAGGATCAGAGTGTCTCATGGGCCATCCAAACAGCATAACATTTAAATAGTTGCTAAAATGCGAAGTTACTCTGGTTTACAAGTTCTTGTATGACAAATTTTTATTTATTTATTTATTTACTGAGGAATTCCACTGAAAACTGAGAAAAACTGATGGTTGTGTCTTAACTTGAAAGGATTGTTAAAGTGATTTATTTTAAGGCAGGGATGCCGTTCATTTTTCTCTCTCTCCTTGGAGGAACCATAGTTTAACAGTTGCGAAGGGGTAAGCCCAGCATTTTGGCCTGTTTTTGAAAGAGCTGGGCTTTGGAGTAATTATTCCCTCCAATGTGAAAGATGGATCATAAGGAAGTGCCGAAGAATTGATGCTTTTGAATTGTTGGAGAAGATTCTTGAGAGTCCTTTGAACTAAAATAGCTGAAAGCTAAAATTGTTTGGTCACCTAATGAGAAAAGAGGACTCATTGGAAAAGACCCTGATGTTGGGAAAGATGGAAGACAAAAGGAGAAAAGGACAGCAGTGGATGAAATGGTTAGATAGTGTCATTGATGCAATGAACATGAATTTGGGAAACTCCAGGAGGCAATGGAAGACAAGGCTTAACAACTAAACAAAAATAAAATTCCCTTGAAATAGATGTGTTAAACCTCCTAGAGCAAACTACTTTTCAAGAGCCAGATTATTTGTACATGTTCCATCCAGACTGCAGTTTCCTGTTCTTTGTAAAGATGGTGAGGTCTCTGGGGTACCAATTTTCTTAAAAACATTCCACTGTTACGCATGTGGTCTACTTGGTAAAATATGTGAGTGGTTTATATTGTTTTATTCTATGCAATATGAAATGATGACTTTGCCATTGTTACTGAAGTGATAATCCACCATTAGCATCTTCTTATATTATTATAGCCCAATATGTTGGCTTATCGGGTTGCTAAGATTACCTTCATGTCTTGAGGGACCCTGTTGGTACATATTTTTGGCAAATACTCAAATGTTCTTCACAGGAGAAGAACACCCTTGGCATCAAAGGGGGAAGCTGATTTTAAAACTAGATAATTGCATTTCAGCGCTCACTTCTTTAAGCTGCCTCCTTTCAGAGATAATTCTTTCCTACTACTAAATATAGTCTTGGTTTTTTTTAACTGTGTATATTTGCAATCTATATTATTGCTCTATCATGTAAGCCTTCATGTAAGGAAGGCTGAACGCCAAAAAATTGAGGCCTTTGAACTGGTGCTGGAGAAGACTCCTGCGAGTCCCTTGGACTGCAAGGCGATCAAACAGGTCAGTCCTAGAGGAGATCAACCCTGACTGCTCTTAAAAAGCCAGATCCTGAAGATGAAACTGAAATCCTTTGGCCACCTAATGAGAAGAAAGGACTCACTGGAGAAGAGCCTAATGCTGGGAAAGATTGAGGGCAAAAGAAGAAGGGGACGACAGAGAACGAGGTGGCTGGATGGAATTACTGAAGCAGTAGACGTGAGCTTAAATGGACTCCAGGGGAATGGTAGAGGATAGGAAGGCCTGGAGGAATGTTGTCCATGGGGTCATGATGGGTCAGACACGACTTTGCGACTAATAACAACAAATCATGTAAGTACATATGGCAATTTCTAATTACTCTTTTCTTTATTTGCTTCCTAAAGATATGATAAAGAACTAAATATGTACTGGCTGCCTGTCCTCTATTTCATACGACTGGCCCTGCCTTCTTTCATGAGTCTGACTGGTAGAACATCTTCTGACTTCATTGGCCCTGGGGAGGTCTTTTGCAAGAGTTGGGGGGAGTACCAGAAGTGCATCCTGCCTTTCATTTTATGTTGTACCCAACAATTAACTTTAGCAATCTTCTCTAGAATTTGCCCCTGAACTCACAAGCTTTTCATAGTACAACACTGCCCAGTTAAAATTAGGTCCACTAATCAGCACTGTTATTTAATAAAACAAATATTCTACAGCTGCTGCTGATCTAAATCCATTTTAGGCTCTGGATACATTAGGAATTTTGAAATTATGTTGGTACTACTCACATAAAAATGGCTGCCGAGGGAAAGCTCTGCCCATTTGGGAAATGGCTGAGTTGACAAAAACAGCCAGTCTCAAAACAACTCTTCTTCAGAAGGCAATTCAATAAGATTGTCCCACATTACCTCCTTTAGATCTCCCCACCCACTCACCTATTTTGCTCATGAGGTGGGCCTCCTTGCTGGATTTCAAGGTCCTGAGCTCCAGAGGGTTGGCAAAGCATAGGACTATATTCAACTACATATTTAGAGGCCTTTCCTGCATTCCTAAAGGATTTTTATAAATATAGGTGATACTGCAGAATGGCACTTTGGTCTGCACCAAATCAGGTGCTTTCCATTTATTATTTTAATTAAATGATTGCAATTAAGCACATCTGAACAAATGAAAAAAAATCTCAACATCTGGATCAGCTTTCCTAGACTTAGTAGCTAAATAGCATCCAACCTATTTAGACTTTGGATGAAGATCCTAGAATTGTAGAGTCCAAAAATACCCCAGAAAGCAACAATAAACAATTTCTATATGGTTCCAAGATAAACACATGATCATGTCCTTCAAATCACCAGAAACTGAGTTTGAATCAAAGGAGGCTTTATTTAAAATATAAAACAAGGGCCTGTTAAGTGACAAGTGAGAACATTACCTTCTCCTATTCTGCCACTGTTCCAAAATACTTAGTCCCTGCCATGTTTCAACAAACCTACCTGAAAACACAAAGAATGATGCTTCCTGTGACCAGAGCAATGAGAGAAACACTGTGTCCGAGGGTATAAATTGCTTTCACCCAAACATAGAAAACCTATGAAGCAAACATGTATTTTAATTAATTACCATGAGCAAACATTTGGGAAAAAATACAGTAAAAGAATTGCCTTTTAAATACAGTAGGCCATAGAAATTAGACAAAATACATTTTTACCTTTCAAATGGAGATTTAATTGAGTTATTTACTAAATTTATATGCTGCACATCTCACTATTTAGGCAGAGAATCCTCTCCTTTTCAGAATCTTGGTCTACAATGTACAGGTGACAAACCCCAGCATACAGCCCTCCAACAGTCATTCATTCATTTGTTCATTCATTCATTCATTCATAAATTTATAAGACAGCCCATTGGTGCATTTCTGGGTACCATACACCATAAACACAGTAAATCAAAAAGAAAAAACCCACCTACCAAGCCAACAATTTATAAATATAAAATGTAAAATGTGACCAAGCATTCAACCACACACAGGAGAGGTACCCGCTCAACTGACCCCTAATGCTTGGGGGGAAAGCCAAATTTTAAGCATGTTTTAAAGGCAAGAAGAGTTTGGGTTGTCATATGTAGGGGGAAGGGAAAATTGTTTTAGAGAGCAGAAACCATCCCAGGTTCTTAGTGCCAAAATTTCACCACTAAAATTCTTTGGCTTTGTCTGTGGAAATCTGCCCTTTTCCCATTCTCCCTCTTAAATACCTCCCAAAACCAAAAAGTAAGGTAAACAGTCTTGGTGTATCCGTCTTGGGACATGTCAGTTGTCAATATTAACTGACTTGGCATATCAGTTGCAGCATCATCAGGATCTTTTTTTTGTTTGTTTGTTTCTGAGAAGATTATGACGCTTTGTTTCAGCCTTGGTCCTCAAATTTTGTTCATCCATGAATAATCACAGGATAAAAAGGAAAGAGAGAAAGCAAAGCAGTGCACTTAAGAGTTCAACAAGGGAAAGGAAAAAAGTTCACCATGGCAGAGGATCATGCAAAATTGTACTAGATTAACTCCCCTTCTGACGGCCTCCAAATGTGTCTGGCTCACCATTTGCAGGATTCCCAACCAACACAGCTCTTCAATGCTTGAGAATGCTGAAAGCTGCAGTGATTCTAAACCTTGTGATTCTAGAGATCACCTTGCTAGGGAAGAAGTGTTTACTTGTAGCAGATTAGAAGAAAAGGAAATTCTGGTTTGGTGCGTGATCTATCTATTCTTTTTCACATTTCTGTACAAAAAGTCCTGAACCTATGACCAGTTGCTTAGAAACCGTGCAAAGTTATGAGCCACCTGAAAAGGGGGACTTAGGACCCAGATTCGAAGTTCCAATAGTCAGGCTCCATCTGTGGTCACATGACTGAACTTCAGTTGCTGGGCAACATGGCTGCATATACAGTAGTTTGCAGCGTTTCATGTGACCGTATTTTATAATGGTTTTACCAAAAATTGGTACTTCTGGTTTTCAGCAAAGCCGAACCGGTAGTGAACCATTGGATCCCTTAATGACTGCTGCCAAAAAAAAAAAAAGGTTGTAAAATTAGATCAGTCACATGACCAATACGATATTTTTTTCTGTAATGGGAAGGCTCCATTACAGTCACATCTCGAGGATTCTTCTTTGCAGACACTCACATGGAAACATGTACCTCTAAAATAAATTGATTCCAATAGCATGATTAGAAGAACATTGATTAATTAGAATAGAATAGAATACAATTTTTTATTGGCCAAGAATGATTGGACACACAAGGAATTTGTCTTGGTGCATAGGCTCTCCATGCACATAAAAGAAAAGATACCTTGTGGTTACCTATAAAGAGCTCCTCTTTATGCAGGAGGGTAGATGGAGAGAAGACCAAAAAATTGGTATTATGCAATATGAGGAAAATCTGGTAAAGCAAATTAGAGATCAAAGCCAATTGCATATTAAAAGGTTATATAATGAGTTGATAGAAATAGATTCAGAAACAGAAATAGTTAAGGACTGTATGATAAATGGGCACAAAATATTCAACAACCTATAATGGTGGAAACATGGGAAACAATATGGGTTAGAAATGTTAAATTTACGCAAGCTCAAACCTTGAGAGAAAATTTTTATAAAATGTTTTATAGATGGCACCTAGATCCAAAAAAATTGGTGTGTATGTATCCGAATTTGCAAGCTAAATGTTGGAGATGTGATTGTGATGATGCAACTTATTATCATATATGGTGGTCTTGTAAAAAAATCAAAGCATTTTGGATTAAAATTTGGTGGATTATGTAAAATATTTTGAAGAAGAAGATAAAATTTACCCCGCAATTGTTTTTATTGGGTATAACTACGGACTGTACATCAATAGAGACTAAATTATTTTAAACTTAATATCAGCAGCCAGACTACTGATGGCACAATACTGGAAGAAGGAACATCTGCCTACTATTGAAGAGTGGACACTAAAAGTAACAAACTTAGCAGAAATGGCAAAAATTTCAGCATACCTGAAAGACTATTCACAAGAAAGATATATAGTGGAATGAAAAAGATGGATAGAATATATTCAAAACAAATATCAGACTAAACAGTATCAAATAGCATATGAATGAGCAGAAAGTAATAATTGTATTTGTATACAGTATACTTTTTTCTTTTTTCTTCTTTTATATGAAATAAGGAAGTTATGGTTCTAGGGGAGGGATGGGAGTTTATGAATAATTAGTGTATTTTAGCTTATGACTGGTAAATGCTATATCCTGTATTTGCTCTGGGAAGTCCGGCGGGGGAGGGGGATTGGGTGAAGGGTGGGAGGGTGGGGGGGAGGGAGGAGGAGGGTAATTACTTGTTAAAATTGTGGTAAAACTTTTTAATAAAAAAAAGAAAAGATACCTTCATCAAGGTACAACACTTACGACACTTAGTGATAGTCATAGGGTACAAATTTAACATTTAATGATATAACACTTAATGATAGTCATAGGCTTGTAGCAATTGCAACAATTATCTGTTGTAATTCCAAAGGAAAATAAGATTCTTAAAAATAGAGACATAATGTAGGTTTAAGATTTCTGCCAACACTTCAGGAAAATATCCTGCCAACACTTACTCAGCAGTGTGTTTAATATACTGTACCAACCTGCAGTCAGCTTAGGTAATTTCTTCTTGGCCTCATAGAATTCTGCTCAAGGTGTGAAACTGATCAGCAAAAGTGAAAAGTAAAAGAAAACGAACACCCTCCTATTTCTTTCTACTGACATCAGAATAACCCTGATAAGAGAAGATAAATCCCTATCACTGACCAAATGTAAGCTATCTTTCCCTTGTTTTCACAACACACGACAAAATTACATACAAGTTATCACTGAAGGGAGATCCGTGTCTTTTTCCTCCCCCTCTCTCTCACAATATGATGTGATGGATAACTCAAAACTATATTGTGATACTATCCCTTGAGTTTTTCCTACCATGTATCACATCTTCTGCTCCCAACAGTACAGAGGAAGAAAAAGTGGTGATAATAAGGCATGAAATATTTGCATTAAACAGAGGGAGCTACACACTACATTTAAGTTGTTCCATATGTAGATTTGAAAATTCCCTAGTATCAAAGTCAGGGTTCTCATTCATTTATGATATTTTAGAAATGTTCTATGTGGTCCTGGTGACAAAAGAAATACAGGCTAGAGAAAAAGAAATTTTAAGCAATTTCAAGGAAAAAGAAATAAGCAAATTACTTACAAGCAATGGACATATAAATAGATATGCGATATTCTAGCTCAGTGTTTCTTAAACTTGGCAACCTTGTGTAAATTTCAGCTCCCAGAATTCCACTGGCAATATGTAATAAGTCTGGCTCAGGAATTCTGGGAACTGAAGTCTGGCTAGATAATTCTGGAAGTTGAAGTCCAAACATCTTAAAGTTGCCATATTTGAGAAATACCAGCACCACTAGCCATATTGTCAATCTCTGTTTATGTATTGCATGAAATCATTGCTTAAGTTAGATTTAATATATAAATTGCACTTTATTAGTTTTTCACAAGTAAGCCATAAATCTGATATAGAAACCACAATAAATGACTTCATGCAATACTATAACTCAAAATTAATCAAACCACTTTATGGAGTTAAGTGCTGTGTGAAACAAGACACTCTGAAGGGTATTTTTGTTGTTGTGTGTGTTTTTTTTTCTACAACATTTGGAAGAGTAACTTACCAGATCTTTGGAAACTGTAGCCTCAGAAATTTAAGGAAGTTCTTTAAAAAGGTAACCTTTTTGCCAATATTCTAAAATGGTACTATAATAATTCTGGTAAAATGCTCTTTCTGCTTATATAATGGTTGATGCTTATTGTTTGAAAAACTATTTTTCAATTGTATAGATACATTATTTCAAATCAAGATACATTTACTTCAAATCAAGAACATTTTCTTACTTTAAAAATATACAGAAACATAAAAGAGCTTCCATTATGATTATTGGCTTTACTATGCTAAAATTTAACGTGCTCAAGTTTTGCCTGATGGGACTTTTTTTCCCCACTTTTCAAGTATACTTCTCACTTCTGCTTAAAATGAGGAAAAGAGTGTTAATTTATTGCTTTCAGGTCCATAAAGCCTTAGAATTGTCAAATGTAGCATTTCTCTCTCCCTGGAACAAGTAACATGACATTTGACATTTTGATTTCATTCACACTCTTGACATAATTGCCATTTAAATTAAATTGCAGGACATATTGAAAATATTGAAAAGTAGGATTAGGCCACATATATCCCCTTTTTATGTTTAAGAGATTAAAAAAGAATTATGCCACACATCCTGCCAGGAGCAAATTTAGGAGTTTCACTGCAGTAGCTCTCTTGATGCTCCATAGCATAATCCAAGACAGATACAGACAGAGGTTTATCTCATGTTCCTAAAATGGTGAAAATTTTTAATAAAACAGATACACAGGAGTCCTTACACTAACAGCAAAATTTTAATAAGGGAGAATGTCCTTTTCCTAATATTGTTGGCATGGTATTTAATCAGAATAGAGCTGGAAGGGACCTTGGAGTCCAGACCCCTGCTCAAGCAGGAGACCCTATGCCAATGGTGATGAATCTATGGCATGCATGCCAGAGGTGGCACACAGAGGCCTCTCTGTGCGCATGTGAGCCGTTGCCCCAGTTCAGCTCTGCTGTGCATGCGCAGAAGCCAGCTGGTCTTCAGGTCTCTGACATGCATGGGGTGGGGCATGCAGGGGCCCCAGAACGCATGCATGGGGCATAAGTGCATGCATGGGGGATGCACAGTGCATGCACTGGGCAGGGTGCATGCGCAGGGATGTATATGCATTTATGTGGGTCAGGGCGTATGCACTAGGCTGGGGCGCATGCACAGGGGATGAGCGTGCATTGCATTTTGGGGATTCACGTGCACATCAGAGGTGGATTTCACCAGGTTCTGACCAGTTCTGGAGAACCGGTAGCAGAAATTTTGAATAGTTTGGAGAACTGGTAGTAAAACTTCTGACTGGCCCCGCCCCATCTAGTCTCTGCCTCCCAAGTCCCAGCTGATCGGGAGGAAATGGGGATTTTGCAGTAACCTTCCCCTGGAGTGGGGAAGGAATGGAGATTTTTACAGTATCCTTCCCCTGCCACGTCCACCAACCCATGCCACGCCCACAGAACTGGTAGTAAAAAATTCTGAAACTCACCACTGGTGCATATGCACATTTTGGGCTCTTGGTGCCAACAAGGTTAGCCATCACTGCCCTATACCATCCAGTCTTTTTTTTAAATCCTCCAGGGATGAAGCACCCACAACTTCTGAAGGCAAGCTGTTCCACTGGATAATTGTTCTCACTATTAGGAAGTTTCTTCTTAATTTCAGGTTGCTTCTCTCCTTGATTAGTTTCCACCCATTGCTTCTTATCTTTTCTTTCGGTGCTTTGGAAAATACGTTGACCCCCTCTTCTTTGTGGCAGCCCCTCAAATACTGGAATGTTACTATCATGTCACCCTTAGTCCTTCTTTTCTCTGGTCTAGCCATACCCAGTTCCTGCAACCATTCTTCATATGTTTTTGCCTTTAATAATTTGAATTGCTCTTCTGTGCACTTTTCCGCAAAGTCTCAACATTTTTTCTGCAATGTTGTGCTATGACTGTATTATATGGTCAGGGCAAATATTAGAAGTATGCCCTCTGCTCTCCAAAAATACAGCATTTCTAAAATTGGCCACTGTGAAGCTTGTTTTAAAATTTTTTTAGAAGGGACATGTCAACCATCTTGAAAAAAATGAGAATATCATCTCCATTCATTCCTACAATCTGATGAATATCCTAGAGAATTTAAATCAAAAGTCATAAAATTTGCTGGGTGGAAATTCTGTCCCTAAGAAGGAGCAGTTAAATTTTATTGATCTATCTTGATGTGCTTATCACTTTTACTGCCTCCTCAATTGGTCATCAAATGCTCTTTTAGAAAGTTCAAAAACAAAGCTTACAGGCAACACCACTCTTCTGGTTGTGTTTCTTGCAATACCTCTGAAAGCTTCTATATAGATTTCATCCATTTGCCTAAAGCAACTTCTGAAATTATCCAATAACAGTTAATCCATCATATGGAATAGATTCTACTGAACATACAGGTTGGAAATTCAACTTCAGCATCTCTGGAGGGTGATAGTTTGTGGGAAAGTAAAGTGCAGCTAAACCCTCAAATTAATTAATGATTGAATATAGGTTGTCCTAGTGGACTACCATTTAAATATGAGCCAGCAGTGTGCAGCAGCTGCCAAAAAAGCCAACACAGTTCTAGGCTGCATACACAGAGGGATAGAATCAAGATCATGTGAAATGTTAATATCACTTTATTATGGCTTAGTAAGGCCACACTTGGAATACTGCATCCAGTTTTGGTTGCCGCGATGTAAAAAAGATATGGAGACTCTAGAAAGAGTGAAAAGAAGAACAACAAAGATGATTAGGGGACTGGAGGCTAAAACATATAAAGAACAGTTGTTGGAACTCGGTATGCCTAGTTTAATGAAAAGAAGGACTAGGGAGACATGATAACAGTGTTCCAATATCTCAGGGGCTGCCACAAAGAAGAGGGAGTCAAGCTATTCTCCAAAGCACCTGAGGGTAGAACAAGAAGCAATGGGTGGAAACTAATCAAGGAGAGAAGCAACTTAGAACTAAGGAGAAATTTACTGAGAACAATTAGAACAATTAATCAGTGGAACAACTTGCCTCCGGAAGTTGTGAATGCTCCAACATGGAAGTTGGATATAAGATGACGTTGGATAACCATTTGTCTGAAGTGAAGTAGGGTTCCTGCCTAAGCAGGGGGTTGGACTAGAAGACCTCCAAGGTCCCTTCCAACTCTGTTATTCTACTGTCACTATATTTCTTAGCTGAGGATTTTTCAACTTTGATACTGTTCTTCCTAGAATACAGCACTCTTTGTCCCTATGCTGACATGGCACACTTTTCCTCCAGTTTGGCTGCTCAGAATATCTACTAACAAAACTTTTTTGCAGGTTGAAAAGCTCCATAGGAGTTGAGCAGCTTTGTTTTTATTGTGTTGAACTAAGACCAATGTCTTCTCCAGCTCCATAGCTCTTTGTTGCTCCTATGTATTGGCATGTGTAATGAGAGGCACATCTGGAATGTAATGATTTGGTCTAATTTAATGAAATTTAAATGCCCCTGAGTCTTTCTTAATGTTCGCTAGGATTGAATTTCTTGGAGCAGGTAAAAGTTCTGTAGATCAACTGAATAAACTGGTGCTAAATCCTTTCAGAATAACGAGGCCAATTCAGCAAGAATTCAAATTCAAATCTTGAATGGTAAGGAGCTAGACAGGGATAAAAGATGGAAAAAGGAAACAAAAGAAAATAATAATAAAGAAAATAATAATGACTTTAAATCTTAAGCCAGCAACACATGGATGCACAAAAGAATGAAGATAGAACAAAGGGATCACAACTCAAATAATTTTTCACAAAATAACTGAACTTTCTATTGGTATCAATATTTGATTGGTAGATCAAGTATAGCTTTTCCTTTAACTGTTTCAGCAACCAGAACAATCTGTAACTGAACACACTCAAAACCGTAGAAATGGTGGTGGACTTTAGGAGAAACCCTCCCGTACTACCACCTCTTACAATACTAGACAACACCATATCAATAGTAGAGACCGTCAAATTTCTAGGTTTTACCATATCTCAAGACATAAAATGGACAGCTAACAACAAAAACATCATCAAAAAAACACAACAAAGAATGTTCTTTCTGCACCAACTCAGGAAGCTCAAACTGCCCAAGGAGCTGCTGATCCAGTTCTACAGAGGAGTTATTGAGTCTGTCATCTGCACCTCTATAACTGTCTGGTTTGGTTCTGCAACCCAACAAAACAGACACAGACTTCAGAGGATAATTAGAACTGCAGAAAAAACATTCACTACCAACCTGCCTTGCATTGAGGACCTGGATACTGCACGAGTCAAAAAGAGGGCTGTGAAAATATTTACAGACCCCCTCGCATGCTGGACATAAATTGTTTCAATTCCTACCCTCAAAACAATGCTATAGAGCACTGCACACCAGAACAACTAGACACAAAAACAGTTTTTCCCCGAACGCCATCACTCTGCTAAACAACTAATTCCCTCAACACTGTCAAACTAGTAAGTCTGCATTACTATTAATCTTCTCATCATTCCTATCACCCATCTCCTCCCACTTATGGCTATATGACTGTAACCTTGCTGTTGTATCCTTAAGATTTATATTGACTGTTTCCTAATACGATTTGATTGCTTATTTTTTCCCTATGATTATCATTAAGTGTTCATTAAGTGTGATTCTTGATGAATGTATCTTTTCTTTTATGTACACTGAGAGCATATGACCCAAGACAGATTCCCTGTCTATCCAATCCCACTTGGCCAATAAAGAATTCTGTTCTGTTCTGTTCTGTTCTGTTCTGTTCTGTTCTGTTCTGTTCTGTTCTGTTCTATTCTATTCTATTCTATTCTATTCTATTCTATTCTATTGACTGATTCTATTGATTTCATTGAGGGCCACATCAGTATTGTGTTTGACCTGGGGGGGGCAGGGTGGGTATGGCTGGGGTGGCACATCACTCATGTCGGGGGCACCTGTGATGGCCTGAGCGCTCTGCCAGTGAAAACGGGCTCCCAAGCTCCATTTTCGACTGTGATGGTCTCTTGCAACCCTCTGCCAGCAAAAACAGAGCTCCGTTTCTGCTGGTAGATGCATGTGGCCCTCCTGAGCACCGTTTTTGCCGGTTGAGGCACCACGAGCCGGTCCTTCATTGTTTCTAGGCTGGCCCTGTGGACCAGATCTAAGCTCCCCATGGGCCAGGTCCAGCTGCCGGGCCTTGAGTTTGACACCCCTGCACTTCATGATGCCTTCAGATCATTATGATGACCTTGCTCAGCCACTACAGCTTTCCAGGTGAACTTTCTTTCCTTACCAGGAACTAACGCATTAGGCAAAAATATGTAGGGCACAGCCAATTTCTCCAGTCTTTTATTAGTCATCCAAAGGAATCATAAGTTGATTCTGGTCATTCTTGCAAAAAATGAAATATCATAACACTCATTATAGTAATGTCTCTGATGGATTAGAGGTTCAAAAGTTGGCGAATGTTTCTGTGAAAAACTGCTCTAATCGTAAGAGCTATAAGGATCGATTAAACTGATATTTGAAATAACTGGACAATTCTCAGCTAATACTATATTTCTATTAAAAAAAAATTAAGATTCCATGTAACTCAGAAGAATTCTAAAATAAGGCTTATCATGTACTCTGTCTCTCTCTCTTCCTCCTTCCTGGCAGAGAGGTATTTGTTTAAGAAGTAAAGTAAACGTGGTGGTACTAAGAACTTTGAGTATATTCATGTTTAGTCTGCGTTACTATTCCTAACTACTCACAACGTATACATTTTGCAATGCCATAATTAATTGTACCTCTCATTTAATGCTTTTTCCACACAGAAAAGACTTGCTATTTTTGACTTGGATAACTAGAAAACTGTTTCATGGAAAAATGATTTAGACAACAAAATGAAAAACTTCCATCACAACACAAGAAATGCATAGAATAATTAGGGCAATTTATGGAGAGCAAACAGCACAGATTATAATCAATGGTAGCTTAACAGAACCTTTTAAGATTGCGAAAGGAACAAGACAGGGATGTCCTTTATCACCATTATTGTTTATTTTAGCTCTAGAACCATTATTGGATAAAATACGAGAAGTAAAGGAGATAGAGGGAATTAGAGTTAGACTACATGAATATAAGTTAAGAGCTTTTGCAGATGACCTGGTGTTTACTTTAACAAACCCTATAAATTCTAGTAAATCTTTGTTGGAAATAATTGATCAATATGGGAATGTCTCAGGGTTTAAGGTAAATCAGAAAAGACAAAAGTGATAATAAAAATATGGCCAGACAACAGAAAGAAAAACTAGAGGAAATAACAGGATTTGAAATTGTAAAGAAGGTTAAGTACTTAGGGTTTATATTACATCGTCAAATGTGAAATTGTATAAGAATAACTATGAGGTTTTATGGCAAAAGTTCAGAAGGAGTTGATTGTTTGGAAAAATTGCAATTATCTTTGCTGGGAGAATTGCTGCTATTAAAATGAATGTTTTACCTAGATTTTTATTCCTCTTTCAGATGATACCAATAATTAAGAAAGATAAGAATCTTGAGGAATGGCAGAAGGAATTAACAAATTTATATGGGAAGGTAAAAAGCTAGGGTTAAAATGAAAATAATTCAAGATTCTCGGAAAGGGAGGTTTAAAATGCCTAATTTTAAATTATATTATGAAGCAGCTGCTCTCTCTGCAATAAGTGATTGGTTTAATTTAACAGAGGACAGAATTTTGAATATAGAAGGTTATGATTTGCTATATGGATGGCATGCATATTTAATTTATGACAAAAAGTGGATAAGGCCTTTAAAAATCATGTGCTAAGAAATGCCCTTCTGCGTGTTTGGAAAAATACTCTTATAAACTAAATTATAAGGTTCCTATATGGGCAAGTCCTAGACATACAATAGAAAATATAAACATAGAACAGAATCAGGAAATGATTACATATAAAGATCTTTTGTATACTGAAAGAGGTAATTTACAGTTAAAATCTCTGCAAGTATTAAGAGAGGAAGGAAAAATTATACTTGGTTTCAATATGAGCAACTACGTGCTAGATGGAAGGAGATCAGAAAATTGGTATAGAGCAGAACGAGGGAAATTTGGTAAAGCAAATTAGAAATCAGTCTCAGGAGCATATAAAGAGATTGTATAATGTGTTACTTGAAATAGATTCTGAAAGGGACTTGGTAAAGGACTGTATGATAAAGTGGGCACAAAATTTTCAGGAGCCAATATTATTGGAAACTTGGGAAAAATTTGGGTTAGAAATGTTAAATTCACGCAGGCACAGAATCTGAGGGAAAATTTTTATAAAATGTTTTATAGATGGCATCTAGATCCTAAAAATTATCGTGTATGTATCCAGATATGCAAGCAAAATGTTGGAGATGTAATTGTGATGACGCTACATATTTTCACATTTGGTGGACTTGTAAGGACATAAAGGCCTTTTGGATAAAAATTTGGTGGATTTTACAAAATGTTTTGAAAAAGAAGATAAAGTTCCTGCCGCAATTTTTTTGTTGGGAATTATTACGGATTGTACAGTAATTGAGACTAAATTGATTTTAAATCTAATAACTGCAGCAAGATTACTAATAGGACAATATTGGAAGAAAAAAGAAGTACCAACAATAGAAGAATGGATATTGAAAGTTGCCAATTTGGCTGAGATGGCGAAGATATCAGCCTTTTGAAAGACAATACGCAAGAAAGATACTTAAAGGAATGGAAAAATGGATTGACTATATTCAACGTAGATATCAGACTAAGAGTTATCAGACTGTTTTGAATGATTATGATGTATTATTTTGATTGCTTTTGGGGAAGTTAGGAATTGATGATTGTAGGGTATAATTAAGTTGGGATGAAAATTTTTAGCATATGTTTGTTTTATTTTAACTATACCTTGTGCTCGTTCCGGGAAGTCGGGGAGGGGTTGTGAAGGGAGGGGAGAGGAGGGGGGGAAAGGGGGAAAAATTTTTTGTAAAACTTTTTGAATAAAAAAAAAAAAAGAAATGCATATTGGGAGAGTAAAAATAACAGGATTGACACACGTTTTCTTAATGCAATCCTCATTATAGTAGCAGGTGTATTTTTTTTTTTTGCAAAACAAAGTTTGTACCAGTATCAGATTGAAAGGTCATGGCCAGTTTGCATCATGGCCAGTTTGCATGGTGCTGGTAAGACAGTACTATATGACAAAAATGCATTAAGTCTGCATTACTTAAAGTCCTAAGTCCGTGATGGCGAACCTATGGCCCACATGTGTGGGCACGTGAGAGTTGCCCTAGCTCAGCTCCAGCATGCATGTGCGTGCCAACCAGCTGATTTTCAGCCTTCCGGGCCCACCCGGATGTTGGGAAAAGGGCTGTTTCTGGCCTCCAGGGAGGGTGGGGAAGGCTGTTTTCGCCCTCCCTAGGCTCCTAGAAACCTTCTGGAGTCTGGGGAGAGCAAAAAACAGGCCTTTTGGTCCCACCGTGCCATCACATGCTAAAAGCAGAGGGAGTGGGGGGTTCGCAACCGCATACATAGGGCGCACTGAACTATGGTGTGGGCACACACGTATGCAACTCCACTGCACTCCCCCGCTTTTGGCACGCAATGGCAAAAAGGTTATCCATCACTGTCCTAAGTAATAAAAAGGTAGTTGTCTTTCTAGATAACCTACCTTGTAAGATTGTGCGGATAAAACTGAGCACAGATAACATGGCTTTTGGGGTTGCTTGGAAGAATAGCATTAGAATAGCAAATTATATGCAAGTTTGAATTCCTCATGTTATACTTTGTTACTAAGCAATTATTTTATTATTTCATTTATATGACAAGTATCACATTTTTCCCTGTAGGAAGGATATTTAAGGATGCTTAAAAGCATCCATTCCTACATAATGGTGATGTATATATAACTATCCAGACCTTATTTTTCATTTCTTTGGTTAAAGAAGCAGTTGATTGTACTAAGCCTAATACTTAACAAAAAGTACTAAATATCTTGGATTTAGCTTTAGTCTAAATTCTATCATAGTCATTCTGAATTTCATTTTTTAAATATTTATGATTTCATTAGATTATTTTTTTTCCAATTGATATTAAATTATGGAGAAAAATACTCCCCTAGACATTAAATTAAAATCTCACCATCCATTCCTAGCATTTAGATAAAGATAAGATAAAGATAAATCCTTGTTTGGGCAGTCCTGACAGGTTTATTAGGGTAAGAGTTCATTTAAAAGAAGCTGATGAAGAACAATGCCAGTACAAATTTACAAATTAAAGTATATGGGAGGATAAATAAATTTACTTATTTTTATCTCATCTTTATTGTTTTTACAAAGAAGGAAGCAAACATATCCCACACATCTTCCTCCTCCTGTTTTCCCCACAACAACCATCCTGTGAGGTGGGTTGGGTTGAGAGAGAGTAACTGGCCCACCCAGCTGGCCCTCATGGCTAAGGTAGTACTTGAATTTATGATTTCTTGCTTTCTAACCTGGTGCAGAGGTGGCTTTCAGCAGGTTCTGACCAGTTCTGGAGAACCGGTAGTGGAAATTTTGAGTAGTTCGGACAACCGGTAGTAAAAATTCTGACTGGCCCCGCCCCCATATATTCTCTGCCTCCCGAGTCCCAGCTAATCGGGAGGAAATGGGGATTTTGCAGTAACCTTCTCCTAGTGTGGGGAGGGAATGGATATTTTACAGTATCCTTCCCCTGCCATACCCACCAAGCCATGCCACGCCCACCAAGCCACACCCACAGAACCGGTAGTAAAAAAATTTGAATCCTACCACTGACCTGGTGCCTTAAGTAGAAAAAGCAAATGATTACATCACACTAAGTTTACTGAAACTGATCAGTTCTTCCCAAATAGTGGATAGTGGAGATAGTGGCTTAGAATTCTTAGAGTTTTAGTCCCAAATAACAGGAATATGTTAGATAAATCATGAATGCCTTGTAATGTGCTATATACTTGATGATTCAAAACTATAGGTCAGTTCTCAAAAAATTAATGAACGGGGAATATTTAGCAAATAAGAATTATAACTAAAATAGTATTTAGCAAGATACATTTCTATAAACCAGGGAGGATAATTAGATGTATGTTGCTCAGAGTCATTGGTTGCAATAGGCAGCTCTAGAAATCAAAGTGGATGAAGAATGAATGAATGAATGAATGAATGAATGACATGTCCAGAAGCAGTGCCTCTACAATTTTGATTTGCTTGTTTTTTCATTTCTCTTTCCATCCAGGAGTGAACATGTCAGACAGAGCAGAGTTTCTCTAATCCACTCATAATATAAATGTAAGATTGTATTTTTAGGCAAGTTATTGGTTGAAGAAGAAATGCTAATTACTGGAAAAGTAAAACAACTGAATTCTTCTACTGAACTACCAAAAAGTATTTATCTTATAATAAATTTAATTATAGAATAGTTGATATATTTTCCATTTAAATATTATTCTCAGCAGTCAATAGTCTACTAGGGAATAGTTGATATATCTTCTGTTTAAATATTTTCCTTTTCAGCTACACGAGGCAGCCATAACCTAACTTCTAGGATGCTATAAAAAGTTGTAAAAGGAAGTAATTTTCTATTGCCCTTTGGGATACAAACAATTATAGTTAGGATCTGAAAGAAGATTGAACAAAACAGCATGCAAGCGTTTGAGTTTCTAATACCCCTTTATCAGAAAGATATTTAAAAATCTCGGAGATTAAAGAAGAACTATGCAAGAAAAAAATAGTATTTAACCTTGTTTGTACCAGTATGGTATTGCACCTTGTTTGCCTCTGGTGAACTCCTACAGTGGCCTGGTTATTTCTAAAAATTCGTTTACGGTAGTAGTTTAAAAATAGAAACACTCAACTTAAGGGTTGTTATATTTCTACATGGATTCCGTAGACATTCTACGGAACAAAGAATAAAAATTCTTTGTTCCCATGCCCAAAAAAAAAACAAAAAGCAAGGTGAGATACAGACTCTATCCTAAGGGATTAGAGGAGATTATCTTCATCAAGTTCCCTTCTAATAAACAGATCTTTGTTCTTGGCTCTGGCTTCCACGGCATCCATTTTGTAAACAAGCAAAAATTTCATTTCCTTGGTAACTGTATTCTGACATGCTGTCAAAATTCCCGATGCGCCATTGGCCAAACTCCAATGTCCTTCAGCATCTGAATTTCTTTTTTGCTCCATTCATTCCATAATGGTATGTGGGAATGATCTTGGGAGAAAAGGGGAAATGCCATAGACCAGATTGGTCTGATAAACAAAATTTGAGTCTGAAGGCATATGGTAAAATAAAATATCTCAGGAGGAGCCCTCCCTAGTTCTCAAGAGCAAAAGTGAGGGCAGAAGAGATTAGAAGATTCTGTTAACTCATTGTTGTGCTCATTACCTCAAAGGCTCAAATGGCTAATAATTGTAGGATCTGCTGTTTGAGAAGGAATTTTGGACTGGGACCATAACGTGTTAATAGGAGGTATTCAGCCATATGGAATGACAAAGACCATCTGGAAGAATGATCTCATTCCACTTCCATGAGAACTTAAAACTGTTTAGCCTTCTAAAAATTCCTTAATTTACAAAGTTCCTGAAACAATCATTTTAAAAAAAAAAAAATCCTTCTGAACAAGCCTGCAGGCAGCCACCATATTTATACAAGACATGCACACATGACATACATTCACACATGGACAGACACATCTTGATGAGAAAAACCAGAAATAATTTTCTTACCATAGCTGTCAAAACTCACGAGAGAAAGCATGCAGACATTTTTGCCAGAATGTCACTTTCTCAAGATTTATTAAACAAAAGAGTTACAGATACAAAGCACATATAATCTGAAATATTCACAAAAGAAGATATCTCCCGGATGGCCTTTGGAAACTTTTTTTGAAGCTGTTCTGATCATTTCAAAGAATATGATTACAAGCTGAAGTGGTAAAATTATAATGAGAAATGAATCCCCTACAGCTGTGTTTCTCAGCCTTAGCCACTTGAAGTTGTATGAACTTCCATTTCCAGAATTCCCCAATCAGCACGCTGGAGAATTCTGGGAGTTGAAGTTCACACATTTTCAAGTGGCCAATATTGTGAAATATGCCCTGCAGTAAAAAAAATAAAAATAAGGCAAGGCACCACTTCTAGAGAAAAACAATTCCACAACAGTAAAAGCTCTATGTTAACTACCATAAAGCTAAGATCATTTGGAAGCAAAGGAATTACAACCCAAATCTGATACCCTAACCTGCAAAACTGACTTTTCTTGGGAGGAAAAGACAATACAGAACATCTCCCTAAAGAAGCTAATGTTTGTATTTGTTTCTCGTCATTAAAATACCAGATCTCATAAAAATTAAGATGGTTCTTTAGTATTTTTCAATGAGTTTTTCTTACCGGGTTGTCTTCGATATCTTTCAATCCACAAGCAATGAAAAAATGTGGAAACATCTCTGACCATCCTTTACTTGTACAGTTTTTGCTGATATTTCCTAAGAAAATGAACAAAGAGAACTGCAATATATTTTATGAATATGAGATATTCCCACCCCCAATAAATAAACAAAACGTCTAGCCTTAAAATTATTTCTTAGATCTTCTACTTTTATTTAATTACTAGCTGGATGCCCGTGCTTCGCTACGAAACTATGTGCTCGGGCTTGATAAATTGACACAGCCTGAAACTTAATGTAGAATAAGAATGTAACTTCGTAGCATCAGAATGTGTTAATATAAGGCAACTGGTAATTTGAACAGAGGGGGAGGGGGAGTAGAATGTCCCAGACTGCAGCATCCATCGGTATCTATCTGGCTAGTATCCTGTCAGTGTGTGAGAGAGTTGAGGGATGTTTGGAAACTCAAACAGTATTTGCTGTGTGAGCAAGGAGACAGGAAGGTGGCTGGGTGTGGCTTAGCTCAACTGTTCTGTAGTAAAGCTGCTTGCTGCTGTGAAAGTGAAAGTGAAACTGAAAGTCATCTCCTCTGCTTGTGTTTTGCATTTGGAAGAGATTTCTTTTGAGGTGGGGAGGGGGAGTAGAACTCCTTAGCATCCGAGTATGTTAATCATAATACAGAAAATACTAATGCTCTGATGATCATTTCGAAAAATCCTTTCTTAGTGAACACCTAGAAGCCAAGAGGAACATACGTGGCAAATTTTAAGTTTGTAGGCCTTACCATTCTGGAGATTTAGTAATTAATGCCTGAGTGGTTTTCACTTTTATATATATAGATTTAATAGCACTTAGCAATAGCACTTAGACTTATATACCGCTTCACAGTGCTTTACAGCCCTCTGTAAGTAATGTGTTAACAGAGTCAACATATTGCCCCCAACAATCTGGGTCCATCATAATCTTTTCTAACCTTATAGATTCCAGATAAATTGAGACTACAACTCTAAGAACTCCTAACTAGCATCGACAATTAGCATAGCTCTGACCCGTGCTAAGTGATAATGTGTTGTATTTCCAAGTGTTCTTCCTATTGGAATAACAATACTTTGGGAAAACTGATCTGCTTTGTATTCAAATATATCATACAAAATTTAACATTTCATTTATTGTCCTAAAAGAGTATAAGGTTTCTGATAGATTTGAGTGTCATCTAAAGCAGGGGTCTCCAACCTTGGCAACTTTAAGCCTGGTGGACTTCAACTCCCAGAATTCCCTAGGATTCTGGGAGTTGAAGTCCACCAGGCTTAAAGTTGCCAAGGTTGGAGACCCCTGCTCTAGAGCCTTTACAGAAGTTCCCAGTGAATTGTGATTCTAATTTGATATACAGAATTAAGAAATATTTGAGGCTATGAACAATATTTAATTCAACAAAAATCTAAGCAAAGTTAAATTAAATCTCTATTCCACCTGTTGCTATTTTTTGTGTGCAAATATCACAAACAGTTAAAATCTGGTCTTTGGTTCAAGTAAATTACAGTACCTCTATTCAGAAAAATATATAAAGAGCAGTAAATATATAAATGCCCAGTGACATATAGTTGGGTGGGTTAAAGTTTCTCCCACATAATCAACACGTCACAAGATTCAGCAAAAAAAAGAGTAGCTTATTAAAAAGCCAAGCTAGGTAATCAAACCTACAACGCATAACTCACCAGACAAGACAATGTCAAAATCCAAGAAATCTGTCCAACTGTCAGAGTTGGATGTAAAACAGCTGACCACAGGAGAGAACAAGATATTGAGACTAGGAATAAGCCATTTTTTGGAAAAAAATGGAAAGCTTTATATAAAAATGTTTCTTTGCACTCAACAGAACTGTATGGATATAATTCAGTTTTGATGTAAGTTGATTTGGAAACAAAATTGATTCCTAAATTGATCACTCTAGTAGGTTTTTCTTTGCAAACTCACATTCCTCAACTCTCAGCCCTTTGATACTACATTACTTATCGCATCCATGCGAAGCTTTCCTGCTTGTCATGATCGGGTCTGGTTTATTGCACAGGCAGACTTTGATTCCTTCTTCATTTTCTGAGGATGTGTCTGTCATTAAGGATATGACAACTGTTCAAGGAAACTCGGTGACCAGAAAAATTCGTTTAACATTGAAAGATCATTTGGCAGACATGTGTAGCTTTAGATACAACTAATCTGAGGCTATAAATGTGCCGGATGGGAAAATAATTTAAATTAAATTGTCTCCATAAAAGCCTCTCATTACTCGACATTATTATTTAAAGTGATTTTGAATGACCTGTGGCAGGAGTTTCAAAAGGCTTGAGTTCCTGTGACGGATTACTATTTAGAGATAAATGCACGTCTGACACACAAGAATGGTAAAAATGCATTTTTTAAAAGACTCGTCCAAACATGGAAGAAGGACTAAAGTTGAGGAAGAGTTTTTATATCAAATGACCTAAATGCCAAAGCCCACTGCAACTACATAGCAAAAAAAGCTCTAAGAGTTGTAAACTTAATTTTACGTAGCTTCTTTTCCAAAAACTCTACACTACTAACCAGAGCATACAAAACATTTGCCAGACCTATTCTTGAATACAGCTCATCCATCTGGAACCCATACCACATCTCTGACATTAATACTATTGAATGCGTCCAAAAATATTTTACTAGAAGAGTTCTTCGCTCCTCCGAAATCAACAAAATACCTTATACCACCAGGCTTGAAATTCTGGGTTTAGAAAACTTAGAACTCCACCGACTCCGACAAGACCTGTGTTTAACACACAGAATCATCTATTGTAATATCCTTCCTGTAAAAGACTACTTCAGCTTCAATCGCAACAATACAAGAGCAAACAATAGATTCAAACTTAATGTCAACCGCTTCAGACTTGATTGCAGAAAATATGACTTTTGTAACAGAGTTGTTAACGCTTGGAACTCACTACCTGACTCCATAGTCTCTACTCAAAATCCCAAAATCTTCAACCAAAAACTGTCTACTATTGACCTCACCCCATTCCTAAGAGGACTATAAGAGCACAAAAGTGCCTACCGTTCCTGTCCTATTGTTCTCTTCATTAAAATATTATATGCATACTTTTACTTATACTTTTATTTATATATACTTTTTCTCTCATGATGAGTTATTTTTATGTTGATGATTGTATATACTGTTGTGACAAAATTTAAAAAAAAAGATTTTTGGACAATCCCATGTGTCAGCCTAATCTACTTGCCTCCTCCATCGATCAGAGTTGTTCCTAAAGATGACTTAACAAATTCCAATCCAATGGTTCTCAACAAAGATATATTGGTAATCTATGGCCACCTGAAACCCTGATTGATCTTTTCTCTGCCTCTTGCTCTTCATGCCTGGACAGGGAAGGCAAACTTTCTCGTCTGGCCCCACATGGGAGTGGAGGTTTATCAGTGCCTGCATTTGGCAGTTAGGGGAGTGCTTTTCAACCTTGGCAGTTTCCAGATATATGGACTTCAAATCACAGAGTCCCCTAGCCAGCCATGTTAGCAAATATATCCTCCATTCCTAAATTAAAGAAATGATGGGATGGCTGATACAGGTACAAAAAGGAAGCACAGATCTGATCCCAAAATAAGAGGCATGTTAGAGGGCCTCCTTGTAATTCTTTTAAAGCATGCAAGAAAATAAATTTGACTTTCAAATACTCTGCTAGACTTCCCCTACTTCCTATCTTCATAATAAAAAACTTATCAAAAACCAAGAGATGATCAAATAATTTCCTTTCATTAAACTTCAAGGCCATAAAATACTTTCCATTGTCTTTAACTTTGCTCAAGACTACTTCTTGATATAGTCAGTATCTGAAGTTGCAACAGTAGAGGTGTATGCCACTTGCTGAGACGGTGGTCTTAAAAGAGGCACCTGTGAGATACGTTTTCCTTTCAATCTAAATGCCGCCTAATGAAATAACCATTCTCTCCAGCATTTAAAACACAGAGAAACCAAAGATACATGTCAGTCCAAATTACAGAAAGACATTTTAAATACCTTGTTTGCTGAAAAATTTGCTGAAGATTTTCGGACAAGGGACTGTTACAGTTTCTCCAATTTCTGCAGAACGCCAGCAGGTAATGTTATCCCAGATCCCAACACATCCTGGAAAAATAAGTAGAAAACATTCAACTTGCTGAGCAAATTAATGTTTCCAGAGGAAACAATAATACCAATAACTCTCCAATGTGAAAAGTGGTGCAGCCAGTTGCCTAGTGTCCAAAAAATGCAATGACATGACGGAGCCAAGGTGTATGTATGTGTCTGCAGAGGCAGTTATAACTTTGAGAACAGGTTGTAAGTAGTTTTTTAAAAATCCATCCTAGCTTCAGAAGATCATTAAACCCCCGACTGTAACTCAAGGGCTAGACTTGGAGGCTTTGCTAAAATTCTACATAGGACAGAAAGAATGGCATCAACAATAATGTAGGGATAGGTCAGGGTGTCAATTGGTGTTATGTGATAGAGCGTAAATAACACATGAAAGGTGTTATGTGACAGAGCGTAAATAATACTAAAATAGAAGTTTATGAGTAATGGGTCAAGAGTTCTACTCTATTTAACTTCCAGTGTGATGGGAATAAAGATCAAAAAGGATTCCACTGGTATTGTATTTAACATTCATATAAAAATTTTCATGGAGCAGTATGATTTGTCCAAGTAACAGGAAATCAAAGGAAAATGCCTCCCTAATCTTTCTGTTAGAATTGCATTAAACACTAACTTCAGGTCAATGGTAGAGAATGATACACTGAGCAGAGGTTGAATAGAACCAATAATTTTACCTAGTTGGGTAATGAAATGTCAGCAAGAAACAACAAAACTCAGAGAGCACCAAAGACTGACAGCTTTGCTTTGAGCTGCAAATATCATCTTTTATTGGTATTTTATGAGGGTGTCAAATGCTTTACATAGCTGATCCTATTCAGGATGTTACCCTGTTTCCCCTAAAATAAGCCCTCCCCAGATAATAAGCCCAACTGAGCTTTTGAGCACATGCGCTAAAATAATCCCTCCCCAAAAATATTTAAATGCATGTGCAGCTGGTCCCCACCATTTCCTCTGGTTAGGGTTAGGTAGACAGAGCTGAAAATCAGGTAAGATGGCAAGAGGAACCCCGTCTTGCTCCACACGCCCCAAAATAATAAGACCTCCTCAAAAATAAGGCCAAGCGCTTATTTCAGGGTTCAAAAAAAATATAAGACAGGGTCTTATTTTCGGGAAAACACAGTATTGAAACGTCTGCAAGAAAGCAACCAAGCTCAGAGAGCATAGGGATCCTGTAGAGGTTAAATTTCTAGATCTAAATCTGAATCTGAATCAGACAAGATAAATCTGTTTGTTTGCTATTTAACAGAGGCAGGCACAGGCTAGATCAAAGCAATGTTTCCCAACATGGATGACTCCAAGTGACATGGACTTCAGTCCTCTGAATTATTAACATTGGCACTATGATAGCTGAGAAGTTATGGGAGTTGAAAGTTTTCACATCTGAAAGTTGCCAGGTTGGGAAACACTTAGACCAAAAGATGAAAGAAAAGTAGATATTCAGTGTTGGCAAGCAAAAGATAAATGACCATGCCTGAAGACAAGATAATAAGTCTTATTTGCAACCTATTATAATTTATATTACAATGGAAAAGAATAAAACAGATGTCATTCGCCAAAAAGCAATGTTGTGCATGATTATGTAGTAAGAAACGCTAAGATGTTGGTCAACATTATTATTATTTTCCAACTAGCATAGTAACACTAATATTCTTTATTAGGTTTAACTAATTGTATGAAATGCTGATACTTGTGAGATTAATAGATGCCACTTTTATATTTAAGCCAAACAAGTAGAATTATTTATTAAAGAAAGTAGAAATACTCTGTTAAACCAGCACAGAAAGAATTGCTTCAAATAAATGGATTGCATTTCAAAGGAAGGGAAACTATTATGAGAGATAAATGATGGGCTAGAAACCATCATTTATTACAAATTACTAAAAATAGTTACTACTTAACCATTCTTTGAGGTGGACTCTTAATAATGAGAATGATTTGAATCTAATATCAATGAATGATTAGTTAAAATATATTTATACAGCTGCTCTCCTGTCAGGCAAATGACTGCTCATGTAATTTCAAAGTAATTTTTCAAACCAGCTATCTATATATCAATGGGGAGCCAGTTTTTAATGATACCCATGTATAAATCTTGTGTCTGAAGCTGCTTTCAAAATACTTCCAATCTTTATAAGGCCTGACCATGCAAATGAAGAGGAATTCAACTACCGTATATACTCGAATATAAGCCGATCCGAGTATAAGCCGAGGTCCCCAATTTTACCCCCAAAAACTGGGGTAAACTGGGGACTCGAGTATAAGCCGAGGGTGGGAAATGAGGCAGCTACCGGTCGGGGAAACCCTCCCTCCCTCAGCCGAGAAGGCTGGCGGCTCCCCCGCCCCGCCCTCTCACTGCACCGGCAGGGCTTCCCCGCGCTAATGCAAAAGCCCGCCAAGTTTGCGCCATCCGGTATAATGTGAAAAAAAGAAGAGAAAAAAAAACTCGAGTATAAGCCGTATATACTCGAGTATAAGCCGAGGGGACGTTTTTCAGCACAAAAAACGTGCTGAAAAACTCGGCTTATACTCGAGTATATACGGTAAAATAAAGCTTGGTAGCAGATGTTTATCTCCCCAACAATATCTACAGATTACGAGCCCATTCTTTTAATACATTTCTCTTTGACTGGTGTAGTTTTAGTTTGATGTCTTAACTCCATGGATTTATAATGTTTGCTGTCTAAACGTTAACTGATTCCTTTTAATGGAAAGCACTTTATGGTGAACTATGATTCTACTGCGAAACCTAATGCTATTAACTCAGAACCTTTCTTAGTCATATATCTGGATTTTTTTTTATTAAGTAGCTATACTGATTTCCAACATTTCAGTTATAGATGAGATATGAAGGAAATAAAAGTTATAATTCTGAAAATAATTTATCACGACTATTGGTCACACTGGGGAAGCATAGTTTAACATCTCCTAAGTTATAGGAAAAGTAAAATAGTCCTCATCTTTAAAAGGTCAGACTTTTTTTTTAAAAAAAGATCTACATTATGTTCAACAACTTCTGGAGAAAACCCTCCAAAATATGAATTTGGAGGTGAATTTTGGCTTCTTAGCCCACCACATACCAACATGCATTATATATCCATTTGATTTCTATGGCCACTATCTCAAACTCATTAGCCTGAGCTGCTAACAATATTGAAAAAAAGGCATAAAAACATAAAAATCAGGAAGATAAGCCTTAAAGTCGAGTAAAAATAACCCTAAAAATAACAAATCTGCATCCAAGCCTTACAAAAATTGGGGCCAGTTTAATCTTTGGGGGAATATTTGAAGTTATGGGCACCATGACAGAAAAGGCCAGATGGCACTTCCTTAACAGATGACACCTGGACTATGCTTCTTCTGCAGATCTAATGGGATAGGAGTGGGCATAATTAGGGAGAGGAAGTCCCTCAAAGAACACAATTGCATGCCATAAAAGTTTTTATAGCTTATAATGAGCTCCTTGAACTCATCCAGAAGCAAACTGGAAACAAATGCAGCTGGAGAACAAGAAGTGTATTATATTCTGTACATTTGTAGCTTCCAGATCCTACAGGGCAGCCCACATAAAGTGCATTGCAGTAGTCTTTTAGAGCAGCGGTTCTCAACCTGTGGGTTGCGACCCCGTTGGGGGTCGAATGACGATTTGCCAAGGGTCGCCTAAGACCATCGGAAATATGGGAAGTATACTTGCGAGTCGAAGAATCGTGCTCCAATGGTTGACTCCACAAGCCAGCTGCAGGCTCTTCAAATCGCTAGCTGAATTCAGCTTCAGGCGCGATGAATTAAAAAAGAGAGAAATTTTTGCTCTGATGTCTCCCTCTCAAGCCAGCTGCAATCACTCCCAATCGCTAGCCTAATCTGGCTTCAGGCGCAATAAACTTAATAGGGGAGGAGTCTCCGCTTTAATGCCTCCGTCCTCAAGGCAATTGCAAGCATTTCAGATCGCTAGCCAATACGGCTTCAGGCGCAATAAATTCAAAATGAAAATAATTTTACGGTTGGGGTCGCCACATCGTGGGGAATTGTATTAAAGGGGTCGCCACATCGTGGGGAATTGTATTAAAGGGGTCGCAGCACTATAAAGGTTGAGAACCACTGTTTTAGAGGGTGACTAAAGTGAAAGCAACCATGAATAGATTGTGGTTGTTGTGGTTTAGGAAAGGACACCACTGGCACACAATACATAGCTGTGCAAAAGTCCTCCTGACCAGGGCTACCACTGTTCCTTGAACAGGAATTGACAGTCCAGGGGGACCCCGCGGATTGCACACTGATTTAGTATGAGCAATTAAACTGCTTTGCAAGCAAAAAGAACCAATTTTTTCTCCAGTCATTAAAAGTGCATTTAACAGCTGATATTAGAAAATGATCAAATTATTGTTTCCCATGTGAAATACGTCTGCATATCAAGCTCTCCTAGAGGCACAAGAACAGCTCCGCTTATGGTTAATTGGACAAATTTGCTGGTTTCTGAAGACTGTGTAAGTCCTAAGTAGCAACCATGAAGCTTATTTGAACTTCCATGTTCCATTATTTAACTTAATAACTAATCTTTATTTATTTGATAGAGGAAATGTACAGTAGAAGTCTTTGTAGCAATATGCATGGAGAGCTTGACAAGTGTGGTTTTACATCTGCCATCACAAATTAAATAAAACCAAAACTTGTTTTACTCACAAGTGTTCTAGAAGGCAGTTAAGCCAGGGGTGGACAATTAACATTTCCAAGGGGCCACATAAGAAGTTGGGTCTTTTGTGGCGGGCCCCCACTATAGTCCCCTATTGCTGCCCGACCATTCCAGAGGCTGCCCCACCATTCCAGAGGCTGCCCCACCTCCTGCCAATGCCATGGATCAGACAAGGATACCTGAGGGGTTGGATGTGGTCCGTGGGTCAGTAGGTTTACTTCTAATTAAATATTCAGGTTCAGATTTCTATTCAACTGTGAAGTTCTCAAATTCAACAATGCCTCTGTGTCAAGCAGTTACTACAGGTAACTCTTTGATTTACAAACACAATTGAGGCCAACATTTTTGTTGCTAAGTAACGCCGGGGGTGAGGGGTATGGCCAGCTCAATGTTACTCGTGTTGGAGGTGCTTTTGGCGGCCCGAGCACTCTGCCAGTGAAAATGGGCTCCCGAGCTCCGTTTCTGGCTGTGATGGCCTCCTGCAACCCTCTGCCCAGGAAAAGAGCCCGGGAGGGCTGCACACAGTCCTCCTAAGCTCCATTTTCACTGGCAGAGGCACCACAGGCCGGTCCGCTGTTTTCAGGACAGCCCCGCGGGCCAGATCTAAGCATCTTGCGGGCTGGATCTGGTCCCCAGGCCTTGAGTTTGACACTCCTGCCTTAGGGAACATTTGAAATCTTAATCCCCATTCTAGGCATGCTGGAAATACTGAATATGCAATTCGGAGCATATAAAATTACATCCAACATGTATTGCATTAAGAAAATATCTGCATTAAAATGCATATTAGTTTTTGAAAGTTTTTTTTAAAAAACCCTGACCATTGATGTGTAAATGGGATGAAATAAGCATTACCTTGAAAAATATACAAATGTTACAAAATTACAAAATTAATCCGTCCTAACTTTTCAGAACAAACTACTTTCTGCTTTATTCACTAGTGTCTTTTTACTTTGAAATAAAATTCTTTATTTGATATGAAGCAAACTTCTATATAAATAAGTAAAACATCTTCAGAATATTTAAACATATAGTATTGGTTTTGTTGCATTTGCTGATTGCCTGAAGAATTTGTGGAATATTTACACACTTTATAAGTGAGTTTCTCATAATTCTCAGAAAAGGTCATAAATGTCTGCAATCATAATTTTTAATATCGGTTTTATTGAAGGTTTTATAAAAAACATAAAAACTAACACAAACTAACAAAGAATAAAAGAAGCAAGAAAAAAAAGGGGGGGAAATCCAGAAAGAAAGAATAAAAAGAAAAGAAAGCTTCTTAGAAGCTTAATAGAATAGGAAATAATAAGAAATTACTTCTTATTCTATGATTATTTTTTTTAAAAAACTTTTCTATTATTCAGTGATCGCTGTTTTCTCCTAATAATTAAAACCAGAAATAATAAATGCATTTTTCCATTTCATGCAAACTTTCTATAAGGGTTACTGTCTATAATTTTCATTTAGAAGATTTAAATAGTTACTGCATGCCTTGGGATTCCTATTATTTATTTAATAAAGATAAAAGTATTTTCTTTGCCCTACTGATACGATGATTTGAACCTGCTACTTTTGGATGCTTACCAGGGGTGGTATTTACTTACCTTCGCTACCGCTTTGCAAACGTGAGTGCACACGCCACCTCCACGCATGTGTAGAGCCTTCCGCGGATGCCCAGAGAGTCAAAAACGGGATGTGTCTGGGTGGGTGGGCAGAGCCTCCCGCAGCCGCCGCTACCAGTTCGCCTGAACCAGATAGAATCGGCTGAATACCACCACCGATGCTTATGTACCAGAAATGTTTCTGCCATAATCATCACTGAAATAGCTGGGAATTGTGTAATATACTGTGTCTATTATACGAAAAAAGGAAAAATCGTTCTTCCCTACAATCTACACCTATTCGTTCTACAGAAAGAAAACTGCAGCCTTATATTATGCAGATTAACTTTACTTTCATCTAAAAAAAAGGTATTTTTTTAAAAAAGGAACAGAAATTACGGAACAGTCCTCTGCCAGCTGCTATGATCTCTGCGAGTATAATAGAAGGATCCAAGCATCTTTTCATTATCGTAAATATTTAGCGTTCGATAATGAAAACATAAGAACCAGTGAATTCTCGCTTGGATCTTGAGCTCAAGTTTCATTTTTTGGGTCTTACAGAAATCATGACACCACCTGCTTCAGGATTAGTTTCCTATTTGCAGAACCATAATGATTCTGATTAAAGTTCTTGGAATGTTTGACAATGGGATTGTTATTTTAAATCCCCCCTTCCAGACATCAAAATAGACCGGGATACTGTGGAAAAAGCCATATTGTAGAGTACTATTGAAGCAGGTTAGTTTCTCCTCAAAACAACCAACCTCTGTGATACTATACACATACTGTGGTTTTAGTGTGGTTCAAATCAGTTATCTTTCTATACACACAGCTTGAAAGAGGATAGGAATCAGTGATGAAATCCAGCCGGATCTATCTGACTCACATGATCCGGTAGGGCTGCTGGCGGGAGGCTCCGCCCACCCAGATGTCATCACGTCCCGGTTTTTACCAGATGTCAACACGTCCCGGTTTTTACCCTTTGTGCATGTGTGGAGGAGTGCGCACGAGTGTGGCGAATGAGCATGTTCACATTTGCAATCCAGTAGTGAAGATAAGTGCATTTTACTCCTGATAGGAATGTCCATATTTTCCTAAGCTTCCATTCACTCACTTCACCTGTAAGCTATGAATCTCCAAGTCTTCTTTTTACCCACTTACAGCAATTTTCAACAGCAAGTTCTGACTCCCCACCCCACCCCCAGTTAGTATCCACTGTGGTCCTATGGAATATACAATACACCAATAGAGATAGGAAATGCATTTTCTCAGGGACACTAATATCTACTGTTGAAAACATTACTGTTGTCTTATATCTTTACTGTTGCTATAACAGTAAACAGTATAAAATTACTGTTGTAATTTTAAATGGTGTTTTATGGTTTATGTATTTTAATTTAGGGGCCAAATTTAATAAGTGTTTTAGCATTGTTTTTATTTGTACTGTATCCATGGATTGTTGACCGCTCTGAGTCCTTCGGGAGAAGGGCAGTATAAAAATTAAATTAAATTATATTATTATTATTATTATTATTATTATTATTATTATTATTATTATTATTATTATTAGGTGGAAATCAAAGGCTAGGCATATCATTTTCACAGTGCCTGGCAGCATTCCTATTTAATGCCTTGTTCTGCCTATCCCGCCATGCCAGAGAGGATTCAGGCCATATACAGTGGAGTCCCAGTTGATTTTAGGCATGCAAAAGTCCAAACGGGATGATAATTCTATTCTTAGTACTTCAGTAGTTACACCCAGATAAGCATAGGTTAACACCATACAAACAATCAAGCAGAAAGCAATTTCTTAATCAAGAATTACCAAAGAGAAGACCACACCCCATCAACACTGGCTGACTTAGCTATTTTATATTAATAGGGTGCAAGCCACACGCTCATTAGCAATGATAATGTTACCTAGTCAGGTAATGAAATGTCTGCAAGCAGACAACCAAACTCAGGGGGGGAAAAAACCTTCATCAAGGTACAACATTTACAACACAAATGACCATAATTTGTGTTGTAAATGTTGTACCTTGATGAAGGTTTTTTTTTTCTTCTTCTATGTACACTGAGAGCATATGCACCAAAACAAATTCCTTGTGTGTCCAATCACACTTGGCCAATAAATTCTATTCTTCTATTCTATTCTAAAAAAAAAGGACTCCACAATTCTATTTTTGAAGTTGTTGTACATATATGGGCAAATGCTTGTGTGTCTGTATAAAAACTAGCAACACTAGTAATTATGTTGATCGTTTAAAAAAAAAAGCATTGGCTCTAACAGATGTGCAACTCATACAAGCAGTAAAGAAAAGGAAAATAAATAATGTATTTTGTTCCATTGTTCTGTCTTTACGTTTGCCTCAAAAGCAAAGGGTGACAATCTATATTTCCTCTTTGCTTGGGGAAAATACCTGAAAGATATTGCTGAGAAAAGTGATTTTTTCCACTTTCACATTGTCAGGAACTGGACAATGGGCAACAGTCAGCAGCAATTCAGAAACAAGGAATTAGAATCAAGAAGCAATCAAGAATATATGGGTCTAGAAACATAAGGTGTGCCAAAGCTTATTATGTATATAAAGATACAAGACAAGACAAGAGAGTATTCCTTGCTATTCATGAGGAGCCAGTGACAAGCCAGAATTAGTGAAAATATTGTAGTCTAGAAAGGAAAATTCAGAAGGAGGCTAAAATCGGGGAGACCACCACATGAGGTAGGGGTCAAGAGTTCTTGACACACTTGTGAAAGCATTTCTCCCTTTTGCCATTTCTGGATTTTCCTGAACTCCCAATATAATCAAGACTCCAAAACTGACTCTAGCTAATTAATGGACATTAAGGAGTGAGAGTGAGAGGTCTCTGGTTGCCATCCATCCAGATTCTCTGAAATAATTGTGTCCTACAGCCAGTCACAGCTCACCAGAGGCCTTTAGCCTCTGAATTTGTTTTTCAACCCAGTATTTAACTCTTGCATGAATATACTTTCTAAGTAGCTAATTAGGACCTTTGCATGGCTTCTACCTTAAATCTTAACATATCTGCCTTTCATGACAAAACGTACCACCTGCACAACACACACTAATATCCTCATCCAAAATGTTAAATATCAAAGTGAATCAAATATGCAACATCTCCAAGAAAAAAACATAGCAAGTGAAATTATACCCAGATTACCCAGACTCTACCCAGGTCTAGTGGTTAAGGCACCAGGCTGGGAAGCAACAGGTTGTGTGTTCAAATCCTGCCTTAGCCATGAAAGCCAGCTGGGTGACCTTGGGTCTCTCTCTCCCCCTCCCTCTCTCTCTCCCCCTCCCTCTCTCTCTCCACAGCCCAGCCCACCTCTCAGCAATAGCAATAGCACTTAGACTTATATACCGCTTCACAGTACCTTCTGTAAGCGGTTTACAGAGTCAGCATATTGTCCCCAACAATCTGGGTCCTCATTTTACCCACCTCGGAAAGATGGAAGGTTGAGTCAACCTTGAGCCTGGTGAGATTCGATCTGTCAAATTACAGGCAGCTGGCAGGCAGCAGAAGTAGCCTGCAGTACTGCATTCTAACTGCTGCGCCACTGTGGCTCAAGGTAGTTGTTGTGGGGAAAATTGGAGGAGGAAAGTGTGTTATATATATCCACTGCCTTGCGTTGCTTGTAAAAACGATAAAGGTGGGATGCAAATAAATAAAAAAATTGACACTAAACTTCCTATGCTTCTTACTGTAATGTCTAATGATATATACAGGTGTCCGTTAGATCAAAGTTAACAAAGATTGCAAAAGGTAAGGTCTGTGTGCAGACTCCCAAAAAGTGGCAAATAAGTTGTAAAAGGAAATACTGTAAAATACTCCATATATATACAGCATTTAACTTTATATCTTTACTTTATTTATTTTATTTTATTTTTCAAATTTATATACCGCCCTATCTCCCTAAGGACTCAGGGCGGTTCACAGGCAATTAAAATACATATAAATACAGATTAAAAACGACGATTAAAAAACTTATTCTATTGCCTAATTTAAAAACAATATAAATAATAAAAAACCCCTTAAAACCAATAACTTTAAAATCTAATCCAGTCCCGCGCAGATGAATAAGTGCGTTTTAAGCTCGCGACGAAAGGTTCGGAGGTCCGGAAGTTGACGAAGTCCTGGGGGGAGTTCGTTCCAGAGGGTGGGAGCCCCCACAGAGAAGGCCCTTCCCCTGGGTGTCGCCAGACGGCACTGCCTAGCTGACGGCACCCTGAGGAGTCCCTCTCTGTGGGAGCGCACGGGTCGGTGAGAGGTATTTGGAAGCAGTAGGCGGTCCCGTAAATAGCCCGGCCCTATGCCATGGAGCGCTTTAAAGATTGTCACCAACACCTTGAAGCGCACCCGGAAGGCCACAGGTAGCCAGTGCAGTCTGCGCAGGATAGGTAACACGGAGCCCCGAGGCTCCTCTATCACCCGCGCAGCCGCGTTCTGGACCAACTGAAGCCTCCGGATGCCCCTCAAGGGGAGCCCCATGTAGAGAGCATTGCAGTAATCCAGGCGAGACGTCACGAGGGCGTGAGTGACCGTGCATAAGGCATCCCGGTCTAGAAAGGGGCGCAACTGGCGCACCAGGCGAACCTGGTGAAAAGCTCTCCTGGAGACGGCCGTCAAATGGTCTTCAAAAGACAGCCGTTCATCCAGGAGAACGCCCAGATTGCGCACCCTCTCCATCGGGGCCAATGACTCGCCCCCAACAGTCAGCCGAGGACTCAGCTGACTGTACCGGGATGCCGGTACATATACTTTGATTATACTATTTGACCCAATGATTTGGGAAGAGAAAATTATCTTAAATTTATCAGGTCATAATGATCTGTGAAACATGAAATGAGAAGAAAATAAATCAGGATGGGAGAAAAATAAAAGGTAACTGATTGAGAATCTATTTCAGATATACAAAATGATTAGCTCTTTTGCCATTACATCTACTTAATTCAGATAAACTTAATAAGCAGTTAAGCCATAATTCAGAAAATGCTTCATGGATTTGATGGTGTGAATATAGTATTATGCTCTGCTAAACTAACCTTGTAATCTTTTAACAGCATTTGTGTTTCAATAAAGAGAAAGATACTCTTTTTCTTTAAAGATGATTTAAAGATAAATATGGTATATTTAAGATCCCAAGAGAAATATATCCCAAAGGAACTTTGATTATCTACTTGAAATTTTTGGAGTACATGCTTTAGCTAAAAATCACACAAGAACTTGGTAAATAACGAAGTACAGTTTGTTCTTTCATGATCAGTAATACACTTGTTTATATATTTCTGCAGGGAAGCATATTAAAGCTCTCCAGTAGAAAAAGAAATCTTCCCTTAAAACAAAATGACAGAATCATGTTTTCCATACATAAATATAAATGTGTATGAAATCCAGAGCAGCATTTAAATAACCTGTAAATAAAGTAATATATTTTGTACCTTAATGACATTTTAAAACTCTGGAGTGCCTTTCTCTATGGAAATGTAATAAACAAGCATAAGTTGGAATTAATGATCGCTTCAAATTTTTCACTAAGTTTAAAATGCTTTTGTTTTAAATGAGTCCTCAGCTAGAACATCAGAAACTCAAAGATAAAGGGAAAAGGCTAATGGCTTGCTCAGTTTTGCAGTGGATAGAATCAGGCCCTATTCTCAGCTCAATTAAAAACCAATCCTTCTTGAACTCTTGTGTTCTGGATACGAAGTTCAGCAATGGGTAAACATTTTGGTCTCAAAGTGAAATTAGTTGCCAGTTGGGACCCTTGCATATCTACACAGACACCCAATCCGTTTCCCTCCAATGACATATGGGAACATTGGTCTATTGCCATTAGATTAACTGTCCTAGCCTGATTTGAGAGTCACCATGAACTCGGTTGGGGGGGGAGGGGGAATTACCACTTTATTTTTTAATAACCTCTAATTGAAATTTAGCAGAGAGGAGGCTCATACCTTTCACCTGATGTTTCAGGTTTTTGTAGGCTTCCAAAATTTTCAACAGGGTCCATGACATAAAGAGAGGAAAAGCCTGTCTAGATATCAACTTGCCAATGGAAACTAAAATGCTTACTTTATTTCATTATACTTCTTTCTTCTAATCATGCTGGTTAAGAGTAAGAAAAGCTTTCTGAAAGTCACATGCAGGCCTCAGGCCACTAACTTTCCATTTGGCTGAAGATTATTACAGCATATTCTACTTCCACGATACAGCAAAACTTTGCTGGCTGAGGAATTCTGGGAGTTGAAGTCCACAAGTCTTAAAGTCCACAAGTCTTAAAGTTGTCAAGGTTAGAGACCCCTGTTCCAGAATATTTCCTAGTTGTCACGCAGTAAAGTACTAATCATGTGAAATCCCACATATCTCTCACTTGACTTACTATTGTTGGGGTTTTTTTTTGTCACCCTTGATTATTTCAAATGACTATTGAAAGAATAGTCTAGATCAGGGGTTTGCAAACTTGGCTCTTTTAAGACTTGTGGACTTCAATTCCCAGAGTTCCTCAGCCAGTTTGCTGGCTGAGGAATTCTGGGAGTTGAAGTCCACAAGTCTTAAAAGAGCCAAGTTTGCAGACCCTTGGTCTAGACTACTGAAAGAATTATATTAATTTAAGATTTTTTTCAGTATTTTTTCCTTGTAGCATTGTAAAACAGAAAAATATAGTTTTACTGACAGTTCATTTGAATATACATAACTCATTAAAGTATTAGAAACATAAAGTAAAAGATAGATAATTATGTATTAAAAGCTACCTAATGTAAAATATAAACAAGATTTGAAATCTAAGATTGATAATCAAGTTACACCTAATGGTTTGTAACAGCTCATCTTTTTTCTAACGTTAAAGTTAAAATAAACATCAACTTTCAATTTTATGAGTTCTGCATGCACTATAAATTACTAAATATGATACATGTCGTAAAATTTTAAAAGAATAACAGAGACCATTAAAATCAAGTCTGTGGTTGTAAAAATAAAATTTAAAAAAATGTTTCAAATTACAGTTACGAATCTTTTGGCCATAAGGTTGTTATTGTTATGTAAGAAAGTTGTCCTTTGGAAGGACCCAGCCTGTCATTCTTTATGTATGAACATTGGGAGAGAATTGAGATTTAAGGGAGGAGTTTTCATAAGGTTACCACATCTGGGCTGCAATGACTGGAGGACCACTAGATGGCAACAAAGTTACAGAACATTCTGAAAAAAATACCATCTGGTGATCATGTATAGCTTTGAAAGTGCAGATATTGTAACCCTAATATTAATTATAGTTTAGTGTTGGGAACCACACCCAGGAGACAGGGAAGTTGAGGAATTGAAGAATACATATATAGCCAGGAAGTTTTTTTAAAAAAGTATGAAATGTGAGAAAAAAAATACACCTAAAGTTACTTTACAACAATTTTTATAGTTACACATCATCTTGCTTTAGCACACTGATACCAACATTCATACATCGTATTTTGTTCTCTAAGCTTCCCACCTACTGTACTCCCCTAAAAACTTTGCTGTTTAGATATGCTCTGTGACCCAGAGTTGTCATTAGATTCACAGGTGGAACTGTAGAAAGAAGCTCATTTGCACACCTACAATAATAAACCCCCTATGATCCTTCCTTTATTAGTCAGACCTAGCAACAATTGCAAGGTGCTTTATATTCCAGAAATTGCAACTAATGCAAAACACAATAGACAAATTGTGTAAGTGGTAAAAGGTATTAAATAAAAAAGTCTGCACTGAAAGCTGTGCACTGGCTGTTAATTGTTTATCAACACTTAAAGTGCTACTGTTGACCTTTAAAACATCTTTCTTGCTAAGAACCTGCCTTGTTATTAAATCAGCAGCCACAATTTTTGAAGCTATCTTTTCCACCCAAAGCTCAGCTATCTGGAATAATGGCTATTCTGTAAGATTTTCAGAGTACAAAACACTATCTTTCGGAAGAAAGCTATGCAGAATGTTTGTATTTATTTATTTATTTAATTTATTTTTTATTTTTTTATTTGTCACAACAGTATATATAAGCATAGCATGAAATAACTATACGATATATAAGCATAAATATAATCGTAAGTATTTAATAACTATATGAAATTGGATACAATCTTAGGGAACATTACGACAGGAACGGTAGGCACGTTGGTGCTCTTACGGAATAAAAAGTCCTTCAGGTTGTACAAGGATACTCCTTGTAGGTCCTCTCTACAACTGCAGCACAATCCCAGGAAAAGACACGCTTTAAATTAAAGAAATTGTTGAGAAGTGTTGAGTGTGTACTCCAGCAACCTTTTTACCTCAGAATTCAAAGTGCTTCGTAGCTGTAGTGTTTGACCTCCATTCTCCCAGGAAAGTAGCAAAAACATATTCTAGTATTAGAGTCATTTGGATTTTATTGATTTTAAATATCATGTGTTGTATTACACTGTTGTTTCATTTTAATGAGGGGGGGGAGGGAGGGAGAGAGAGAGAGAATGAGAAAGTGAGGGAAAAGGAGGGAGGGAGGGAGAGAAAATGAGAAAGAGAGGGAAAGGGAGAGGGAGGGAGGGAGAAGGGGAGGAAAGGAAGAGAGAGAGAAAATGAGAAAGAGAGGGAAAGGGAGAGGGAGGGAGAGAGAGAGAGAGAGAGAAAGGGAGGGAGGGAGGAAGGGAGAGAAATGGGTGTAGTAGTTAAGGCACCAGGCTAGAAAGAAGCAGATACATCTTACGTCCTGCCTTAACTATGAAAGCCAGCAGGATGACCTTGAGTCAGTCACTCTCTTTCAGCTAACTCACCATGTAAGGTTGTTGTTGTGGAGAAAATAGGTGAAGGAAGGTGTGTTGTATACATTTACTGCCATTAGTTATTAATAAAAATTAAATAAGCCATGCACATTCTTACAAATGCAAAAAGGAGCAATACAAACTTAAACAGATAATTAAGAGGAGCTAACCAAGTAGCTCTGTCGATTAAGTAGCTGATTCCTGAATAAAGAAAACTAAATTATCGGTACATAAATATTCAAATTATTTCATCCCAATTCTATTCTCTCATATTGTGAAATAGGCTAGAGTTACAGGCAAAGGTTGCTCCCAAACAGATGGAAACTACTGTACACTAATACAGCCTTCTATCTCCACTACAACAAAAACAAAAAAAGCCGTTGTCAGGGGGGAAAAAGTTTTAACTACAAATAGGTTGGTCATATTCTGACTTTAGAAAGGCTAATCAATAAAGGGTGTCTTTTTTAATTGGTTCTTTTCTGAACAACATCAATTCAGAAAAAGTAATGTGTTTGCACCTGCATTTAAGTCAATGGTCCCCACAGAAATGTGATTCATACATGGGTGAACTAAAGCAATATTTGTATGCTCTATATATAGATCACAGAGGTACAGTAGATTACGATATTATTTTCTTAGCCTTTGTATCATTCTCTGGAAAAGCTCACAATGGAGTTTTTAAAAAGAACTAAGAGCTTCTCAGCCAGCTAAAAACACATTTGGTCTTAAATTTCTTTTCTTCTTGTTATTTCCTTGAGTTCAGATTCGCTTGCAATTTAATAAAGACAAATAAATAGGGCAGATTTTTTTTTTTTGCTTCATATTAAGTATCTTCATTTTCATGTAATTTCTTTGGCCAATAGAGGCTTATTCCTTCAAAGAACAAAAGTTTAAGAAACCTATTGTTAGCCTTTTAATGAATAATTAAAAAAGGAGACTAGAAAGCAAATATCCCAAGCGTAAGATGCAAAAATAATAAAGAAGATACAGCAGGAGACCCAGTTTCGTGTAGTGATTAAGGCATTAGCCTAGAAAGTGGGAAATCCTGAGTTTGACTTCTGCCTTAGGCACAAAGCCAGCTGGCTGATCTTGGGCCAGTCACTTTTTTTTTAGTCTTTGTTGTTGTTATTGTTGTTGTTAGTTTCAAAGTCATGTCCGGCCCATCTCGACCCCACAGACAACATTCCTCCAGGCCTTCCTGTTCTCTACCATCCTCTGGAGTCTATTTAAGCTCATGCGACCGCTTCAGTGACTCCCTCCAGCCACCTCGTTCTCTGTCGTCCCTTCTTCTTTTGCCCTCAATCTTTCCTAGCATTAGGCTAGGAAATGCTAGGGAGTCCTTCCTTCTCATTAGGTGTCCAAAGTATTTGAGTTTCATCTTCAGGATCTGGCCTTCTAAAGACCAGTCAGGGTTGATCTCTTCTAGGACTGACCGGTTTGATCACCTTGCAGTCCAAATTTCCAAATTTGCTGGCAAATTGAGTGTAGCACTTTTACAGCATCGTCTTTTAAGATTTTGAATAGCTCAGCTGGAATACTGTCATCTCCACTAGCTTTGTTGTTGCTCAGATTTTCTAAGGCCCATTTGACTTCACATTCTAGGATGTCTGGCTCGAGATCAGTGACCTCTCCATCGTGGTTATCAGGGACGTTAAGTTCATTCTTGTATAGTTCTTCTATGTCATTTTGCCACCTCTTCTTAATCTCTTCTGCCTCTGTTAGGTCCCTGCCATTTTGGTCCTTTATCATGCCCATCTTTGCATGAAACGTTCCCGCCATATTTTCAATTTTCTTGAATAGATCTCTGGTCCTCCCTATTCTATTGTTTTCTTCTATTTATTTGCACTGTTCATTTAAAAAGGCATTCTTATCTCTTCTAGCTATTCTCTGGAATTCTGCATTCAATTGGGTGTATCGTTTTCTTTCTCCTTTGCCTTTCTCTTCCTTTCTTTCCTCAGCTATTTGCAAAGCTTCCTCAGACAGCCATTTTGCTTTCTTGACTTTCTTTTTCTTTGTGATGGTTTTAGTTGCTACCTCTTGTACAATGTTGCAAACCCCCATCCGTAGTTCTTCAGGCACTCTTTCTACCACATCTAATTCCTTAAATCCATTTGTCACCTCTACTGTATATTCATCAAGGATATGATTTAGTTCCTACCCGAGTGGCCTAGTGGTTTTTCCTACTTTCTTCAATTTAAGCCTAAATTTTCCAAGGAGAACCTCATGATCTGAGCCACAGTCAGCTCCTGGTCTTGTTTTTACTGACTATATAGGGCTTCTCCATCTTTGGCTGCAGAGCACATAGTCAATCTGATTTCTGTGTTGACTGTCTGGTGATGTCCATGTGTAGAGTCATCTCTTGGAAAAGAGCGTTTGCTATGATCATCGTATTTTCTTGACAGAATTCTATCAACCTGTGCCCTGCTTCATTTTGTACTCCAAGGCAAGTTTGGCCTGTTATTCCGGTTATCTTTTGGCTTCCTATTTTAGCGTTCCAATCCCCCATGATGATAAGGACATCATTTTTTTGGTGTTAATTCTATAAGGTGCTGTAGGGCTTCATAGAACCGGTCAATTTCATTCCCTTCAGCACCAGTGGTTGGGACATAGACTTGGACTACTGTGATATTGAATGGTTTTAGCCTTAGGAAAGAGATAATGGCAAACTAAAAAAACCTTGCTAAGAAAATTGTAGGAACCAGGAATCACCAAGAGTGGAGAGAAAATAGGTTTGTAAAAACAGTAATGAAATCAGCCTTATTGACCTAAGAAACACTCTACCAAAAAGAATCTTTATTTAGCTCCAAACAATCAGAACCATGGCTTAGTTCATGGTTAAACCAGCCAATATGATTAATAAATTATGTTTTAATGGTTTAGCATTATCTGTGTACCCAGCCAATTATAGATTTTTTAAAGCTGCCATAATTAAAATATATTTGATATTGATATATAAGTAAATGTGTCCTTAATTCATTGCACCTAGATCTCTATCAAGATATTTATAGCATTGTTTTCTCTGGAAGAAACATAAGAAATGTATAATTATAATTGGCTAATTAGTCTGGCAGCAGCAATGGTGATTGGCTACTCAACAAAAAGATATTCAATCAGAATAGCCTGCAAATGATACCTTGGTTCAGAAAATAGTCTTTGGAGATAAAAGGTAGAGAGAATCTTATCAGCATTCCTTTAGAATTTATGACAGAAATGTTTTTAAGCTTTGCCATTGCAAGTATCTTCCAGATTTAGTTACTAGTTCACATGTCCTAGTATGAAATTCTAGGTAATCCTTTCGGAACAGAAATTAGGAACATGCATGATATGACCAAGAGTTAAGGTTGGAAAATTTGATTTAGATCTCCTGACTTATTTGTTGAGTTCAGAATTGCAATTCAAACTGTCAAAGTGATTCAATTCAGTTTAAAGATTAAATATGATAAAAGTCTGATTTTATCAGGAATGTCGTCTGATTCAACCTGACACACTCAACTAATTTGATTTAGAAATTCAATCTGAAAGGAGAATTCAACCCAACTGTCTTTGAATTTTAGCTTTGCATAACACTAACAGAGTTATCTTTGCCTATAAAGCAGCATTAGGCTATTGATATGTTTTCCTTGCATTCCTGGCAAAGATACACTTTTTCATTTATAAGCTCACGGGTAAATTTATTGTCTCCCTACTATAAGAATAAAAACATCATTTATTTACACTATGAGCAGATGGCCTTAGTTAAGGCTCCTACTGTGGAAAATATCCTACTTCTTGTATTTGCTTTTTGATAATATTCTATTCCATTTGCTCTTAAAGGGGCAACAATTTTTTTTTCAAAAGTAAAGGCAGAAAAGGAATAGAAACAGGTACCTCCTTCTATCACAGTTTCCCCTCCTAAAGTACAGTAGCTATGGATCATTTTTAAAAGTGGCTTGAATATGAAGAAAGGAAAGTTGCAATCTGCAGATATATTGGTCATTAGAAAATGCCATCAACTTTGTATACATGTAAAAACAACTATATCCAGCATGTTAAAATATTACAGCTTTTTTTAAGCGGAGAGCACAAAATAACAGGAGAGGTAACTTCCATGCTTTTCTTTTCTACATTTTTGTCCTTAACTGCTTATGCCCTAAGAATATTACCATTTTAAAAAATCAATCACTGTTTATAGAGAGCTCCCCAACGTTTCTGGCTTTAGTTAGTTACTTAGTTTACTTTATTGTCATTGCACCTCATACAACGAAATTAAATGCCATCTTCAGTGTACATTATACCCTAAAAAATAAAACAAAAACACATCCTTCACATTCTATACAACTGAATTGAAAACCCCTGATATTGCATTAATATTGCACTATACAGTAGAATTCAATATAGTTAGTGCTCTGGGATAGAAGCTGTTTTTCAGCCTGGCTTTTTGAACCAGCAACAGGGAAGGAGAGGGGATGGTTCTGCATCTGGCAAGCACATGTGTGTGAAACACAGCTCCACTTGTGCAAGCGGTGTGCATGCGCGCCTGTCACTCATGCAAATGGAGTATGTCCGCACACATTCACCCGCCATTTGAGCAACTGCCAGGTTGTAATCCCCTCACAGCCCACTAGTAGCCCACAGCCCACAGGTTGGGCACCCCTGGTTTATAGACCATAGCATCATGTTTCCAATCTTATTATAATATGTGCCACAAATTATAATACTATATTATAATATGTGCCACAGACTTGCCTGCAGAAGTTGTGAATGCTCCAACACTGGAAATTTTTAAGAAAATTTTGGATAACCATTTGTCTGAGATGGTGTAGGGTTTCCTGCCTGGGCAGGGGGTTGGACTAGAAGGCCTCCAAGGTCCCTTCCAACTCTGTTTTTGTTATTATTATTATTATTACTTGCAACACCATCTACTTTTCCAAGGATGATCCACATGAACCATTTCCCAGCACCCATGATTTTGTTTCTTCTATAATGCTTATGGCACTGTGAGAAAAACAAAATGGCAGCTGACATAGGAACGGCAACCACCAGTTTCCTGACTACCTGAAAAGCCTGAGGCCTACCAGAATCCCTGAAACTGACCAAGGATACTTTCTGCTGATGTGGAGTATACATATTTCTACAATGAATATAAAAAGTCTACATGTTTCCATTAAATACCTGGCTTTTTTTAAAATGTAAAAATATATATATCAGACCAAGATAAATCATTTCAGAATTTTTTCCTCCTTTAATATAACCTATCTACTGCACCATTCAACTGAAAAACAAACCAAAGTATTTTTTTGCAGGGAGGGGTGGACTTACAATAACATAGTTCCTTAAGTCTTCATACCTTCTTATAGGTAGGGATGTGGCTGTGTTCAGAAATAACCAATCACATTCAAACTGATGTTAAATAGTAGTCAGTACATGCCTGCCATCAATCAAAGTGACTCTGATCTACTGGGTGAATAAAGTTCAGTTGTTCTAGTAGGATTTTTATGACATTTACTCAATTGCCTCTTACAGCAAAAGCCATAGTCTGCAAATAGCTTACAAAGCATCAAAGGGATCTCATTGTGGAAGGTGTCAGTTAGGAGAAATGACCTGAATATAATTCATAAAATCATCTGCTACAATGTCCTTCCTGTCGAAGACTACTTCAGCTTCAATCGCAACAATACACAAACACACAATAGATTTAAACTTAACCGCTCCAGTCTTGATTGTAGAAAATATGACTTCAGTAACAGAGTTGTTAATGTCTGGAATGCACTACCTGACTCTGTGGTCTCTTCCCAAAATCCCCAAAGCTTTAACCAAAAACTCTCTACTATTGACCTCACCCCATTCCTAAGAGGTCTGTAAGAGGCGTGCATAAGAGCACTAGTGTGCCTACCGTTCCTGTCCTAATGTTCCCTTTGACTGTATCCAATTTGTATGGTTATTTCATACTTATATATACTGTTGTGTTTGACAAATAAATAAATAAATAATAATAAAAAAGGGGAAAACAAAACAAAACAAGATTACCAGGCATTAGATATGCCATGGAACACAGTGAAGACAGCCATCAACAAGTGAGGAAAATATGGCACAACAATGATATTGCCAAGAACTGGGTGTCCTTCTAAAACTAATGAAAAAAAAATGAAGAAAAGCTGTCCAAAAGACTCCTGAGAGACCTAAACGAGCTGCAGAAATCTTTGGCAAGTACTGATTGTGTACTGCATGTGACAACAATCTCCCATATTTTTTATATTCCTGGGCTGTGGGATAGGGTGGCAAGATGGAAGCGTTGTTTAACAAAGATTAGTTACATTCAAGTCTGGTTACATTTACAAAAACCTACATCAAGTCTGACAAAACCATGTGGGAAAATTTCTTATGATTAGATGAGACCATTAGATGAAGTTTTTGGCCATAACTCCAAAAAATATATTTGGTTCAAAAACAGCATTACTTGTACATATCACCAGAGTTACGCCTTACCCACAATGAAGCACAGTGGTGACAACATTATGCTTTGGGGCTGTTTTTCTTCAACTGGTACTGGGGCTTCAGTCAAGATGGAGGGAATTATGAACAATTCCAAATATTAGTCAATTTAGGCACAAAGGGCTCTGCTAAAATGCTGAAGATGAAGAAGATTTTTACCCTTCAACGTATGTTGACCCAAAGCGTACTTCCAAATCAGCAAAACAATGGAATTTCAAAATTTTGGAACGGCCCAGCCACAGTCCGGACCTGAATCCAATTTAACGTCTGTGGGGTGACCTGAAGAGAGCTATGCATAGGAGATGCCCTTGCAATCTGACATATTTGGAGTGTTTTTGCAAGAAAGAGTCAGCAAAGATACCTCAGGCAATATGTATCATGCTGATAGCTCCTACTGCAGAAGACTGAATTCTATCATAAAATCAAATGGCGCTTCAAAAAGTATTAGTTTAAAAAAATGTTTTGAAAAAGAAGATAAAGTTCCTGCCGCAATTTTTTTTGTTGGGAATTATTACGGACTGTACAGTAATTGAGACTAAATTGATTTTAAATCTAATAACAGCAGCAAGATTACTAATAGGACAATACTGGAAGAAAAAAGAACTACCTACAATAGAAGAATGGATATTGAAAGTTGCCAATTTGGCTGAGATGGCGAAGATATCAGCCTTTTTGAAAGACAATACGCAAGAAAGATACTTAAAGGAATGGAAAAAATGGATTGACTATATTCAAAGTAGATATCAGACTAAGAGTTATCAGATTGTTTTTGAATGATTATGATGTATTATTTTTGTTTGTTTTTGGTGGAAGTTAGGAATTGATGATTGTAGGGGTATAATTAAGTTGGGACGAAATTTTTTTTAGCATATGTTTGTTTTATTTTTAACTATACCTTGTGCTCGTTCCGGGAAGTCGGGGGGGGAGGGGGGTTGTGAAGGGAGGGGGGAGGGGAGGTGGGGGGAAAGGAAGGGGAAAAATTTCTGTAAAACTTTTGGAATAATAAAAAAAAAAGTATTAGTTTAAGGCAGGGATGTCAAACTCAATTTCATTGAGAGCTGATCATGGTTCTGGTTGGGGGGGTGGGGGCTGACTGGAGGTGTGTGGCCATCTTGACAACACTCCCCAAACCGCTGGCATGTTTCCTGTTCGCACTGGGTAAATGGGGGCAAAGTCACGCTGGTCCAATGTTTCCTCTTTGCACAGGGTAGACTGGACCGAAACAACGCGGGCCGGCCCCTTACATTTTCTAGGACAGCCCTGCAGACCAGATGCAACCATATCTGGCCCGCGAACCTTGTGTTTGACACCCCTGGTTTAAGGGTATGCACACTTATACAACCATGCTGGTTGGTTTTTTAGTTTTTCCCCAGAAGATTTCAGTTTGTTTTTCAACTACATGGTACAGCTTACAGATTATATTAAAGGTGGAAAAAATTCTGAAGTGATTTATCTTGGTCTGATTTACATCTCAAAACTCTGAAATTTTAACAGGAGAGTGTAGACTAACTATTTATATCGTTGAGGTGAGCTGCTCCTTAGGATCAAGATATAGGGCTGCAAATGTTGAGATGACCAGCAGATGGCAGGAGAGAAAGTTTATGGAACTCTTGGTTCCCATTTGTGGGTTTGTACACCAGATAGGAAGGTTCTACACCAGTAGAACCAGCACTTACCTTTGCTACCAGTTTGGAATCGGGAGCACATGGATGGTGCAGAGCATCCGTGATGACGTCTGGGTGGGTGGGTGGAGCTTCCCGCCATCGCCACTACTGGGTCGAACTGGTAGAAACCCACCATTGTTCTATACCATGCTGAGTGTTCCAGTTGAGATAGAGCTAAGCCTAACTCACTCAGGAGTGGACTATTTTTGGGTGATCACAATCTATAACATGGATGGAACCACATTATATGTGGGTGTGCCTAACCGTGGAATGAATTTGTGTATGTTCTTTTACATTGTAATTGTAATTGTAATTGTAATTTAATTTTAATTTAATTGTAAATGCTAACTTTAGGTCTTTTAAATTTCATATATTTCACATTTGAAAAGAGCAGGAAAAATATGTTACCAGTTTTCAGAAATCAACACCAGAGGGGTTCCAAGAATCTCCGAAAGAGGAAACTATCATTTTTGTATCATGGGTTGTTCTGCACCACACTAATCAAAACTCAAATCGTACTACAATTTAGAACAATGTACCATTTTATGCCACATCAATCATGTCCTCAGTAAGCAGGTATAGAAGTACCAGTGGACCAGTGGTGGGTTTCAAAATGTTTTACTACCGGTTCTGTGGGCGTGGCTTGGTGGGTATGGCATGACCTGGTGGGCGTGGCTTGATGGGTGTGGCAGGGGAAGGATACTGTAAAATCTCCATTTCCATCCCACTCCAGGGGAAGGATACTGTAAAGTCTTCATTCGCCTGATACGCCAGTTGCTGCCTTTCCTAGACCGGGATTCCTTATGCACGGTCACTCATGCCCTCGTCTCTTCCCGCTTGGATTACTGCAATGCTCTCTACATGGGGCTCCCCTTGAAGAGCATCCAGAGGCTCCAGTTGGTTCAGAATGCGGTTGCGCGGGTGATAGAGGGAGCCGCTCGTGGCTCCCACGTGACACCACTCCTGCACAGCCTGCACTGGCTACCTGTGGTCTTCCGGGTGCGCTTCAAGGTGCTGGTTACTATCTTTAAAGCGCTCCATGGCTTAGGACCGGGTTATTTACGGGACCGCCTACTGCCATCGACTACCTCTCACCGACCCGTGCACTCTCACAGAGAGGGACTCCTTAGGGTGCCGTCCACCAAACAATGTCGGTTGGTGGCCCCCAGGGGAAGGGCCTTCTCTGTGGGGGCTCCCACCCTCTGGAATGAACTTCCCCCAGGACTTCGTCAACTTCCTGACCTTCGAACCTTTCGCCGCGAGCTGAAGACATATTTATTCATCTGCGCGGGACTGGCATAGGATTTTAGATTTATCTGGTTTTAATTTTTAGTGGGTTTTATCGTTTTAAAGATATCTTAATTCGGGCCAAACTGAATAAGTTTTTTAACTATTATTTTATTCTGTATTTATATTGTTGTTTTTTATCTGGCTGTAAACCGCCCTGAGTCCTTCGGGAGAAGGGCAGTATAAAATTTTGATTAAATAAATAAATAAATAAATAGTAGAGGGAGCAACTTGAGACTCCCATGTAACACCTCTCCTGCACAAGCTGCACTGGTTACCGGTGGTCTTCCAGGTGCAATTCAAGGTGCTGGTTACTACCTTTAAAGCGCTCCATGGCTTAGGACTGGGTTATTTACGGGATCGGCTGCTGCCACCGATTGCCTCCCATCGACCAGTGCGCTCCCATAGGGAGGGTCTTCTCAGGGTGCCGTCGGTCAGACAGCGTCGACTGGCGACCCCCAGGGAGAGGGCCTTCTCTGTGGGGGCTCCTGCCCTCTGGAACGAGCTGCCTCCAGGGATATGTTGATTCCCTGACCTCCGGACCTTTCGACGCGAGCTCAAGACATTTTTGTTCCATCGCGCAGGGCTGGCCTAATAGTTTTAATGGGGGTTTTTATTAGAGTTTTATTAGAGTCTTAATTATCTTTAGCTAAATTGAATAAGTTTTTTAATAATGTTTTAATCTTTGTATTCTTGTTTTTTACCTTGTTGTAAACCTCCCTGAGTCCTTCGGGAGAAGGGCGGTATATAAATCAAAATAATAAATAAATAAATAAATAATAAATTCCCTCCCTAATCCAGGGGAAGGTTACTGCAAAATCCCCATTTCCTCCCAATCAGCTGGAACTTAGGAGGCAGAGAATAGATGAAGGCGGGGCCAATCAGAATTTTTATTACCAGTTCTCCAGAACTGGTCAGAACCTGCTGAAACCCACCTCTGCAGTGGACCAGTAATGAGTGACTGGTATGCCACTATAAGCCATTATCTCACCTGTTAAACTCACTGCATTGGCATTCTTTAAATGTTCCATACACTTCTTTTCTTCTTCAAAGATTTCCTGTTGCATTCTGCATTCTGGGTGAATACTTTTTACCTGTTGAATAAAAACAAAAACCCAAAACATTTGAGTTTGTAGAAAGGATATCAATGCTAGCAGAACCAGATTGGTGGGAGGGAGGGAGACAAAATAGGAAGCTTTTGTTTATTGGCAGCTAGAACAATTAATTCAGTTAGAACCATTAATTAGTGGAACAACTTGCCTCTAGAAGTTGTGAATGCTCCAACACTGAAAGTTTTAAAGAAGAGATTGGATAACCATTTGTCTCAAGTGGTGTAGGGTTTCCTGCCTAAGCAGGGGCTTGGACTAGAAGACCTCCAAGATCCCTTCCAATTCTGTTATTCTAGTTGCCCCATGCCTATGAATACTTTCTCATTCTAGTATTGCTCTAGTTATATGTCTACGTTTCTTACAAAGATTATGAAAGGTAGTTCTGTATTATTAGGTCCCCAGTACAGGTTGAGGTCACACTAAGGTTATTGACATCAGGCTGCAAAAATCTGATTGAATTCTGAATCTCAGAATTTCAGCAAATATGGTAGCTGTACATGACAATCAAAATTAATGTTTTAGCTAACTTTTTTAAAAAAGTGTCTAGCTCTGTCTGACACTCAGTTCCAAGATTGGCTTAGCAAAAAATGTACTGCTGGTTCTATCCCAGTGTCTGGAAGCTGTACGGGTCTGGATGGGGAGAAACAGACTCAAGCTCAATTCCTCCAAGACGGAGTGGCTGTGGATGCCGGCACCCCGGTACAGTCAGCTGCAGCCGCAGCTGACTGTGGGGGGCGAGTTATTGGCCCCAATGGAAAGGGTGCGCAACTTGGGTGTCCTCTTGGATGGGTGGCTGTGGTTTGACGATCATTTGGCGGCCATCTCCAAGAGGGCTTTTCACCAAGTACGCTTGGTTCGCCAGTTGCACCCCTTCCTTGACCAGGATGCCTTATGCACGGTCACTCATGCTCTTGTCACTTCCTGTTTGGATTATTGCAATGCTCTCTACATGGGGCTGCCCTTGAAGTGCACCCGGAGGCTGCAGCTAGTCCAGAAGGCAGCTGCGCAGGTAGTAGTGGGAGCAACTTGTTGCTCCCATGTAACACCAATCCTGCGCAGTTTGCACTGGCTTCCTGTGGTCTTTTGGGTGCGCTTTAAGATTCTGGTTACCACCTTTAAAGTGCTCCATGGCTTAGGGCCCGGGTACTTACGGGACCGCCTGCTTTTACTTTATGCCTCCCACCGACCCGTACGCTCACACAGAGAGGGCCTTCTCAGGGTGCCGTCCGCCAGACAATGTCGGCTGGCGGCCCCCAGGGGTAGGGCCTTCTCTGTTGGAGCTCCTACGCTTTGGAACGAACTTCCCCCTGGTTTACGTCAAGTGCCTGATCTTCGGACTTTTCACCGTGAGCTGAAAACGCACCTATTTATTCAAGCGGGACTGGCTTAGAAGTTTTTACTAAATTTTAATTGGGGCTATTTATAATTTTAGGGTTTTAAACTGTTTTAAATTTTGGCCATTTTGTAATATGTTTTGTTTTAGTCTTGTTTTAAAGTGTATATTGTGGATTTTTATTTGGCTGTACACCGCCCTGAGTCCTTCGGGAGAAGGGCGGTATAAAAATCGAATAAAATAAAATAAAATAAATTCTAGATATCTAATTAGTAAGATATCTATAATATGATTACCTAAATTCACCTGAGATCATAGAATTCTTTTAACCAGAAGAAAAAGAGGACAAAGCCATTAACCAACTAAAGAGATTCATGCTCTGGTTTCTTTCTGATGTAAGAGCCCCAAAATTAACAGGTTATGTTAAATTTAATTAACAAACTTGTTCTCTGCCAAACTCTTCTGCAGCTTAGAAACAGCATAAAAGTGGTTCATCCATTGCACTAATTTATAAACATGGCTTATTTTATGTTGGTTTAGTACAGTATGTGTTATACAAAACAAGCTTTTGTTGTTTGAAACTATTATTTACAGCACAGTCTGTTTTAAAAATTTAGCAAATTGTGGCTTATTAAATTATGAAATGTCCAGTGAATTGCTTATCTCAAGACCTGCCATAATTAAATTATGCCAGCATAAGCTTTGTGAAACTCTGCATTTTGGAAAACTTTAGTCAGGTATTTCTCAGCTCCGATAAATGCTAGTTGGAAGCATTAGCTTGCAAATAACCATTATTATTAAAAAGTTTTACATTATATGTCAAACTGAAATATCTTCAAAATGTTTAGAAATCTAAAAGGATTAGAGAAACCAATTACAGATAGTCCTTGATTTGATTTGACAGTTGGGATCAATTCCCGTTGCTAAGGAAGGTGGCTGTTAAAGATAGATTATACTAACTTTTTTTTCCATGGTTGTTAAGCGAATCACTGCAGTTCTCAATTGAATCATGCAGTCATTAAGCTTTCTCCATTGACTTTGCATGTCGGAAAGTTTCAAATGTTGATCTCGTCACGCCTGTTGTAAATAATAAATGCTGGTTGCCAAATGCCCAAAATTTGATCATGTCACTATGGGGATGCTGCTATGGTCGTAAGCGTAAGGACTTATTGTAAGTCACCTCAGTGCGATTGTAATTTTGAACAATCGCTAAATGAGGATTATCTATAGCTGTAGCAATATCAGTTTGATTTCTTAAATTTCAATTGGGAATTCATTAATTCTGAGATAAAAATATCTGATTTTAAAAGGAAGCTCCCAAGGAACTTTGTCAGAGATGGTATTCAGTAGGTTCTGACCAGTTCTGGAGAACTGGTAACAGAAATTTTGAGTAGTTTGAACAACCAGTAAATACCACCTCTGACTGGTCCCACCCCCATCTATTCTCTGCCTCCTGAGTCCCAGTGATCGGGAGGGAATGGGGATTTTGTGGTGACCTTCCCCTGGAGTGGGGAGGGAATGGAGATTTTACAGTATCCTTCCCCTGCCACACCCACCAAGCCACGGTCACAGTAAAAAATAGTAGTAGTAAAAAATTAAAGTAAAAAAAGTAGTAAATTTTTTTGAATCCCACCACTGAACTATGTCCAAGAAAACATGACTTATACATGACTGATTTTCAGTTAAAAGCCAGTCTCTTGACTAACATGGCTGGCTTCTCTTTTTTTTTTTTATTTGCATTTATATCCCGCCCTTCTCCGAAGACTCAGGGCAGCTTACACTATGTTAAGCAATAGTCTTCATTCATTTGTATATTATATATATATATTGTATATTGTATATATTGTATATATTGTATATTATTTGTATATTCTCATATCATTCTAAACCAGTTTTGTGAACATACCACCATTATATAGCCAAGATTGTACAAACCACATAATAACATGGTTGTGCAAACCTATGCATTGTGATTTATTCAATAGTTTGGTTAAGCATATCTGACTGCCTTTCACCAAATGCAAATTTCGGCACCTGAATTTTTTGCATAGCTGGATTAAGGAACTCTGCTTTGTTGTATGTTGCTGATCCCTAAATTGGAAAATAAAATATCAGGTGACAGTCAGGACCCCACAGTTATTTAGAAGTGTCAACCAAAATGTCTCACAGCTTTACATAAAGCATTTTAGTGGGGTGTGTGTGTGTGTTTAGGACACATAAAAATGGGCAAAGCACTGGTCGTGTGGACTCAGCCATCAGACTGACCTCTTTAAAATCCCCCTCTGCAGACACCCATATTATTACCATTATAATCATATAATATACCATTATATTACCATCTGGAATACCAAATAAGTACCTCATTCCTTCTGAGAACTGCTTCTTTAAAAGCAGTAAGCAGAGGGACAGCTTCAATGAAAGTCAACCTCGTGTACCGGTTAAAGCACCATTGGAAAGTGGGAGCTCTAGTCCCACCTTCTGGCACACTCATCTGGATGGCCCTGGGCCAGCCATTCTCTCTCAGCTCTGGGAAGAAAGCAATGGCAAGCCACTTTCAAAAACATTACCAAGAAGGCTGCAGGGACTTTTCTTGGCAGTTCTTAGGAGTCAACACTGATTTAAAAGGCCTAAAAAATAAATAAGAAACAGCAGAGAGACAAATACTGAATTGTACCACACATCGGGACAATGTTTTGTCTGCTGCAATTTAATCTATGTAGTAGAATATTGTTAGTACACCACAAAATATCTAGAACTGTAGTTTCTGGTCACGCCTGAGAAGTATTTTCTCACTTCCTATCTTTGTTTCAAGTTTCAAAGGATTAAATGTTGCTCTGTAATTATTACTGCAGAGTACAGCAGCTTTAACTTCTACTTAAAATAACTGGAAAACACAAGGGGGTAATCTCTTGCAATGTTTTTTGCTCTCTCTCTCTCTCTCTCTCTCTCTCTCTCTCTCTCTCTCTCTCTCTCTCTCTCTCCCCATGCCACTAATGCTCTTCCCAATTCTAGCATTAAAGCCTGGTTTTTCAATGCTTTAGATATGTGCTGTAGTTCAAATGAGACAGGACATGTCTGTCTAATCTACTGACTATGTATTAGATTGATCTTCATAAACCTTCCGCAACTCAATACCTCACTCTCATAATTTCTGCACTATTCTTTGTTTTAGAAGAAACTGTGTGGAAGGCAAGGCTTAATCTCTGATAAGTAGGGAGTTCATCTGTATAACCATAGGGAGTATTACTATATTGTAAATCCTACATTAAAGAGAAGAATGGATAAGAAAGTGTGAAATCTCTTTTAATGTAAAAATTATCTTATTCTAAATCAGGGCTACTGTAAAAACCTACATGAACACTAGATGACAACAAAGAACCAGATTTTAGTTATTGTTGTTTTTGTGTTTACAGCCATTTGTTGAACCAGTCCAAGAACTTTATTACTTCTGAACTATATATAACTCCTTGCCAAAGACTTTGGTTTTTTTTTTAACCTTTATGTTCAAAATTTGAACCAAATAATTCCATACTCAAAAACTGCACTTACATAATTTAACCTAAATTATCAAATTATTCTATTTTCTAGGTCCAAACAAGTCATAAACTAACAAAATAGTCTTGTAACAACCCGGTAAGCTACAAAAATGTAGTTTAATGCCAAAGAAGTGAAGTCTATGATATTATATAAATACTTATTCAGGATTTCTAAATGACTGATTAAGGATTTTGCACCTACAAAACCAAAGTCTTCTTAATTTTTGCACAGATGTCCTTCCAGCATAAAAGCCCTAACTATGAAAAAAGAGTTCTTTTTCCTTAGAAAAATTAAAATATGGAATTTTATAAAATGCAATGACAACTATCAATCAGAGAAACTTTAAAGCTGAATTTTAAAAAATTAAAAATTTAAATTTAATTTTTTTTTAAATTTTTTAAAAAGTTAGATGTCTACAGAAGAATGTTGTAGCAGTGAAAACACTGATCCAATTCTGATGTCAATTTAAGAAATGATTCAACTTAGCTCTGGATTTACTATAGCATAACCGACTGCAAAATAGAGAGGCTTCTTTTTGCAAAAGTGAAACTTTACTGAGTTTTTAAAGAATCTTTTTCCTCATTTCTGTGCTGAAACTTCAGGTACCTTAGAAAATCATCTAAGAGCAATGTTGGCTTTCTAACGGATAAATTTTGACTACTTCTCCCTCCTTTTCAATAAGAGAGAAGCAACTGTGTATTGCCCAATTTGCTTGTATTCAATATTTTTTCTATTTTCCCTTTGTTTGGACTGAGAAATGAAAAGATTTTGGTTACTCCAGTGGAGTGGAATCATTTTTTATTTTTATTACTGAATAAAATCCAGAAATGTTCTGGATTTATTGGTCTTTTACTAAGATGACTAAGCTCTAAACTTCAGTTAAACTTTTTTTTGGTTGTACTTCACACATGTAACCATTAAAAAAGTACACTTCTTACATATCCACATAAAATAATCAGCATCTCATCAATTTGTTCACAGAGCTCAGACACCATCTCAGCATCTCAGCATACTATTTCAAACACCAAATTATTAATTTACAGAGATTAACAACAATTGTATCAGTTTATCAAATACCTATCAAATATATCTAAGTATCATATGTGATAACTGGAAAACATAAAAAAAAGATTAGCTTTACCACAAAATCTCATGAAGCAATTGTAGTAAGCAATTGAACTATGTTTGCATCATTTCCTTTTTTTAAAAAAAATCTGTTTGAGAAATGCTGTTGTTTCTTGTTTGTTTGTTTTAGATGCAATAGCATTTCAGTGCACACCTATCAGATTATTTAACCAAGCCTGGCTATATAAAAAAGCTAAACCGAGATGGGTCTGGTTGGTGGTTGGATGGGAGACTATCAAAAAACTTTAAGGCTGGAAGTTAGAATGGGAAGTTTAAAAAAATCAACTTGGAAGTTCAAGAAGAGAATAGTTAGCCATTGCATACTACAACTAATAAAACGAGAAGGACCTTTCTATGAAGTCATCAAAACAAGTTTGACTCAGCCTTCCACCCTTTATAAGGTAGGTAAAATGAGGACCCAGATTGTTGGGGGGGCAATAAGTTGACTTTGTAAAAAAAATATACAAATAGAATGAGACTATTGCCTTATACATTGTAAGCCGCCCTGAGTCTTCGGAGAAGGGCGGGGTATAAATGTAAACAAAAACCAAAAAAAAGAGAGACTTTAGCTTTTATAGGTTAGTAAACAAAACTAAAAGCTCTGGAAATGAAAGTATCATACACTACATAAATAAGGAAATACACAACAGCCAAAGTATTTGTATAAAATTTAATGATAAACATTGACCAGATGTGATTTTTCTTAGGCCACCTCATAATCTCTCTAAATTAAGGATAATTAATAACATAGAATGAGGTTATCACAATACAAATGGAAGGAAAGATTTATCTCCTTACAATTAGAAAACTATACTGAGACAAAATTTTCATTGCATTTGTTTTTCTGCTTTCAAGGAGGATTATAAGGATTACCTTGTTGTACCTTGATGAAGGTATCTTTTCTTTTATGTACATACACTGAGAGCATATGCACCAAGACAAATTCCTTGTGTGTCCAATCACACTTGGCCAATAAAAAAATTCTATTCTATTCTATTCTATTCTATTCTATTCTATTCTATTCTATTCTATTCTATTCTATTCTATAAAAGGGGGACACAGGACTGTCCAAAGTCATTTGACTGTTGCTTCATAATTCTCAAAATCTTGATGGAGAGGCTGAAGCTGAGCCCCAAAATCTCATAAACTTCCTTTTCCTTCTAATAAATTATTATAAAAGTTATTAACTATTTGGAGATGTCTTCACTATGGTTAATGGCAGGGATGACCCTTGTATTTTTTAACAGCCATTCCATATACAAGATTAGGCAATGAATCTTAATACTTCATTCTGCTGCAGGTACAAACTCTACTTAAGCCTGTTTTGGTTAATTAAAACAGGTAACAAACAATGGAAAAAGAGACTCCAATTGATCTACCCAGAAAACACACATCCTTTATCCCTAAACTTAGTCTTCTTTTCCTTGATACTTTGTTTTTTGTAAATGCTTGGCAAAAACCACATGGCTGCAGCCCTGCTTGAAACTTCACTACTCCTCACAACTTCATGCCATAAATGCACCAAAATTTACAATGCTACACACATACACAAAAAATCAAGTTGACCATTAAAATGGACAGAATTTCTGCCTTAAAGTAGTACAGAATTTCCACTCCAACTATAAACAAAGAAGAGCTCGGGAAAACTCCACCTTCTTTGCCTTTCTTTTGCCTTATATTTCTGAGTACAAAACATTTGTGGTGAAATCTGTTGGCTTTAAATGATCCTGAAAGCTGGTGTATGTGTGGGATTTAAAACTCCTTGAAATAGGGCATCCTGTTGTTTATACCAATTTCACTGGCATCAATTAAAATCGAACCAGCTTTCCTTAGGGAGTTACAATAGATACTGGAACTGCTGAAGCCCAGTGCACCTTAAAGCAATTATTTACTAAATTCATTTTAGTCCAATCCACCAACCCGACAAGAGATTCAAACTTAGCTGGCTTTTTAATCCTGTGCTCAAATTTAAAAGTAGCCCACCAGTATAACCAAACCCTCCATCGGGACTCTGCAGATGGGCCTGGGCGTCATCCCCAGCCTGAAATAAAACGGAATAATGGGAATTGTAATCCAGCACAGTCTGAGGACACTCGTTCGCTCCTTTTTTTTTTCTTTTTCTTTTAATGGGAGGGATATAAGAATAAACAGCAATTCTACAAAGTGAGAAGTATTAGCATTGACTATTAATAGCAGGAAGGATTCGACGTGTGTGTCACATAGTAATGCGACGGGGGACGGACGGAATAACTTCATACCCACATTAAGGGGGGCGACCCAGACCGCAGAATCAGCCCCACAAACCGGAGCTAACGTGAACGCGTTTTCCTCCTTCTGCCCCCATAGGCTTTCTTCCAGAAGAAGAGAAGGCAGCAAGATGACAGGCGCCCCTCTCCATCCCTGAGGCACTGCTGAAAGGGTCGCGGAATAGAAGCCAACGCGCCCTTTTCTGGCAGAAGCCGCAGGAAAGGAGGCTCTCTGCACATGCTCCGGAGCTCAGACTCTTCCGAGTCAGGACACAGGTGAGGCTTGGCGGCCAGGGATCCCTACTCACCGGCCCCAACGTCCACCAGCAGGTCGAGAAGAGCAGCAGCAGCGAGAGCTGCATCCCGTCCCAGCTTCTCGGGACTCGCGGCGACCTTCCTTGGCGCGGGCAGCCTCCCGCAGCCAGAGGGACATGCGGTCGTCGAGGCGGAGCTGCCCGTCTGCAGCCGCGCGCTTTTTACCACGGGGCTCAAGACCCCCCGCCCCCCGCACAGAGCCTTGACTGGCGCTCGCAGCCGGACGAAGAGCCGCCTCGCCTCGCCCACCCGTCCGCCCACACTGGGTCCGCCGCACTACCGCTGCGTGGTTTTGTGCGCTCTCCGGACTCCACCTTTCTCCCTCCTCGCCTGGTCCTTCTTTGGATTAAGTTGCGACTTAATTGCTCCCAGAGTTACTTCTTTTTACCCCCCGCCAGCCCCAAAAAGGGAGGGCGGGTGGAACCGAGGGGCAATGACAACCGTTCCCATTGAATCCATAGAAGGACCGTGTCATTAAGTTCTGCAGCAGTCTAGGATGCCTTGAGGCGGGGGACGGCGAAAGCTATACTCCAGCGCCTGGGGTGGGATGGGATAGGATGATGGCCCGTATCTCGCTTTCAGTAACTTCGTCGGGGTGTACAGAACTAAAGAACAACAGCTGCGTTGATCCGTTGGACGCCGGTGAGAATGGGGGGGGGGAGAGAAAAAAAAAACAACAACACCCCTAAGTCAGTAGTTTGGAAAATAATAATTGGATGAAGAAGACCTTCCATAATATTGTAGTATCCATGGGTGTGCAAGTTTTGGGTATCCTCCAGAGCCATTAAGAGGTAGAGGATCAAGGGGGAAAAGCCAAAATGTAGGTCAAAGGCTAGAGAGAGTGGAATGGCCACTATGGTGGACTGCCATCCTCACTTTCCAAGTTGGAGGTCTCCTCAACTTTGGAGTTGGTCTGTTGTCAGAGGGATTGGGAAATGGAATAACTTCCCTCCTCACTGGAGAGCAGGCCTCTGAACAGGACATCTCTGATTATAACAAATGGTTGAAAGAGACCCTCTCCCCAATATTTTATAGAGCTTTGATAAAGAAAACATGCCCAAAATGCAGTGGCCAATAGCTCAAATGTGAGTGCTTTGAACAGTTGAAGTGAAGTTAGATGATCAAACTAATCCAAATGTTGACCTCTGGGAATTAAAAAAACAAAACACACCAAAAGCGTTATAAATATGAAAAAAAAACAACCACCTCAATTTATAAGAAATTTATTCCAGGGAAATTCTATCTGATCTGGAAAATCTGTAATTGATTATTTAGATAATTAATAAAGACATGGTTGTATGTATCTTCAGCTATTCATCCTACAATATCACAGGCTTTCCCCATGAATTCTCTCTAGGTGCATAGAATTATGACCCAAGAAATTCTCAATCATTTCCCAAGACATCTGTTGATGGTAGATGAGAAAAGAGAGTTGCTTTTAATATGCATAACTGATGCATACTAAAAAAAGATACAAGTCATGAAAGATATATCCAAAATAAATGACACAAACATGCATATTATTATTATTTATCAATACACATAAATATTTGAAAGCAATATGGCACAAGTACTGTAGAACTATTCATGTTCCACCAACCCAAGAGAAGAATTTTGCAATGCTGCAGAGAAGGAAGGAACCAGTAGATCCTCCAATGTTGCTCTGCATGGTGAGAGATCCTGGATCCCATGTTTCCGCATTGTCTGAATAGCCACAAATTGCCATTCCTTTTCAACCCTCACATCTTGGGCATAAACTGTTTCAACTCCTACCCTCAAAACGATGCTACAGAGCACTGCACACATAAGAACAGTTTTTTTCCTGAACGCCATCACTCTGCTAAACAAATAATTCCTTAAAACTGTCAAACTATTTACTAAGTCTGCACTACAATTAATCTTCTCATTGTTCCCATCACCCAACTCCTTCCGCTTATGACTGTATGACTGTAACTTTGTTGCTTGTATCCTTACGATTTATATTGATATTGTTTCCTGATTGCTTATTTGTACCCTATGGCTATCATTAAGTGTTGTACCTTAGGATTCTTGATGAACGTATCTTTTATGTACACTGAGAGCATATGCACCAAGACAAGTTCCTTGGGTGTCCAATCACACTTGGCCAATAAAAAAAAAATCTATTCTATTCTATTCTTTCATATACTATTTGTACCAAATTTACTATCCAGATTCACCAGATCAAGAATTCACACACAAAACTATCACCTATTTCTGCTTCTGTTTTCAAGCTACACCAAAGAGTTGGAGGTTATTGAAAAATTACTACTGCCTGCCGAGCTAGCAAGAAGTCTGGAGGAAACCAGAAGAGAAAAGATTAAAGAACAAAACTAATCTTTAGAACACCATCCATTTAGAGTAAGACCAGCATTGGCACCTACTTGGCATTCTTGGCCAATAATTCCCAATAATTCAAAAGCTTGGCAAAGATCATTCTGTCAAGGCAGCTGTTTTGGTTTAGGTGACAAAAATCAGGAGGAGTGTGGTTGACTTTTCTTAGGAAGTCTGGTATCTTTTATATATGTAGGAATGCTGATGGCATAAGGTAAGAACACAGAAGTCATGAAACCTGATGTTCCAGTTTATTTGCTTTTATTATTTTTATAAATAACTCAAGATGGCAAAGATACCTAGTCAGGTGGGTTGGATTGAGAGAGAATGACTGGCCCAAAATTATCCAGCTGCTTTTCATGTCTAAAATGGGACTAGAACTCACAATCTCCTAGTTTCTAGCCTGATGCCTTAACCACTAGACCAAACTGGCTCTTTATCTGTTAGCTATTAGTTATTAGAGTTCCAATATTTGAAATAAGGGATGATCCACATTGCCTTTGTGTGTGTGTGTATTTTGGGTGGTACATATAAATGGTCAGGAATATTTCAATATCCTATATAACTTGGTGCATCTTTTTTAATCAGATTATATGGTTTTCTCTGATATATTCTTGTGGGATCCAAGTAGAGAACTTGGAAGAATGTGGCATTGAAGATTCCTTTTAATTTCCTGGATATAATTCACTTTATTTGCTTCCCAGAGTTGTTTTGGATAGTGAGATAAGGAAGGAAGGAAGGAAGGAAGGAAGGAAGGAAGGAAGGAAGGAAGGAAGGAAGATTAATTGGTAGCAAAAACTGCTCCTCCCCAACTTATTTAATGATCTATTCAACAAGTAACTATTAATTATTACATTCATTAATAATGAATTAATGTTGATTATTATTTTAAAATGGGTGGCGCGGTGGTTCAGTGGTTAAGACCCTGAACTTGTCAGCTGGAAAGATGGCAGCCCAGGTTTGAGACCCAAGAGCCACGTAATGGGGTGAGTTCCAATCCTCACCTCAGTTCCTGCCAACCTAGAAGTTCGAAAGCATGCAAATGTAGTAGATACAGTAGATAGGTATCACTTCAGTGGGAAGGTAACAGTGCTCCATGACATCATGTTGGCCACATGACCACAAAAATGTCTTCAGACAGCACTGACTTAATGGCCTTGAACTGGAGATGAGAACTGCCCCCTATAGTCGGCAACTATTAGTGGTGTAAAATCTGCAGGGACTTCTTTAATTTATTACCTTACAATTTTAAGGTAACTTGTTTGATTATGCCTCATTATCTACTAAAAGACAGACTACTGATTATCACCTCCAGTTCACATCTCAAATCACTCAATTACTTGATATGTTTCTGCCAATGACACCTCATTTTCTCAGGCCCTTGTTAGCAGATTCATACACACAACTACCCAACTTTGAAGCAAATCCTTACAAGCAACAAGAACCAACAAGACATAACATCAACATGAGAGCCAGAGAGCCTGCAACAAAGTCACATGTCTAATTTCCCCCCACATCTACACAAATAGTGCAATCATAAGCCCCAACAAGCAGATATTCAAGATTACAGACGTCTTCACATGCTCTTCCTGTAATCTCCCTCTGGATTCTACTTAGGAAAAAATCTCACAAAACCAAGAAAAGAATTAATGAACACAAGTTTGGTATTAAGATTCAAAACAAGGATAAAGGAATATCAAAGCTTTTCTAATTCCCAGCATACTCCATTGTAGAGTCCAAAGTGACTGTATTACTTTAGGCAGGGGTGGGTTCTACTTACCTCCACTACTGATTCGCAATGGGAGCGTGCACACTTTTGCGCATGCACAGAATGTCTGGCCGGGTGGGCGGAGCCTCCCGCTGCCATTACTACCAGTAAGAAGAACCAGACTGAACTGGGAGCAACCCACCACTGACTTTGGGAAATCAGGAGTATATCAGCGCTATTGCTGTTGCATTGTATTCCCAGGAGTCAAGTATTGTTGGACTCCACGTCTATCAAAAAGTTTGACACCATCTCAGAACCAACACAATGGACTTTCAACACATTACAATTGTTAATTGACAAGGTACTTATCTGTCTCACTTGCATCCTTCGTCTGCATAACCAACCTATTTTCCCTCCCTTTCTTCATCTCTTGTTCTTCCCTTCCATTTCACCCTATTTAAGTCCCACATCGGTCTAGACATTCTGTGTCTCCAATGAAATAAACTGCCAAAAATGTGTTAATCAGAAAAAAATGCTACCAGATTCCTTCTGCCTTTTGAGCAAAGATCAACGTCTGGACCAGCAGTTCTGATATAGCTATGAATCTAGATGTCCCTTTAACATACAATGACATCCTAAGTCAGCATGTATGTGTGGCTTTAGGAAGCTTTAAGAAGAGCAGAGAACTCATCGCTTGGTGCTTTCTATCCAGATCTCAAACTTGGGACTGATTTAGAAGCTTCTTAGCACACAGCATCCAATGGTGCATTTTTCTTCTTTTTTTCTTTCTGCACATTTCAAGCAGCTGAGTCACCTTTATGACTAAGTAACTGGACAAGAAAGCTCAAATCCTTGCCAAATTCTTCGCCATTGTCATTCTTCTCCATCCAACACTTGCATTCAGCTACTGCTGTTTAACTGCATAAAGAGAAGCGAGACAGAGAGAAGACAAAGTATGTGTGCAGGTAGCATCATTCCAAATATTTGGCTTATTTTGTAACTAGTTGACTGTTTCAGAATGTTGCTTGTATCCAAGACCTTTCATGTTTTTTTTAAAGCTGAGTTTAGACAATGGTCCAAGAGATGAAATTGAAACGATATGTGAACCTAGCCTTAAAATTTCCCTTGAACAGATGGAGAGATAGCCTGGTTTCCCATCTCATTTTAGGGTATCCCACGAAGATCATTAGAGCCAATGAGACTTAAATCCATCAGACAATAGCTAGTGCTCAAGTTATGGCCATAATGGAGCCTGCCCATTCTGGTCGTAATTCATAACTCACAAGTTGTAAATTGGCTTACCCATGTGACTAACCCGATTATACTACCTTTTGGGGGATGGTTGTTAAGCGAATCATGGAGTTGTTAAGCAAATCCATAGTCATTAGGCAAATGCCACAGACATTAACCAAACTAATGATTTGCTCTGGGCACAGTTTTCCCAGGGCATAAAAGTAAATGCCTATTTTTGGCAAAAATGTCATAAAACCAAGACATGTGATTCAGTGGTGAATTTAAATTTTTTTTGCTACCGGTTCTGTGGGTGTGGCATGGTGGGCAGGGATACAGTAAAATCTCCATTTCCTCCCAATCACCTGGGACTCAGGAGGCAGAGAATAGATGGGGTGGGGCCAGCTGGTATAAATTGGTTCTCCAAACTACTCAAAATTTCCACTACTGGTTCTCCAAAACTGGTCAGAATCTGCGGAAACCCACCTCTGATGTCATTGCAGGATGCTGCAAATGCAGCTCACTTACCAACTGGCTAACGTGCAGGCACGCGACTCTGTGTGTGTGTGTGTGTGTGTGTGTGTGTGTGTGTGTGTGTGTGTGTGTGACTTCTGGAACTTTGAATCCGAGTCATAAGTACCTCCAGGAAGTTCCACCATGACTTTGAGTGGTTGCTAAGGGATCAGTCGTAAGTGGAGAACTATCTGAACAGCATTAGTCCTATAACACAAGAGAACTTATATAAATCACCATAAACAGCCCATGATACGCACCCACTGCCCTTCTTTCATTTCTCACCTAGACAGACTGTTTTGTTGTTTCCAACGGGAAAGAAAAGATGTTGTGTAAATGCCTGGTTCCTTAGTATTGAAATAAAGTGTCTAGAGTACTATATAGGAAAATAATAGAATTGGAAGGGACTTTCTAGTCCAATTCTTTGCTCATTTCTACTCCAAGAGAGAAGATAAAAACACAATTGCAATACTCTCTTAAAGTCACAAATGTAGTGTGTGAAACTTTGCACACAAAGCATACATAATTAGTTTTTTTTCTTTTGGGTGGGGTGTTACAAATAAAAATCTAATCTAAATTGTTAGAGCTTTACAATGTTTACAACTTACACAGTTCATTTAATGACTTTTCAAAGCAACAATGGCACTGAAAAAAGTTACTTTTGGCCGGTTTTTATAATTATGACCTTTGCAGCAGCCCCATAATCATGTGATCAAAATTCAGATGCTTGGCAATTGGTTCATATTTATGACCGTTGCTGTGTCTCCACATCATGAGATTCCCTTTTGAGATATTCTGACAAGCAAAGTCAATGGGGAACCCAGATTCACTTAACAACCGTGTTATTAACTTATCAACCGCAGTGATTCACTTAACAGCTCTGGCAAGAAAATTCATGAAATGGGGCAAAACTCACTTAACAAATGTCTTGCTCAACAACATCAATTTTGGGCTCATTTGTGGTCAATTGTGTGCTATTAAATTTAATCTTTAATGGATAAGGATGAAAGTATTATGTACTTCACTATGGGAAATGCTATCCACTAATCCTAACACCAACTTTAAAGACTTTTAAAGACAAATTAATCCACTGCACAAAAGCACTTCACTTCAGTTATACCATAAAGTCGGGTCTGCCTCTAAATCTGTGGGATTTTAATCTGGTTCATAATCAGACAGAACCATGATTTGCTTAACTGTGGTTTACACTAACCAGTGAATAAAGTACAATATCTGCCACAGAAGAATACGGAAAGATATACAGCATGATTTAGAAAGCTTAGCAACTAATTTATTACAAGACGTTGATTATATTCCAATCTGTTCTGATTTAGGAGAAGGCATCTTCACGCATCCCCCCAAAAAGCCACACAAATTTTACTTCATGTTTAATGGGGTCCTGGGAGATATTGGGTGAATTATTTTTTTTTATTTTTTTTATTTATTTATTTTTGTCACAACAATATACACAAACAATTGTCATAGATAAAACAACATATTTTGAAGAAAATATACTAATATGTATAAAAATATGCATCAACTATATCAATTTGATATGATGATGGGAACAATAGGACAGGAACGGTAGGCACTTTTGTGCTCTTATGCACGCCCCTTACAGCCCTCTTAGAAATGGGGTGAGGTCAATAGTAAACAGTTTTTGGTTGAAGATTTTGGGATTTTGAGTAGAGACTATGGAGTCAGGTAATGAGTTCCAAGCGTTAACAACTCTGTTACAGAAGTCATATTTTCTGCAATTTTCTGCAATGAAGCAGTTGACATTTAGTTTGAATCTATTGTTTGCTCTTGTAATATTGCGATTGAAGCTGAAGTAGTCTTTTATAGGATGGATATTGCAATAGATGATTTTGTGTGTTAAACACAGATCATGTCAAAGTCGACGGAGTTGTAAGTTTTCTAATCCCAGGATTTCAAGTCTGTTGGTATAAGGTATTTTGTGGTTTTCGGAGGAGTGAAGAACTCTTCTAGTAAAATATTTCTGGACTCTTTCTATTGTATTTATGTCAGAGATGTGGTATGGGTTCCAGATGGATGAGCTGTATTCAAGAATAGGTCTGGCAAATGTTTTGTATGCTCTAGTTAGTAGTGTAGAGTTTTTAGAAAAGAAGCTGCATAAAATTAGGTTTACAACTCTTAGGGCTTTTTTCGCTATGTATAACATAACATAACATAACATCAGAGTTGGAAGGGACCTTGGAGGCCTTCTAGTCCAACCCCCTGCCCAGGCAGGAAACCCTACACCATCTCAGTCAGATGGTTATCCAACATTTTCTTAAAAATTTCCAGTGTTGGAGCATTCACAACTTCTGAAGGCAAGTCGTTCCACTTATTAATTGTTCTAACTGTCAGGAAATTTCTCCTTAGTTCTAAGTTGCTTCTTTCTTTGATCAGTTTCCACCCATTGCTTCTTGTTCTACCCTCAGGTGCTTTGGAGAACAGCCCGACTCCCTCTTCTTTGTGGCAGCCCCTGAGATATTGGAACACAGCTATCATGTCTCCCCTAGTCCTTCTTTTTGTTAAACTAGACATACCCAATTCCTCCAACCGTTCTTCATATGTTTTATCCTCCAGTCCCCTAATCATCTTTGTTGCTCTTCTCTGCACCCTTTCTAGAGTCTCAACATCATTTTTACATCGTGGCGACCAAAACTGGATGCAATATTCCAAGTGTGGCCTTACCAAGGCATTATAAAGTGGTACTAACACTTCACGTGATCTTGATTCTATCCCTCTGTTTATGCAGCCCAGAACTGTGTTGGCTTTTTTAACAGCTGCTGCACACTGCTGGCTCATATCTAAATGGTTATCCACTAGGACTCCAAGATCCCTCTCACAGGTACTACTATTGAGCAAGGTACCACATATACGGTACTGGTGCATGTAGTTGCAGTGAGCTTTGGCACTAAGGTCATTTGATATGAGAACTCCAAGATCTTTGACAGGGTGGGAGTCATCATTAGGTAAATGTCCATCAAGTTTGTACTTGATATAAGGGTTCTTTTTTCCAATATGTAAGACTGAGCATTTGCTGGTTGAGATTTAGAGTTGCCAAGTTTTAGACCAATCGGAAATTAAGTCAAGGTCTTCTTGAAGGGTAGAAGTATTATCAGTGGTATTAAATAGTTTGACATCGTCAGCAAAGAGAACACAATAACTTGAGATGAGGTCGCAGAGATCATTTATGTATAGTATGAAGAGTGTTGGTCCAAGAACACTACCTTGGGGAACACCACTTTTGACAGGAACAGGATTAGATATAGTGTTGCCAATTTTGACCACTTGTTGTCTGTTTGACAGGAAGGCATTTATCCAATTGTGAAGAGGTCCCGAAATGCCGTAGGATTTTAGTTTGAGGAGTAGTTTATCATGTACTACTGAATCAAAAGCTTTGCAGAAGTCTATGTAGATTGCATCTATTGCTTTTCCTTGATCAAGGTTTGTAGTCCATATGTTTTTGCAGTGGAGAAGTTGTAGATTACAAGACATTTTTTTTCTGAAACCAAATTGTTTATTAGAGAGAAGGTTGTTTGTTTCGAGATGAAGTGTAATGGATTGGTTTATGATGGATTCCATTACTTTGCATGAGACACAACATAGGGAGATAGGTCTGTAATTTTCAACAAGGCATGTTGAAGATAGGGATGACTGTGGCTAGAGACCAGAGTTTTGGAAGGGAACTAGTTTTGAAGGCTTTATTAAAGATAATGCTTAGGGGTTCAGCTATATTAATTGAAAGTTTTTTTAAAAAGTATGCACATAGTCCATCTGGTCCAATAGATAATGATGGTTTCAGGTTGCGAAGGGCTTTTTCAACATTATCTTCTGTAAAGTCCACGTGTGTTAGGTCATTGTTTTCTTCTGTGGAGTCTATATGTGTTGAGTCGTTGTTAACATTTTTGATACGATTGAGGAATGCTGGATATGAGCCATCACTGTTTACAAAGACTGAGCCGAAGAATGTGTTAAAGAGGTTTGCTTTAATTGTTTCGTCAGTACATTCTTTACGTTAGATTCTTTTAGTGGTGGAATGGTTCTTGTTTCTTTTAGTTTATTGTTTACAAAATTATAAAAAGCACGACTGGAATTGGTGCGTAGAAGGTTTTCTTCTTGTTTAGTGTGGTAAGTGTTACATTCTGTTTTTATTTGGTTGCAAATATTTTTGTAGCGGTTTTTGAAGTTTGTTACATAACCTTTTTTTTTTTTCCAGAGGGATTTTTTTTGGATTGCAGCTTTTTTATTGATATGGGAAATTTGCTTTTCCTATTGATTTTGGTGATGATTTGTGGTACATATAGTTTGATGATTTTATTAATTTCAAGTAGGAATACTTTATAGTGGTCTTCTGTAGTGATACAGGTTGAGAATAGATTATGCCAGTCAAGAAATGAGAGATCATTGTTTATAAGGTCATAGTTGGCTTTTTTAAAATTGTAGTTTGGAGTACTATTGTTGAGATGATTTATGCGAGGGCGTATGCTTAAATAAAAGTCTATCATGCAGTGGTCGCTGTTGGAAAAGGGTTCTTTTACTTGTAGTCCATAAATAGAGTTTGCGTTATTACAAAAGATGAGGTCGAGGCAGTTCTTGAGTCTAGTATTGTTAGTTACTAATTGTTGAAGGCCTAGGTTTGTAACTGCATTGTATAGAGTAGTATGGATTGTTCGGTTGTACATTCATTTGTTATCCAGTTTATAGAAGGTAGATTTAGGTCTCCCAGAAAGAATTATGTTATATATTATAATTATATTGTATATTTGGGGGTATCAATTCAACTGTTCTATTTATCCTCTGTTTAGGTGGTCTACATTTAAGGTATAACAAAATATTAAATAAGAGAGTAAGACTTTTTTAAATAAATAAAGATGCTGCAGAAAATAAGGAGTTAATGGAGCCCAGATAATATTCTGGCTGTGTCTTTAGCTGCAAAGAAACTGTGCTGAATGATAGAGAGAGAGAGAGTACTTTAAATAATAAGTAATACAAGTCAGTCTTGCATACAGATTACAACAATACTGTTGACTATTGATTTAATGGAAAGCATTATTTAAACACCGTGATTTATGACTCCATTAAATAAGATAGAAAGGGAGTCCTTTTTTCACTTGATAGATAATGTGAAATACGAAAGACAGTGCTGGGCTTTTGGCAACATATTTTTAGGACTTCTCTTCATTCTGGAATCAAGGCTGTTGTTGATTAGGTAATAGTGTCACACTTTATTCAAACACATCATTTTGAATGATTTCTCTTAATTCTGTGCATGGAACAGAAAGAACAAATAAGATTTAGTTTTGTTTAACTTTCCTAAGACAGGAAAAATCAGCTTCTGTATTCTCAAAGATGGAAACAGGCTATTTTAGTCTTTTTCTTCACAGAATGCCATTGTGTGACAATTTGCAACTTGGGAAGTTCAAAATTAGGCTCACACTTCGAAATGAATTCTGAGAAATTTAGCACATGGAGAACATAGGCAATAACGTCAGCTACTGAGGGGAATGTTTGAGATTCATTTAGAAGCTTGGAATTTATTGAAATAGCAGTTTCTTCAAAACCTATTCAGAAACAAGATCTTGAAAACTAGTCTTACAGTGGATTAGTGGAAGGATGTACCATTGCCTGACATTCTATTTTATTGGACAGATTCCTTCCCTCGCAAAGATCAGCAGAAGAAATGGCACAAATGACAACTAAGAGATCAAACAAGCTTAAAAGGAAAAGCTAAAAGGGAGAAAGTAAAAAAAAAAAAAAGGCAGAATTTTACGCTGAATCTTGATTATTTCTGATTTTGCAGACTTGAAAAACACATACATTGCTCCTATATTTATTTGCATTATTTTTATAAGAAACAAACAAAAAGGAAACTGAAAAGTGTAAGCCAACAATCTTGTTCCTATATTTAGAAGTCATTCACTTGGTCCTTCTTTGCCCCATTTATTTTCCTGAATTTTTACCAGCTGAGTATCATCTCAATTATTTCTTTGGATAACTGCCCAAGAATAAATTTCAGTTAATCCTTGACCTACAACCAGAATTGAGACCAAAATTTCCATTGCTAAGCAAGGCAATGACTTTAAGTGACTTGCTCCATTTTATGACCTTTCTTGCTATTGTTATTAAGTGAATTTGGCAACCCCATGACCCTGGGATACTGCAATCATATTAAATATATACCAGGTGCTAAGCTCTGAATTGTGATCATATGATGATGGGGATGCTGCAATGAAAGTCTGAAAAACTATTATAAATCCCTTTTTTCAGATTGTTCAGTTGAACGGTCCCAAAATGAATGGTTGTAAGTAGAGGATTACCTGAAGAGGTAAGCTAGGGTGTTTTATTTATTTATTTTATTTATTATTTAAATTTCTATACCGCCCTTCTCCCGAAGGACTCAGGGCGGTTTACAGCCAGAATAAAACAATCAATATAAAAGTTAAAACCAATTTAAAAACAAAAATTCAAAGTTGACTAGACCATTTAAAACCAATAAAAACCCCATTAAAACCATTAAAAACCATTAGGCCAGTCCTGCGCGATGAAACAGAAATGTTTTCCGCTCATGTCGAAAGGTGCGGAGATCAGGGAGTTGGCGAATATCCGGTGGTAGCTCATTCCAGAGGGTTGGTGCCCCCACAGAGAAGGCCCTCCCCCTGGGGGTCGCCAGCCGACATTGTCTGGCCGACAGCACCCTGAGGAGACCCTCCCTATGGGAGCGCACTGGTCAATGGGAGGCTGCCGGTAGCAGCAAGTGGTCCCATAAGTAACCCGGTCCTATGCCATATCCTTGACATATTCTTGGATAGCAAGTGTTGCCTTCTAGTAAATGGGCGCCTTGTGACTTTGTGCATGCCTTCCCTACGAGAAGCTCATATTATAAATATACAAACTTCTTATGACACATTATAAGAAAAAGGTCACAACAATCTCTTAAGTGCAAAATATGCTCATTAGCCCCAAGATTTGCTTATCTTTGATTTTAAAAAATAATTAAAAAATGGTGCCAATTTCAAAGTCCAAGTTAAAAAGATATTTAACTGCTTTGGCAAAAGAAACTGAGATAAGATTTTTTTTTTCCTTAGAATAGTTAGCAGTGCCAAATATTTCCTATGTGCAGTCCAGAAAGAGTTATTGTACAGTGACAGTATGGTCACTTCAAAGACCTGACTGAATTTGAGATACTTATAACACAAAATACAGAACTCCTACTATTGTAGAATTTATGTATAAGTTGCTCCTAATATGGTATGATCAAATGGACACAAAAGTTAAACAGAAAAATTGATATGCATTAAAGGAATATCAACTGAAGTAAAAAAAACTAAATCCATGGTGAATAATACAGTAAGGGAAATTTGGTACAAGATGTTCCTACACCAGTACATTATCTTTGTGGTGATTGATAGAATGAACAACCTGTATTCAGAAAATTCTTGGAAATGCAAAAATCAAATCGGAAAGCTTTACCATATCTGATGGCAATGACATAAAACACGGGTCTCCAACCTTGGTCCCTTTAAAACTCGTGGACTTCAACTCCCAGAATCCCTCAGTCAGCAAAGCTGGCTGAGGAACTCTGGGAGTTGAAGTCCACGAGTCTTAAAGGGACCAAGGTTGGAGACCCTTGACATAAAATTTAACTATTCTGAAAAATAACGTAGGATGTAATAACTCTTAAATACGGAGCTTCTCCTGCTACAGGTAGTCCTCGACTTATAACAATTCTTTTGGTGACCATTTGAAATTACAAGGGCACTGAAAAAAGTGACTTGCAAGCATTTTCCATACTTATGACCATTGCAGCATTCCCAAGGTCATATGATCAAAATGTAAACTCTTGGCAAATGGTTCCTATTTATGACAGTTGCAGTGTCCTGGGGTCACGTAATCACCTTTTGCAACCATCAGACGAGCAAAGTTGACTTTGTATATAATATACAAATGGATGAAGACTATTGCTTAACACAGTGTAAGCCACCCTGAGTCTTCGGAGAAGGGCGGGATATAAATTAAAAACAAAAACAAAAACAAATGTTAAGCGAATCACTGCAAAATAAAAAGTCATTTTATGACTTTTCAAGAAAAGTCATAAAATGAGGCAAAATTCACTTAAATGTCTCACTTAGCAACATAAATTTTACACACAATTGTGGTCGTAAGTCAAGGATTAGCTATAGTAGATATTGTTCTGTTAACTATTACTAAATCTTAGATATCTAAAATTACTTTGAGCTGGCTTTATATAATTGTTGTCAGGATAATTTGTTTTCTACTGGAAATCCCACTTAATTCCTTCATTAGAGAAATGACAACTTAATGGTAGTACACATTTATATCTCAAAGAAATATATCAAGTAAATATTTAAAAAATAAATAAAATTGAGGTGAGAGTCACTATTAATAATTTAAAATCACACTTTTCTACAGACTGATTGTTCTTGTTCATTTCTTTTCTATGTGGGATAAATAGCTCTCTCTACTAAAGTTTTATAAAATGAAGATAAAGTAAATTAAGGACAAAATATTCATTTTGTTAGGTTCTTTGACTCTAAGCAAGTTAGGTTCTTTCACTCTAAGTGTCCTCCTATTTCACCTATCCCAGAAATGGTTGGGATAATGGAATGTGTTTTCACAATTTTTTAAAAAAACTCATTTGTTTAGCTTTTCTGAGGTTACTTGCAAAAACCATAGCAGCTATGCATTATAAGTGTGAGAGGAAGAGTGCATGTTTAAACAGAAAAAATGTGCGTGTGTGTGCATATATGGTTTTTAAATAAACTGAGCTGAATTTCCAATAGAGGCTCCATTTATTTTCACATGTAATTAGTCTCTTGCTTTTTGGAATATCTTATTTCTGAAATTTATTTCACCTTCCCAAATGATCCCAAAGCAAAAATCTATCCTTTGCCAAGCCAGTGTTCTTAAGACAAATGCATTTCTATATTTATAGTTTCTGTGCGACATCTTTCCATAATAATTGCTAAAAGCAAATCCATTTTAAAACTTTCGCCTTTTTACTATAAACACTCAAGAGGAACTTCCATAAACTGTGGAAGACTAGAGAATGTTGTAGAGTACTAGGGATTTATAAGATAAATTGCAAAAATAAAAATAAAAAATGGACATAGACAAACATTTCTATTTCTGTTTTATCCATCCATCCGTCTGTCCGTCCATCCATCCATCTGTCTCAAGAGAAGATACAAATAATTATTTACTTTCTTTGCCTTAGGACCTTATATAAGATCCACATTCCAATAGGTTTCTTTCTCCTGAAAGAAACATATTTTTTCCTTATTTCCTTGGCCTTTGTACCTTTTTCAAATTGGCTAGACAGCTACTCTGTCTAATAAATTGGAGTGCAGAAATTGAGACATAAAGAACTCTTGAATCATTTCTGCACTATTTAGGGAATGTGTCCAATACAGTGAAGTAAGATTGACCAGATGGATTTACAAGTGGGAGCAATTTATTCTATACAGCCATCATATAATATTTTGATCAGGAGCACATGATTCAGTTGCAACTTTAAATGTAAAAACTTGCAGTTGAAATGCAACAGATGGTTACACTAGTATGGCAATTATATATATTTTTTCTCTTTTCAATTTTTTAAGGACAAAAGTCCATTGCTCAGGAAACTTACACATTTCTTTTCCTAATGCTTTTAGGATGTGCTAATTTGACTACTGAGATAATGGCATGAAAACTTATATTCCACTTCCATAAGCAAAGAATTGCCTCATGTAAGATGGTTGCTGATGTACCTGTTCTTGTGTGCCTGTGTTTTCCTGCCAGTAATCATCCTCTGCAATGAATGGTTATTAATTTATTTCCTGGAATAACCTTCCTTTCTTCCTTCCTTCCTCTCTTCCTTCCTTCTTTCCTCCCTCCCTCCCTTCTTTCTTTCCTTTCTTTCTCTTTCTTTCTTTCTTTTCCAGTAAAAACATAAAATCACAAAAATGATATCATCATAAATATCACCCAGAAACCAAGATGACAACCATCTCAACCATCCCACAGACCATGTTATCTTTTCTGACTCCACATATCTGGTGGTCCAGCTCAGTCTTTGAAGTCATCTAAAAGACCATCAGAATTGGGACTAATCTAACCTTTGGGGAGATTTATTTATATATTTGCTTTCTATAGATGAACCAAAGAGTAAAATTCACATGTATGGAAGTAAAACAACTTCCATTTGTACAAATGACGATTTGGGTTTTTTTCCCTCCCTATCTTTTAATTATTTTACTTTATTCATATTCGAAAAATTATTGAATAATAATAATTTATGAGACTCCTGCCATTTGAAAACTAAATAAATGTTGCAGAGGTTCTGCTGGCATGTAATTCGTTTGATGTCAAAAAATAATGGCCCATTATTGCAGGTTTTTAAAATCAGTTCCAGAATAATAAAGGCAAAATATTTCAAAGTCATTTTTCAAATGTTTTTTCCCTACAGCCCTAGGTCATAAGGTACCAATTTTATTATAATAGTTTTCTTCTGTGGCAGAATTGCATGCTGTGCTGTTCTCAGGAAAAAAAAAAACATAAATAAAGCAAGGCATCATTAAGAAAAAATCTACACCTAACTCTCTCTTTTCCATCTCTTTTGGAAATAAAGCACTTAAGAAATTATTGGGGCTACCTATTAGAGCTTTTTGAAATTTTTGGAAATATGTTTTCACATTTTTATTAATATTTTTGTAAACTACAGAGTCTGGGAATATTAAAAAGTCAAGAATGCAACACATTCTTTAACATGAATTTGTGATGCATAGGCAAAGGTCTTATAGTATCTCCTTTCATATAATAATTATTTTATATTTCCATTCATAAAGTTAAGTTTGCAAAATAATAATTTGTCCATATAATTTTCTCCCAAATTTTTTGGGATTAATTTAATAGCAACTGAACACACTGAGGAAAGACTGTCCTGGATGAATATTTATTTATTTTTATTTTATTTATTTATTTTTGTCAAGCATGTATTAGATAACAGATGTAAGTATAAACATGATTATGAATACATGAAATGAATATGAACAAAAGGGGACATTAGGACAGGGATGGTAGGCACGCTGGTGCTCTTATGCACGCCTCTTACAGACCTCTTAGGAATGGGATGAGGTCAACAGTAGACAGTCTTAGGTTAAAGTTTTGGGGGTTTGGGGAAGAAACCACAGAGTCAGGTAGTGCATTGACCACTCTGTTGCTGAAGTTTTATTTTCTGCAATCAACTTTGGAGCGGTTTACTTTAAGTTTGTATCTATTGTGTGCTTGTGTATTGTTGTGGTTGAAGCTGAAGTCATTGACAGGTAGGATATTGCATAAGGCAGCGTAGTTCTAAATTGTCTAAGCCAAAAATTTCAAATCTGGCGGCATTAGGTATTCTGTTGCAAGCAGAGGAGTGGAGGACTCTTCTTGTGAAATATCTCTGCACTCTCTCGATTGTATTTATGTCCAATAAACAGTGCGGGTTCCAGACAGATATTAATAATAGCATCCAACCCAGATAAGATGCTAAACATTGGTGGGATGTTTTGTTTGTTTACTTGCTTCTTTGTAAAGGTAAAGGTTCCCCTTGCACATATGTGTTAATCGTTCCCGACTCTAGTGGGTGGTGCTCATCTCCATTTCAAAGCCAAAGAGCCAGCGCTGTCCGAAGATGTCTCCGTGGTCATGTGGCTGGCATGACTAAATGCCAAAGGTGCATGGAACGGTTTACCTTCCCACCAGAGGTGGTCCCTATTTTTCTACTTGCATTTTTTACGTGCTTTCGAACTGCTAGGTTGGCAGAAGTAACCTAGTAACAGGAGGTCACCCCATTATGCAGCACTAGGGATTCGAACCGCTGAATTGCCAACCTTCCAATCAACAAGCTCAGCATCTTAGCCACTGAGCCACCATGTCCCTGCTTCTTTGTACCCTACCCGTATTATTTTAACACATCCAATTAACCTTCTTCCTCCTGTTTTCCCTATAACAACCCCGTGAGTTGAATTGGGCTATGAGAGTGTGATTGGCCCAAATTCACCTAGCCAGCTTTTATGCCTAAAGTGAGAGTGTCTCCTGGTGATTGGCCCAAAGTCATCCAGCTTTTCATGGAGTCACTAGAACTCATTCTCTACAACTTTCTAGCTTGGTACCTTAACTACTAGACCAGTGATTCTTAACCTTTTCTCCACCAGAGACGCACTTTAAATGCTTTTTGTGACCATAGCCCATGGCCACGGAGCACCAAAATTTAACTCAAGATTTAAATCATAACATTTCATCAAGCCTTCACGGATTCCCTGTGATGACATTTCGGGCTGCTGGAGGTCAGGAACCACAACTTGAGAATTAGACCAAATTAACCATACAGCTATAGTAGGGGTCTCCAACTTTGGTCCCTTTAAGACTTGTGCACTTCAACTCCCAGAGTCCCTCAGCCAGCAAAGCAAAGCTGGCTGAAGAACTCTGGGAGTTGAAATCCACAAGTCTTAAAGGGACCAAGGTTGGAGACCCCTAAGCTATAGCATTCTTGGCTCTGCTTTGTTAGGTTGTCAAATTTAAAATTTTAAAAAACTCATAACAGAATTTGGAATCAAGGTCTTGATGTTCACCATTTAAGCCGGATCTTAATATTCTTAGCATCTTCTTCCTAGCAACTAATTGCCAGCCATAATTAGGTTTTTGTGAGAAGCATGGTGAAAATAGGTAGAAAATAGCAATAATAAAAATATACTCCAAACAGAAGAAGGATTTTACATTATGAAAAATAGATCTAACCCCCTTTAGTCTCCCACATTTAGTCTAGTCCAAGAAAATATTTAATATTTTGATCTTGCAGCTGTAGAGCTATTAAGTTTCTTTCACTCACGAAAGTAAAATTTATGTTCTAGAAAAGATTATGGGATGAAAACGTATTCTAGCAATAAAGATTTAATTTGAATGTCTTCTGTATTTTACAAACAACAGGATGTCACAACACATTCAAGTAAAAAAAAATGCAGCAGGATCCAATCTGGGTTGGTCATTGGAAGCAGCGGTTTTGTCTTCTGAGCTTTTGGATTTGTGCTGGAGCCCATTTTCAGGGAACTTCTCTCTAGCAAAGTATGTGGTGTTCTGTGTGTGGTATTTATATATTTATACGGCGTCTGTTTTATGTGGCTTTTTAGATGCTGATTAGGGTGTGTTGATGGCTGGTTTTTGTTGACTGTCGTTTGCTTGTGCTGCCCAGCTCTTGCTTTTTAAGTATTTGATTAGCTGATGGAAAATCAACACTCCTTTTGACTGACAAGTGGCCCATTTCCCAGGGTTCAAACACTTCCCTGGCTGTTTTTGTGCCTGCTTGTTCAACAATCTTAGTAGCTGCAAAGTTGAATGTATGCCCTTGTTAATTGCAGTGTGAGGCTACCAAAGAGTTCAGGTCTCCTCGTCTGACCACTTGCTTGTATCCTTGCAATCTGGTGGTTAGTTTCCTCCCTATCTGTCCTACATAGTCACAGGGACAATTCATACAGGGTTTCTGTAGATTACATTGAAAGTACCTCATAAGTCCAAGTGATCTTTACCAGTGGTGGGTTGCTACCGGTTCGCCCCAGATTGGGCAAACCCTTGGCAGTGGTGGGAGGCTCTGCCCACCCACCTGGACATCTCTGCGCATGCGCAGAAACGTTGCATGTGCACCCACAAGTGAATCGGTAACGGGCAAAATTGAAACCTTATACACTGTAAGCTGGCCTGAGTCTTCGGAGAAGGGCGGGATATAAATGTAAATGTAAATGTAAATGTAAATGTAAATGTAAAACAAACAAACAAAACCCACTACTGATCTTTACAATGTATAATTTGTATATTAGCTTCTGGACGTTGTGCAATGCCCACTTCCAGATTTCTGAAACTGTGTTCTGCAGCTTCTGAAATGTTTTTGATGTATGGCAAGGTATGCCATGTGGTGGGTCTAAGAAGAACATTTAATGAAACAGAATTTTGAAGATCTGATTTGTTTTATTCACATTTCTTACAATTAGTAAGTTCAGAGAGATGCCATATAGTTTTTTGTAATTAAATGTGACACACAACCTTTGGGTAAGTGAGGGACACAGTAACTAGGAAGAAGAACAATAAAAATGGAAAAAGTTGACATATGTGAAGATTGGATTGTTAAGTTATAGAATAGAATAGAATAGAATAGAATAGAATAGAATAGAATAGAATAGAATAGAATAGAATAGAATAGAATAGAATAGAATAGAATTTTTTATTGGCCAAGTGTGATTGGACACACAAGCAATTTGTCTTGCTGCATATGCCCTCAGTGTACATAAAAGAAAAGATATGTTCATCCAAAAAAAAAAAAACAGATCCAGGAAACTACAGACCTATCAGCCTAACCTCAATACCAGGGAAGATTCTGGAAAAGATAATCAAGCAACGAATCACCGAACACCTAGAAGCAAACAAAATAATAACCAAAAGCCAACATGGGTTTGTCAAAAACAGATCATGCCAGACTAATCTTATTGCATTGTTTGACAAAGTAACAAAATTAGTGGACCAGAGGAATGCTGTCGATATAATTTACTTGGACTTCAGTAAAGCATTTAATAAAGTAGACCATAACCTACTACTAGATAAAGTAGAAAAATGTGGGTTAGACAGCACCACCACCAGATGGATTCATAACTTGCTGACCAACCACACTCAACGTGTAGTCCTCAACGGAACTACATGGAGGGAAGTATGCAGTGGAGTATCCCAAGGCTCTGTTTTAGGCTCAGTACTCTTCAACATCTTCATCAATGACTTGGACGAGGGGATAGATGGGGAACTCATCAAATTTGCAGATGACACCAAGCTGGCAGGAATAGCCAACACTCCAGAAGATAGGTTCAAGATGCAGAAAGATCTTCACAAACTTGAACATTGGGCACTATCTAACAAACTGAAATTCAACAGTGAAAAAAGTAAGGTTCTACATTTAAGCCAAAAAAACAAAAACAAAATGCATAGGTACCAGATATGTGGTACCTTGCTCAATAGTAGTAACTGTGAGAGGGATCTTGGAGTCCTATTGGACAACTATTTAGATATGAGCCAGCAGTGTGCAGCAGCTGCCAAAAAAGCCAACACAGTTCTGGGCTGCATAAACAGAGGGATAGAATCAAGATCACATGAAGTATTAATACCACTTTATAATATCTTGGTAAGGCCGCACTTGGAATATTGCATTCAGTTTTGGTCACCACGATGAAAAAAGGATGTTGAGACTCTAGAAAGAGTGCAGAGAAGAGCAACAGAGATGATTAGGGGATTGGAGGCTAAAACATATGAAGAACGGTTGCAGGAACTCGGTATGTCTAGTTTAATGAAAAGAAGGACTAGGGGAGACATGATAGCAGTGTTCCAATATCTCAGGGGTTGCCCCAAAGAAGAGGGAGTCAAACTATTCTCCAGTGCACCTGAGGGTAGAACAAGAAGCAATGGATGGAAACAAGGAGAGATGCAACTTAGAACTAAGGAGAAATTTCCTGACAGTTAGAACAATTAATCAGTGGAACAACTTGCCTGCAGTAGTTGTAAATGCTCCAACACTTGAAATTTTTAAGAAAATGTTGGATAGTCATTTGTCTGAAATGGTATAGGGTTTCCTGCCTGGGCAGGGGGTTGGACTAGAAGACCTCCAAGGTCCCTTCCAACTCTGATATTATTATTATTATTATTATTATTATTATTATTATTATTATTATCATCATCATCATCATCATCATCATCACCATCATCATCATCATCATAAGGTACAACTCTTAATGATAGTCATAGGGTACAAAGAAGCAATCAGGGAATAATCAGTATCAATATAAATCGTAAGGATATAAGCCACAAAGTTACAGTCAGACAGTCATAAGTGGAAGGAGATGGGTGATGGGAACAATGAGAAGATTAATAGTAGTGCAGATTTAGTAAATAGTTTGACAGTGTTGAGGGAATTATTTGTTTAGCAGAGTGATGACCTTCGGGAGAAAACTGTTCTTGTGTCTAATTGTTCTGGTGTGCAGGGCTCTATAGCGTCATTTTGAGGGTAGGAGTTGAAACAGTTTATGTCCAGGATGTGTTGGTGTTATTCTCTACTTTTATTTATTTTTATTTATTTATTTATTTAATGTTTATGCTGCCTATCGCTCCTATGAGGTGACTCTGGGAAGTTTACAACTTATAAAACAAGTAGAAAAATAATTAAAATACTAAAATTATACAGATTAAAGTTTTAAAATTATACTGAAACCGTAACTAGGGACAGGGGTGGAACAGGGATAAGGTCTTCTTACTTCATCAATCACTTCAGCAGTGGGCACCCCCCTTTGGGGGCCCGGGCCAGCCAGCAAAGTAAAGTTTTAATACCCTTCTGGAAGGCCAAAAGATTACAAGATTTGCTAAAAAAGTGAATGAGTTAGAAAAAAAGGGAGAAATACATACACAAATAATTATACAGGTTGTTATTTTGTCACTTTACATGTTTGATTTTTTTGCTATCCTGCAAAATATGTAAGTTATTAAAGGATTCTAGATTATCTCAAGATCTTGTTCAAGGGAATGTATAACTCATATTCACATCTTGGATGGTATTTGTTGTCCCTGATTTGGGAACCCTAATGGAGGTCTTATCCCAAGGCAAAGTGTGCGCTCTGTATGGCCTTTATGTTTATAATAGAAAAATGTAAGTATTCTCCTGCATAAAGAATAAAGGGTTAATGAAATTTTTATTAATCAATATTTGTTGTTAGTTGCAAAGTCAGTATAGTTTTCCTAAAAGTGATATGTATTGCTTACCTGTACACATAACAAGACCATGTTCTGTGTTATGTATACTAATGGTCAGAAAATATAGGGCAAGTTCATATCTACGTCCTGAAGCTCAATCTCTGGTGATGGGCAGTACGTAAAAAAAGTCACTTAAATCCATTCCCTACAGCTTGTTGATCGAAAGGTCGGCAGTTTGGCGGTTCGAATCCCTAGTGCTGCCGTGTAAAGGGGTGAGCTCCCATTACTTGTCCCAGCTTCTGCCAACCTAGCAGTTTCGAAAGCATGTAAAAAATGCAAGTAGAAAAAATAGGGACCACCTTTGGTGGGAAGGTAACAGCGTTGAGTCATGCCGGCGTTGAGTCATGCCGGCCACATGACCACGGAGACGTCTTTGGACAGCACTGGCTCTTCGGCTTTGAAACGGAGATGAGCACCGCCCCCTAGAGTCGGCAATGACTAGCACATATGTGCGAGGGGAACCTTTACCTTTACCTTACAGCTGGAAATTTCATCCACTCTTCCCCTCCCGCTTCCTTCAAGCTTCTGGGTGAAGCTTAGTGTTATCTCTTTTTTTCAAAACAGATTGATCTTATTTTAGGTATTTTATGTCTTTTATGTCTTTCCCATCCCAAAATCCATACAGCTCCCTGCAGCTGTTGTGCAAATCTCTGAGCACCTGGCTCTATTCCCAGGCCTAGAGTTAAGGCAGTTTTTGAGCCTCTTGTTAGTTTTCTTTGGACATGCTGGGTTGTTTATTCCAGATGGCCAAGTCTCTTTTCTTTCATTTTACTGTTTTCTGCTTTGGGGGATGTAAGTCAATGAGAATCGAGAGGCCTCTAAATTAAATAGATAGATAAAAGAATAATAGTTGGATGGTGTCTTGGAGGTCTTTTAGTCCAACCTTCTACTCAAGCAAAAAAAAACCTTTACCATGTCAGACAAATGGTTGTCTGAAGATAGATAGATAGATAGATAGATAGATAGATAGATAGATAGATAGATAAATAGATAGATAGATAGATATAAAGAGATAGATAGACAGACAGACAGACACCGACAGACAGACAGACAGCTTGTGTAGCCTGGTTCCCAATGGGCCTTGGTCCAGGAGTTGGGGACCCCAGCCTTAGAGCACAAAATTCAAATTAAAAAAATAATCAAACACCTCAGAATTGTTTGTCACGCAGATGATTTTACTCTGATATATTGTGTTTCCATCCTTCATGAAATCATTATTGTAGTATAAAAAAAGAATAATGCGGATCTCAACGTAATTACATAAATGATCAGCAAAGTGGCAGAGTGAAAGTCAACTGAAGCTGCTGTCATAAGAAAAGTTTAAAGCAATCTGGAAAATTGGAAAAATGCTATAAATGTATGTTAATTGTAGGGCCTAATAATAGGAGCAAACTATCAGAAACTTAAGAGATCCCACAGTTGGAAGATGAAGTAGAAAGGGATATGCACTTGTGGTACTAAAGGCAGTGGTGAAATCCAATTTTTTTTACTACCAGTTCTGTGGGCATGGCTTGGTGGACGTGGCAGGGGAAGGATACTGCAAAATCTCCATTCCCACCCCACTCTGGGGCCAGCCAGAGGTGATATTTGCCGGTTCTCCAAACTACTCAAAATTTCCGCTACCGATTCTCCAGAACCTGCTGGATTTTACCCCTGACTAAAGGAGATATCAGATAATGAACATTAGCTACTTCCTCTCTGATTGGGCTCTGGGCCATCTTAAAATCTTCTGGTGTCCTCAGTCAGATCTGTTCCACACACAGAACAGCACACACACTGCTAGAGAGAAGTTCCCTGAAGATGGGATCCAGCATGTGTCCACAAGCTCGGAAGACAAAACCTCTGGTCCCAGTGACCAACCCAGACTGGAACCTGCGACATTATCCTGGGACACGTACTGTATATTCGCCTTCATACATCAGTCAGATCTGTTTGCCTCAGGCATATTAAAGAGCTGGTGCGGGGCACTTCAATTTATTTATTTATTTAGCACAACGTGGAGAAGAAAAAAATAATGTGTAAGATTGCTAGAGACTAGAGGATTTCACTGTTAAAGAGATTTTGATTAAAAATAATGTGAGGATAATACACTGGTTATAAATAAAAAGTAAAATAACTTCTGCTACTGAAAAGAACAAAATGGTAATTTAGGAATACTCTGTTCAATAACATGCACTCAATAAAGACTAATTAGACCTCACATAATTACTTGATGGTCAATAATTTTTTTGAAACAGTGCCAAACAGTCCCAAACATTTAGAAAATAAGTGAGAGGGAAAGGCTTAGTATGTAGTAAATCTTAAAAAGTCCAATTGAATTATACTCATGTTACCCTAAGTAAAAATAAATTAGTAGCACAATGTCTGCATATAAATGGTGTAAGCCTGCTGAGTTCAATGGAATTTATTCACAGGAAAATATGATCTCTAAACAAAAGGTCACACAATACTTTTCATGTTTATTTATCAGATAATATTTATTTGTTTCCCTCCTTGTAGGACAGCATAATATATAAATCAACCTATAATTACCTAAGCAAAAGATGATGATTAAAATTCTGATTTAGTGCAATGTGCAATCCCAGGCATTGGTTTGGATTTCCTAGCATGCTACAATATATTAGAATATGGTTGGCTTATATAGGTAGTCCTCAATTTACAACAGTTCATTTATGATGTTTCAAGGTTACAAGATCAATGTGAAAAAGGTAAATTATGGCTGTCGGACCCTTGACAACTGACAACTCATATTTATGATGGTTTCAGTGTCCTGGGGTCATGTGATCCCTTTCTGCAACCTTCCGAAAAGCAAAGTCAATGGGGAAGCCAGATTCACTTAACAACCATCCTACTAATTGCAGTGATTTGATTAACCACTTGACAAGAAAAATCATAAAATGGGACAAAACTCACTTAACAAACATCTCACTTAGCAACAGAATTTTGAGCTCAATTGTAGTCATAAGTCAAGGACTAATTAATTTGTGGCGGGGTGTGTGTGTAGACCCAAACATGTGATTACTTTATGGATCAATTTTCTATATCTGTGATGGCAAACCTATGGCATGCGTCAGGGGTGAAATGCTCCCGGTTCAGATCGGATCAACCGATCCGGTAGTGATGGCGGCTGGTGGTTTGAAGAACTGGTAGTAAAAATCCCTGCCCCTGTCCCTGCTGAGCCATGCCACCATCAGAGGTTTTTTTTTTTAACTTTTAAAAGCATTGTTGTTTCTTCAGCTGAAAAAATGCCTCCGGCTCAGCTGGGATCGTCAGAACCCTTTAAACTCGGCCGAAGAGGTTGTAAAAAAAAAAGGTTTTAAAAGGCTCCTCTGGCAATCCCAGCTGAGTTGCCTGATCCTCACAGGCTTTTAAAATCATTTTTTAACAAGCTCTTACCACAGCCCATGCCCATGCCCATGCCCACCCAATCGCCCCTTCCCCATTTATCTAATTACTGCTCCTTTTGGGCTCGTTCCTGCCTTGCTTTACATCAACTGCTGCAATCAGTTGCATCAGCTAGCAACTGAATCTGCCTGCCTTCAATCCATCTCCTCGGTGAGTAACGCAATCTGCCTGCCTCCAATTGGGTAAGTAAACTATTAAAGAATAGTTAATTGGGATTTTTTTTAAGGAGGTGGGGTTTTTTAGACAGCAATTTAAAGTTAAGGAAGTTTTAAATTTAGCTGTTTTTATCTAAACAGATCAGGGGTCTCCAACCTTAGAAACTTTAAGGCTTGTGGACTTCAATTCCCAGAGTTCCTCAGCCAACTTTCCTTGAAGTCCACAAATTTTAAAGTTACTAAGGTTGGAGACCTGTGATCTAAAAAATATAAATAAAATAAAATAATAAAATAAAATAAAATATTTGTGCAGCTTTCTGAGATTTGATGTGTTTCTGTAGTGTTTCACTCTAACTACACAAACACATAAAATCTCATAAAGCTGTATGTGGCATTTTGTGTGTGTGTGAGTCAGTTGTGCTGTGTGTGTGTAAAGTATGAAAATTGGTTTTTCAGCTTTTTGTGGCTGTGTGAGGTTCCTGCTTGTTGCAGGGGCCATTATGGATGAAGTGCAGCTGCTTTTATGTTGTGTGTCTCAGTTGTGTTGTGTTGTGTTGTGTGTGTAAACCATGAAAATTGGTTTTTGAACTTTTTGTGGCTGTGTGAGGTTCCTGCTTGTTGCAGGGGCAATTTTGGGTGAAGTGCAGCTGCTTTTACATTCTGTGTGAGTCAGTTGTGTTGTGTTGTGTCTGAAGTATCTAAAGTGCGAATGTTGGTTTTTGGTACCTCTTATTGTTTTGTATACTTCGTTTATTATTTTTATTATTTATTGTTATTGACCATGCCCACCCAGTTATCTGACCACCTAGCCATGCCCACCAATTAAGCCATGCCCACAGAACAAGTAGGGAAAATTTTTAGATTTCACCCCGGCACGTGCTATAAGTGGCATGCAAAGCCATATCTCCGGGCACGCCAGCCGTCACCATTGCTCTTGCAGGCTAGCTGGTCTTTGCACATGACCACAGCCCGAGGGTTGAAGATCTCTGGTTTAGAGTACGTCTAGTTACAAGCCTTAATTATCTTTGCCTTAATTATCTTTGCCTTCCTTCAAATCTAAATTAAATATTTGCTATTCCCCATATTTCTTCTTAAGAATGGAAGGAAATGTGGCCTTAAGTCTTTGAGAATTTGAAAATGTGATGATCTATTGTAAACTTGAATTGGTCTAGTATGAAGTTTTGGCTCTTTTTTTTTTTTTTTGCAGCTACCTTCACTTTAGGCAAATGATACTCCGCACATATGTAGGAAGTTAGCACCCACCCCTCTCCTAGAAGAATGAAATATTTTAGGAAATATTAAAAAGGCAGAATATATTTCCCTAGATGAGAAATGGAGAAACATGTTTTAAAGACAAAGCAGCTCCCACCTTCCTGCCTCTCCCCACCACCTTTGTCAATGGACCATCATCTGCAACACAATAGGACCCATTTAGCAACAGAAACTCACCACATGGCACCTGGGAAGATTACATCAGCCAGCAAGGCTAGCTAAGACCCCCACCTCTGGGGGTCTGACAACCAATCAGGATACTCTTCCTGTGCCCCAGGCAGTTCAAAGCTCAGAGAGGGCATAAAACCAAGGCACACTCAGCATCTCAGCCCCTTTTCTGCTCAGGAACTCAAACCATGTGATCCTGTCCACCATTAAACCATCTTTCCAAGCAGTCTCCATGTTTCCAGTGTCTTTTTCCCCACTTGGAACTGAACTGAGATGGACATTTCTTCCAACACATAGAAATACATATACATCTCTGGATTGTATGTTGAGTAAATGCCATTCCTGCTTCATAATTGCTGTTTTCCCCCTTTTTGAATAACAATTTGCCTGCTCCTAGGAAACCAATGCTTTATATATATTTTTCAGTCAAAGGTCCGATATTACATATTGTTGATGGTGGTTGTCAATGAAGTGTATCTCTTCCCTGTTTTGCTTTGATTAGTTTTGAATGCATTTCTGATGGAAGAACAGATAAGACTATCAACACCCATTGTCATCTAAAAGCTGGCTTTCTAATCTCTAAACCACAATAACGAAGCAATCAACACCAACAGCTAAGAAACTTACTTTCTAAAGAGAAGACATGTTCCAACAGGTGCTAGTAATCACTTATTTGTTTAACCAGAGTACTTATCCTACTAAAAGTAAGAATCTGGGACAGGTTTCTGTGGTTGATAGCAGAAAAAAATTAACCAGAACATTTTTATTAGCATTATACACACCTATGAATCAGAGGTGGATTTCAGAAGGTTCTGACCAGTTCTAGAGAATCGGTAGTGGAAATTTTAAGTAGTTTGGAGAACCAGTAGTAAAAATGCTGACTGGCCCAGCCCCCATTTATTCTCTGCCTCTAGAGTCCCAGTTGATTGGGAGGAAATGCGGATTTTGCAGTAACCTTTCCCTGGATTGGGGAGGGAATGGAGATTTTACAGTATCCTTCCCCTGCCATGCCTACCAAGCCATGCCCACCAAGCCATGCCATGCCCACCAAGCCATGCCCACAGAACAGATAGTAAAATTTTTTGAAACCCACCACTACTATGAACATTAGATACAGGTTTGGTTTGAATGTGTTGAGTTCATTGCATTTTTATCTTCCTTGGGATGGTTTTGTATTAAATCTACTTCTTTGCTTTAGCCTATATGACTATTCGTTCTGTAAAAGTTAGCAGTTTTTAACATGATCCAGTTGCTACAGTGAGACCCAAAATTATGAGAAATTCTGTTATGTATTTGAATTCTTGGAGGGAAATTTGGGCAGGAAAATACATGTTGCTAATTGGCTGGTGCCTCAGCCTGTACAGTATATAAGGAGGACTGTTCTCCTGATTCCTTTGCTGGGTTCTCACAATAAAGTTAAGAGCTGTTGTCACCAATGACCTGTCTCCTGCCTCCTCATTTCGCAAACTCAACACTGGCGACGAGGATGGGATTGAGGCTGGCAGAGAGACCCAGAAAAAGAGCTGATTAGGAATTAGCTTCGAACCCAGCCAGTTCTAGGGTGGCTACGATAGGAAGAAGCCGAAAATGTCTAACAACATGCCACCAGCGCCATTTGACCCAGCCAGAGAGAAATGGGGGTCATACATGGCTCGATTCGAGTGTTTCCTCGAGGCCAACGATTTCCAGGGCCTCTCGGATAATTGGAAACGAGCATACTTTCTGAGCCACTGCGGGCCAGAGGTTTTTGACATGCTGAGTTGCTATCGGAGCCGACACCTGTCCAGTCAGTGCCCTGGCAAATTCTGCAAGCAACTCTCTGAGCACACTATGTCCCAGTGCCATCGAAGTTTGTGCAGAGATATGAGTTTCGCCAGAGGATCCAACGCGAAGGCGAGCCGATTAGTGTTTACATGACTGCCCAGCGAAAATCAGACATGCACTGTGAATACCGAGACCTCGATGATGCGCTCCCAGAGCAACTAATTTGTGGAGTGAGAAACATTCGTTTACAGAGGCAACTATTCGCCAAAGCAAATTTAACACTCCATGTTGCTCTGGACGAAGCACAGGCTCACGAACTATCCACCAATGCTGCCAAGACACTACAGAGACTGACTTCGACCAACAACCCGTCGAAAACAACGCCAGTCCACAGCGAGTAAGCTCAGCCTGAGAGTGACGGCTAGGTCGAGGAAGAAGTCTTCCGAACTGAAAAGCCGGAACAAAATGACAGAGATGGCTGTGCCAGTTGCGGGGGCGCCGATCAGAGACAATTTTGCCGTTTGAAAGATATCATCTGTCATATGTGTGATAAAAAGGGGCATCTAGTATGTGTATGCCGAGCCATTCAGCCATGCTGCCAAAAGTCCAGAGCAGACTTCAAACTCAATAGCCATTCCTCAATAGACGAGCTCCCATTGGTCAAGCCCAAAAGAGCGCAAAGTCAAACCACACCACTGTAAGAATCGGTCAATCCACTGCCAGCCCAGAGAGAAAGATCTTCACAATTGCCTACACTGAAGGTGTGCCGTGTAAGATGGAAGTCAACACCGGATCATCAATCACCATCATGTCCTGGGACAAGATAACCACTGCCATCCCGTGAATTGCAAAAAGTCAGCTTCAGCCACAGAAACTATGAGTCCAAGACTACCAGGGGAACAGAATCCCCATAAAAGGCATTGGAACGGTCCGGGTCACCTACGGCCAACATAAGAAGACCCTTCCAATCACCATTGTGAAGGGACACCTTCCTAGCCTCCTGAGTCTCGATTGGTTCTGGGCACTTGGAATGGGAGTCTCTGGAGACCACATCATCGGGTGTGACTTAAGAGAGGAACTGCTCCAAGAATTCCAAGACATGTTCAGAGACAGCCTGGGCAAGTATGTGGGGACCCCTATTTCATTTAATTTAGACTCTGCCATTGCCCCAATACGACTAAAGCCAGGAGGGTTCCGTTTGCACTAAAACCTAAGACTGACAAGGAGCTAGACAAGCTAGTGCAACAAGGCATACTGGTCCCAGTCGACCACGCAAAATGGGAGACACCCATTGTGACTCCAGTTAAGCCAGATGGATCTGTTCGCATCTGTGCTGACTACAAGGCAACATTGAACAAAGCCTTACAAAAGAGTGCTTACCCTGTCCCAGTAGTTCAGCACCTCCTGCATTCGTTGGGACCAGGGTAAATATTTGCAAAATTGGACTTGGCACAAGCGTATCAGCAGCTGCCTGTAGACAGTGCCACAGCTGAAGTGCAAACAATAGTCATGGACAGAAGTGCACCAGGCTCCAATTCAGAGTCAGCGTAGCCCCAGGGCCATTCCAAAATCTCATGGAACGATTGTTGCAGGGTCTACCGGGAGTAGTACCCTATTTTGATGATGTATTGGTGTCAGCAAACGATATACATGAACTGCAAGAACAACTGCAAAAGGTGCTGACTATTTTCAGGACGGCAGGGCTTAAGGGCACTTAATAAGTGTCAAATTGGGGTGCCCTCAGTTGAATTCTTGGGATACCAAATCAATGCATCCCATGGAAAGCAAGGTTCGAGCTATCAAGAAATCTCCCCCTCCTCAAAACAAGATGGAACTCCAAGCCTTTTTAGGATTTTTGAACTTTTATTCTGTATTCTTAAAAGACAAGGCAACTGTGGCTGAGCCTTTGCACAGGCTGCTTGCTAAAAAGACCCCCTGGATTTGGGGCAAAGCTGAGACCATAGCATTCAAAGCTGTTGAAACAACTATTGTGTGGGGACAGTCTACTGATCCAGTATAACAGAATCTTGGCTTTAGTTCTTGTGTGCGATGCCTCCCCTTTTGGAGTAGGGGCTGTGCTGAGCCACAAACTGCCGAATGGAGCTGAGGCTCCCATTGGTTATTTTTCCTGCGCTTTATCAGGAGCTGAATGGAACTATAGCCAGTTAGATAGAGAAGCCCTTGCCATCGTCTCGGGGGTTAAGAAATTTCATGAATATTTATTTGGGAGACATTTTGACATTGTTACTGACCATCGCCCCCTTTTGGGATTATTGGCAGGGGACCGCCCCACTCCTGTGCCCTATTCCCCAGATTAACTTGATGGGCCATTTTTCTGGCCATTTACTCCTACCGTTTGACCCACCAGCCAGGTACAGATTTAGGACATGCGGACGCTTTGAGCAGGTGCCCATTGCCGAAAATCATTGAAGACCCAACTCCAGGCACCCCAGTACTCCTGATTGACTCTTTGGACACTGGTCCGATCACCTCATTTGAGGTTGCCAGAGCCTCAGCTAAGGACATTATTATCAGGACTGTAATTGGCTGGGTGCAGAGGGGGTGGCCCAGCTCAACCGGCGAAGAGTTCAAACAATTCGACACTAAACTTTTTGAATTGTCCACGCAAGGTGGGTGTTTGTTGTGGGGAGATAGGGTGATTGTTCCTTTAAGTCTTCAGGAAAATGTATTGAATTTGTTACATGTGGGGCATTCTGGTATTGTGCGCATGAAAGGTTTAGCACGAAGTTATGTTTGGTGGCCCCAGATGGACAAGTACATTGGTGATTGGGTGAGGCGCTGCCAACCATGCCAGGATTCTAGATCATTACCCCCAACAGCCCCCGTGAGAGAGTGGGAAAAGCCCCAGGGACCATGGTCCAGGCTCCACATAGATTTCGCTGGTCTATTTCATGGACAGACATTTTTAATTGTAGTGGATGCATTTTCCAAATGGTTAGAATAGAATAGAATAGAATAGAATAGAATAGAATAGAATAGAATAGAATAGAATAGAATAGAATAGAATTTTTTATTGGCCAAGTGTGATTGGACACACAAGGAATTTGTCTTGGTGCATATGCTCTCAGTGTACATAAAAGAAAAGATACGTTCATCAAGGTACAACATTTACAGCACAATTGATGATCAATATATCAATATAAATCATAAGGATTGCCAGCAACAAGTTATAGTCATACAGTCATAAGTGGAAAGAGATTGGTGATGGGAACTATGAAACGATTAATAGTAGTGCAGATTCAGTAAATAGTCTGACAGTGTTGAGTCAGTGTTGACAGTGTTAGAGATAATTCTAATGCAATCCACCACTGCTGAGGCAGTAATTAGGGTACTCGTTACACATGGAGTAATTAGGCTATTCGTTACACATGGATTGCCTGACATCATTGTTTCAGACAACAGTCCACAGTTTACAGCCACCCAATTCGAAAGTTACCTGGTGGAGCCGGGCATCCACCATGCCCTCTCAGCACCGTTCCACCCGGCCGATAATGACCTTGCAGAATGTTTTGTTAGAAGTGCCAAGGAGGCACTGTCCTGAATAAGCCCGGGGGACTGGCAAGCCAAGATTGACACGTTCTTGGCAGTCCAACATGGGACCCTCTGTACAGCTACTGGCTGCAGCCCTGCAGAGTTCTTGATGGGGAGAAGGCTACGATGTCCACTGGACCGGCTAAATCCCAACTACTCCCCTGATGGATTTCAGGCAAGGGGAAACAGGATGAGGGAATTCTCAATTGGCTCCCCAGTATTCGCCAGAAATCATGGGGAGGGTCCCCTATGGTTGGTAGGGACTATCCTAGAAATTATAGGCCCAAAATCATACTTAGTTGATATGGGCGACGGGAGGGTCTGGAAAAGACACGTCGACCAAATTCGGAACCGATTGCAAGCCAAAACAGAAATGCAACAACCAAAACAACCAGGCCTTGACTACCCACTGTTTACGCCAACAGCTAACTCAAGCCCGAACTGGTTGGAGGACTTATCTGGGAGTTGTGAAGCAACACCCTCCAGTCCAACCAGAAGTCAGCGAAGAAAAATCCGCCCATAATCCTGGCCAGGAAGGTCAATTGGAGGAGCTGGGAGGAACAAAGAGTCCCTCCGACCAGCTCGACCCTGCCTAGAACTGAATTGCGCAGGTCAGCCAGGCACAGGGAATGCCCTGGCTACCTGCGTGACTATGTATGTAAATAAATTTTTAGCTAAATGTGTTCTGGGAAGGGAGGGGTATTACGTATTTGAATTCTTGGAGGGAAATTTGGGCGGGAAAACACACGTTGCTAATTGGCTGGTGCCTCAGCCTGAACAGTATATAAGGAAGACTGTTCTGATTCCTTTTGTGGGTTTTCACAATAAAGTTAAGAGTTGTTGTCACCAATGACCTGTCTCCTGCCTCCTCATTTCGCAAACTCAACAAATACCACCTCTAGAAACAGCAGTCTTCTTTAAACCAAAAGTCTGCAAGAACTATTTGACCATTGTTTATCTACTTGCTTTTCTTCTTTATTGGTTGACTCATTTCTTACAGAGATTAGAGCAAGAAACAGATGACATATATCACCAAACATATAGGAGAAATCAAATTTAAAAGAAACTCAAAAAAGGATATTAAAAAAGACCAGATAAAATATGAGCATGAATACTGAATGTTTCTGATTTTCCTGGCTGAAAAAATGCAGATAAAGTATTATGGTTATGCTGCCTTGCTGCTAAGAGGCCATCAAAGTGTTATATGATGAATAAAAAGTAAAATCATAAAAACAATAAGGATCAGATCCAAACATATGAGTGCATCAATAACACATCAAAATTAGACTTTTGAAAGTCTAAAGTTGAGTACGTGGTTTGGCCAACCTGCTATATTCTGGCTGGCTAGTTCATGAGCAGCTGAGTGATTAATTTATTGTTTGGTTTGTTGGGCAAGACACACAGCTGGATTAGTCCTGTAAACTGTGCGTCAGTTAACAATAAGTTAAGTGAGCAATGGCAAAAGGAGAAGGGAATAGCAGAGGATGAGATGGTTAGGTAGTGTCAATATATTTTTCTTATATGATGTGTTGTTGTTTTATGTCAATGTTTGTATACTATTGTGACAAATGGAATAAAAAAAACAAAAACAAAAACATGAGTTTGGCAGACTCAGAGAGACAGTAGAGCAGGGGTCTCCAACCTTGGCAACTTTAAGCCTGGCGGACTTCAACTCCCAGAATTCTGGGAGTTGAAGTCCACCAGGCTTAAAGTTGCCAAAGTTGGAGATCAGGGGTGAAATGTTCCCGGATAGGACCGGCTCGCACGATCGAGGACCAGTAGCAAAAATCCCTGGCCTGTCCCCCCTGCCTCTGCTGAGCCGCACCGTCTGCAGAGGTTCTTTTTTTTTTACTTTTAAAAGCCGGTTTTGCTTCAGCTGAAACATGCCTTTAAAAGTAAAAAAAAAGCCTTTGAGGACCCCGCCCCTTAGCTGAGATCGGCAGAGACTTTAAACTTTTTTTTAAAGTCTCCTCTGATGATCTCACCTGAGTTTTCTACAAGTAACATGTTTTCTACAAGTAAGAGTAGAGATTCTAAGGCACTTACCTGATTACTGATGAACGCATGGCTCTTTTTCCAGCCTGAAAGCAGTTTCACTTTCGGCCAGACAGAATCAATCACTTAGCTAATCTATTTCCTCGGTGATCAACTGGCTGGCTTTGCTGGCTGAGGAACTCTGGGATTTGAAGTCCACAATAAAATAAAATAAAATAATAAAATAATAAAATATTTGTGCAGCTTTCTGAGATTTGGTGTGTTTCTGTAGTGTTTCACTCTAACTACACAAACACAGAAAATCTCAGAAAGCTGTATGTGGCATTTTGTGTATGTGTGTGTGTGTGTGTGTCAGTTGTGTGTGTGTAAAGTATGAAAGTTGGTTTTTGAGCTTTTTGTGGCTGTGTGAAGTGTGAAGTGCAGCTGCTTTTACATTGTGTGTGAGTCAGTTGTGTTGTGTTGTGTGTGTGTAAAGTGTGAAAGTTGGTTTTTGGTACCTCTTATTGTTTTTTATACTTTGTTAATTTGTTTTATTATTTATTGTTATTGGCCACGCCCACCCAGTCAGCTGACCACCAAGCCACACCCACCAATTAAGCCACGCCCACAGAACCGGTAGGGAAAATTTTTAGATTTCACCCCTGTTGGAGATCCCTGCAGTAGAGGACTGAGAGGCTTGTCAAGCTATAGTCATGGGGTTGTGAAGACTCAGATGCAATTTAACAACTGAACAACAGTAACAAGTGCAGTCATAGTATCAATACAACAGAAAGCATTTGTATACCTTTCTGATGTGTCTGACAAGCAGGCTTTAGAAAGCTACAATGCTTGAGTTTGCTTGGAAGTTCTAGAACATGACTATTTTATGTAAAACAAGATTGGTGCACTTTTACCTGGGATGGCCATGAGAGATAAACCACCTGGAGTCATAAGGGAGCAAAGGAACACCTGTCTAGTCAATCAGATCAGCTGAATCAATGCTGGTGATCAGTGGGGTGAGAGATGTTGCAGCCAGATCGCTCTCACATTCAAGCAACAATATCCCTCAAAATGCTTCTACAGATTTTTAATAACTGTACAGGTCCATGATGAAATTAGCATCCCTGCTTAGATGTTATCATTTTACATGGAGTAAATCAGCATTCATAATCGGGCGAATAGGTTGTAAAAAAATGCTTTTAAAAGTAAAAAAAAAAAAAGCTCTGACGCTCCGGCAGCTCAGCTGTGATTGTCAGAGCCCTTTTTTTACGTTTTAAAAGCATTTTTTAAAAGAAGCAGCAAGCAGGCAAGCAGGCGACCAGGCGATTGGATGGTCATGTGGGGGGTAGGGATTTTTGCTACCAGTTCTCTGAACCACCTGCTTCCATTGCTACCGGATCAGCCGATCCAGTCCGAACCAGGAGCATTTCACCCCTGGTACAAAGTAAGCCCCTGGTGACTTAGTGGCCAGATAAAAAATTTAGGAAGGATCCACTCAAGTGGATCAATCATTTGAAAGTGACAAAGAAAAGTTTGTACCTTCAGACTTGAGAGATTCTATTAATATAGCCATACAATAAAGTAGAATTAGCTCATCTAGTTGTGTTTCATGTCTACTTTACATTTATACAAATGATAATTTTTATAAGGTTGCTCAAAAAGATAAAGCAGAATTCATATTTTATTACTCTGGTATTTTCTTTCATATGTAACATTAATGTCAATAGCCATATTGCTATACAACCGGGCACCAACCAAATATTCACTATATCGTATTTCAGTTTACATTGTAGACTTAATAAAACTGATCTACCTTATATTTCAGTGGATTATTGAGTTAATATATCTGAAGTACTCAAAACATTTAATAAGTTTCACAGGAAAGATAACTTCCTTTAAATCATCATTAAATATAAGATTTAATTTTTTAATTCCATGTTCATTGACTTGGGAGTGATGCATAAATCTTTATAGGACCGTCCTGTGAATTGATAAAATTGTAGCACCTTGCCTGATTAACCTGGGGAACTAACTGAACTAAATGAAACCTAACTATTACATTAATGAGATTATCTTTATTACCTATAAAAATAATTTTGTATGATTACTGAATTGTTACTAAAAGTTAATTTTGTAATTTCTTCTTAGTGCTGGTCATAAATGAGATAGGCATGTGTGTGTGTACCCGGAGATTGACAGTGTTGTACTGATGTGTTTGGAAAAGCATTTTTTAAAATGATAAAATAAGAGATGGCATATAGCTCACATCTACATACCAATTAGAGACAAAAACTCAGGATCCTCCCTAACTTATTGGGCTGTAAAAGAAAGAGAGTTGTGCTATCAGGTTTGCAAGATTCTGTTAATGTAGTCTTACAATAAAGTAGAATCAGATCATCCGGCTGTGTTTTCTGTCTGCTCTGCCTCGGAAGGCTGAGAAAGAGGAACAACTACAGACTGGACAACCAGCATGTAAAAGGTTTCTCAGCCCACAAAAGGAGATTGAGGGCATGGGAAGCATTTCCGAAGGGACCCTCCCTGAGTTTCTGGAGATGAGGGGAGAAATACTTTCACTCTTGCAAGATTTTGTTAATGTAATGTAACAATCATGATAGAGCTAGTACTCATGGTTGTGTTTCTTGCCTGGACTACCTCAAAGGTAGTCTAATATCTGGTTTAACCTTGTTTTATCTCCATTCTCATGTGAAGAACGTTGAGTGATTTGGGTCCCATCGTTATTTCTCTGAACAATGCACCTGATAGTTCAGGTAGTCCTTAACTACAACTGAGCCCAAAATTTTCATTGCTAAGCGAGACTTACTCCCTTTCTTGCCACAGTTGTTAAGTAAATCACTGCTAAGTTGTTAAGTTAGTAACACAGTTATTAAATCAATTTGGCTTCCCCCTTGACTTTGCTTATTAGAAAAGCGCAAAAGGTGATCACATGATCCTGAGACATTGCAATTGTGCCAAGTCTCTGAAATTTGATCATATGACCATTGGAATGCTGCAATGGCCATCAGTGTGAAAAATGGTTGTAAATCTTCTTTTTCACTGCTGTTGTAACTTCAAATGAACTGTTGTAAGTTGAGGATTACCTGTATTGTGAGGATAAAATCATCAAGATGGGAAAGAACCGAATATTATACCTTGAGCTTCTTGTGGAGATTGATAGAATATAAATGGAGTAAAGTATTCCAGGGAATGTACTTATTATGTACTAAAATTATTCTGCTTATTTGGAGTAACTTCCCCAAAGCCCCAAACAAGATTTGCCCTATTAAAATGTATTTTAATTTTGATTTAACATAGTTAGATATATGTAGGAACAAAATACTTTTTTTCAGACTAATTCTCAGTAAGGGTTTAGAATTTCATACATTGCTCTTGTTCTCAGCAATGGGGCATTTAAAAAAAATACTTATGACATAAAATAAACACACACATACTTTCTGGCCAAACAAATTACAGTTTTGTCCAAGTTGGCTTCAGTAGTCATTTTACCCTGACTGCCCTTTAGAATGCCAGATCCTGAAGATGAAACTCAAATACTCTGGCCACCTAATGAGAAGGAGGGACTCACTGGAGAAGAGCCTCATGCTGAGAACAATTGAGGGCAAAAGAAGAAGGAATGGAGTCACTGGAGCAGTCCCCAGTGAGCTTAAATGGACTATGGGGGATGGTAGAGGACAGGAAGGCCTGGAGGTACAATGTCCATAGGGTCACGATGGGTCTAACAACTTCTTAACTAACAATAACAACAAGTCATTTTAATTGCTTGCATGAGTGTTTGGATGTGTTCCTGCTGAAGTTAAGATCAAACATTTTCAATCATAAAATTAATCTTAATCTATAGGTAAGTGAAGTCAAAGAAAGACACTGGAAAACACCCCTTCAGCTATCAAACACTGCTGGGATGATATGGAAAACATTAGATTTAATTAATTAGTATAAAAATATACTGGGCTTGGCATGATTAGCAATTAAATATAAACAAAATGGGCAGTTTACCCATAGCGTTCCTCCTCATTTAATTTCCTTGAAGGGTCATTTTTCAAGCACTTAGAATTGAATCATCTTAAATTAATACAGCATACTTCAGTGAATGTATTTGCAGGAGTAGATTTACAATTTCCTACAAAGTAAAAATAAAATCAAACGTAGCCTTGAAAATAAAATTGTTTTTAAAGCTAACAAAATCAATTACCTTGACAGAGTAGGCTTGTGTGTTTTCCTTGGTTTTAGGGGAGTAAACTTTATAATATAAAATATCTATTCAATATATGGAAATTTGTGTACAGGTAGTCCTCGAGTTATGAATGTAATGGATCCAGTCCATTCCATTTGTACCTCGAAGATTCGTGGGAGTGAATCTCGTACCTTGAACGAGATCACTCCCTGCTTTTACCCACATATTTGCTAATTTAATGTGTGGCTGAATGTATGGTTCGTTAAGTTATAGTGACCAGACATCCCGCTTTTGGCGGGACAGTCCCGCTTTTTAATAATTTGTCCCGCGTCCCGCGGGAATTCCAAAAAGTCCCGATTTTTTTGTTTCACTCCCATTCTGGAAATGGGAGGCGGCAATGCAAGAGGAGGAGGCGGAGAAGGGGGAGTGGTGAAGAAGGGGGCACGAGAGGGAGGAGACGCTGCTTGTCTTCACCCGAGAGGAAGAGAAGAGCCAAGAGGAGAGCCGAGGAGAGCCGAGCCTGCCTGGAAGAGCCGAGAGGAGAGCCGAGCCTGCCTGGAAGAGCGAAGAAGCAGCAGCCGGTCCTCCTCCTTCAGGCAGGTGGCAAGACTCAGCGCGCATGCGCAGCCCCCCCTCCCGGTCAATGCTGTCCTGCTTTGCCATCGCTGAAATCTAGTCACTTTACGTTAAGTGCATATGAGGTATATCAGGGTGCGGAAGGCCATGCGGGGGCGGGGGCTAGTGGTGGAACAGGCCTGGCAAAGATCTGTCTCCTCTCTGCCTTTCTCTTTGAGGGAGAGTCGATGGAAGCTCCTGGATATGAAAAGTGTTTGTGGTGCCTGTCTCGTCCTCCTCCTTCTCTCCCCCAATTCCTTTCCACCACTACCGGGACACTTTCACTCACATGGAGATCTGACAGAGAATGGAAGCGTCATCTCCTGCAAATGGGGCCTTTGAAAATGGAGGAATTAATTCCATTTTGAAACACCCCCAAAGAGGCCTATGAGGCCTTTGAAAATGGAGGGATTTTCTCCATTTTCAAAGGCCTCATAGGGGCCTATGGGGTGTTTCAAAATGGAGTGAATCCCTCCGTTTTTAAAGGCCTCATAGGCACCTATGGGACATTTCAAAGGGGAGCAAATCCCTCTGCTTTCAAAGGCCTCATAGGTACCTATGAGGTGTTTCAAAACAGAACGAACCGCTCTGTTTTTAAAGGACCCATTTGCACGCAGATGAAGCTTCCACTCTTCATCAGGTCTCCATCTGGGAAAAAAGTGTCCCGGTGATGACAGAAAGGAGTTGTGTGGGGGAGGAGTAGGAGGCAGGCACTGCAAACACTTTTCACACCAATGAAAGTTTCTGGGGGCCGTGATCTTGTGAGAGTTTAGGCACCCATTCTCTGAAAAACAGGATGGATCCCTGAATTCATACAATATTACGGTACCCTGGCGCTTCCATCAACTCTCCTCTCCCTCAAAAGCAAAGAAACCGCAGGAGAGAGGAGACAGATCTTGTAAGGTAAGTGAGTCCAGTGTGGCAGGATGGGAGGGGGTAGCAGTCATGGGGACTGGGGACGGAGGGAATAGGGTGAATGTTGCAGACTTCTTCAGTCATTCATAAGGGCAAAGAACTGCCATGGTGCTGTAACATTTGCAATTTTGGGAGTTGCTTGTAAACACTAGTGGATGCTTATCTCGTAACTTCAAATGGGTGCTAAATGAATGCTTGTAACTCAGGGATTAGCTGTATAAGAAGTACTGTGTGTGGCATGCATATATTTGAGCTATATGGTTAAAAAGGGTATAAAAGCCTTGGTGAAAGATTTTTTTAATCTGAAAAATGGATGAATATTTCCTATTTTTCAAATGCATTTTTTTTTTTTAAAAAAAGTACTTTCAATATGAGCCTTATTCCATTATGAACTGAGAATTTGAAAAGCTTAGTCCCTGGTAGCACATGGACATTTATCATTGTACCATTTCAAAAATAAAGCACAGAGCTTCTGGATGACAATGATCATAACTGAGAGGTCATCTATAACTCAAAACTGCTTGCTTTGTATCCAGCATTTTTGCCTCAAAAATGACAAAATCTATCACAGGAAGTCTTGTGGAGATTGCACTGACAAAACTTATTTTCTGAAGAATGAACAGAAATATCCAAACCCAGCTGGGCTAGTTCAAAACTTAATTTTGAAAAGAGGAAGTTAATAGTCAAATTGTAAACAAACAATTCAAATAACGTAGAGAGGTTAGACAAGAGAAAAGGGTAGACGAAAAAAAGGAATATTTAGAAGGCTTATATAAATCAATAAAACTATGCTATGTTTGAAATACAGGCTCAAGAACTGATGCAAAGTTTCTCAACCGTGGCAACTTTAAGACAGGTGTACTTCAAATTCCAGAATTCCCCAGGTGGCTCTGATGGCTAGGCAAAATGTTGTGTTGTGAGGCATGTTCTCATTCCATATACATAACTCTTCTAAAATGAATTCAAAGTTTAGTGACCATGGAATTTCTATTAGGATAGGTACTAAAAAGGACTCCGTGCAAATTTTCCTCTATTAGTCATAGCTGACTTTAAGGGCTGATTGTTTTGTTAGTTGCAAAATCGTGTCCAACCCATTGCGGCCCCATGGACAATGTTCATGTCCTCTACCATCCTCTGGAGTCCATTGAAGCTCAAGCCTACTGCTTCAGTGACTCCATCCAGCCACCTCATTCTCTGCTGTCCCATTCTTCTTTTGCACTCAGTCTTTCCCAGCATTAGGCTCTTCTCCAGTCCTTCCTTCTCATTAGGTGGCCGAAGTATTACAGTTTCATCTTCAGGATCTGGCCTTCTAAACAGTAGTCAGGACTGATATCCTCTAGGACTGACCGGTTGGATCGCCTTGCAGTCCAAATCCATTCATATCTGCATGCTTTTGAACTGCTAGGCTAGCAGGAATTGAGACTAGGCAATAGGACATACCAGTATATAATTTTCTGCATCACCATTCAGTACTTTTCCAATGGCACCTCCTCTCTCCAGCCACCGGCTTGCTGAAATGAAGAAAAACAGATAAATTAATGTACTTCCTATTTAAAAAATTTCCCATTTTTTTCATCTCTAAAGGGAATAATGTCATAGCCCAAATCTTCAAAACGACGCTATAGAGCATTGCACACCAGAACAACTAGACACAAGAACAGTTTTTTTCCCGAAGGCCATCACTCTGCTAAACAAATAATTCCCTCAACACTGTCAAACTATTTACTAAATCTACACTACTATTAATCTTCTCATCGTTTTCGTCACCAATCTCTTTCCACTTATGACTGTATGACTGTAACTTTTTGTTGCTATCATTAAGGGTTAAATTGCAATCTATGACCATCATTTGTGTTGTAAATGTTGTACCTTTGATGTTTTTTTTCTTTTTTCTTTTTCTTTTATGTACACTGAGAGCATATGCACCAAAACAAATTCCTTGTGTGTCCAATCACAGTTGGCCAATAAAAAATTCTAATTCTAAAAAAATTCTAATTCTAATTACTTCTTTGGGTAAAAATTAACTATGTTAGGAGTAAATAAGTAAGCAAGCAAGCAAGCAAGCAAATATATAAACAAACAAACAAACGAATAGAATAAAAACCACTGAGATAAATTTATGAATGAAAACCACTGAGATAAATTTATGAATGAATGAATGAATGAATGAATGAATGAATGAATGAATGAATGAGGCTACTGAGGGGGAACTGCCTTTACACAGAATGGCTTACAACAAGAATATAAATGAGCTTTAGAAAACCATAAACATTTGGCTTCTTGTGGCAGCCATGGGAGGGGACACAATAATTTTGGGATCCCTCCCAATTTGGGTTGCTGCTGTATCTGAAGGTTCACTGTTTCTTAGTAACCACAGTTCTTCTTTCCACTTTCTTTGCTATTGTTAACTTTTGTATTGCTACAAAAAGTGTGTTCTTCCTTTAAAGTTCTTACTGGGGAAAAAAGAGAGAATACAGCCACTCAAACTCCATCTGAATTGGGGCAGATTTAAACTCAAGTAAGCAAGTAAGTGAATAAATAAAACACATAAATATCACCTTGATTTACCAAGATGCTAACATTACCTGCTGACATGTTTCTCCCTAGGATTCCTATTCACCTTTGCCCTTTCTCAACAAATGGACAAACTTCCAAATAAAGCCATTATCTATCATAGAGGTCCTTGGAAGTATATATCTGTCAGGTGCAAGCAGAGGTGGGCTCCACTTATCTTTGCTACCGGTTTGCAATGGGAGTGTGCGCTTGTGTGCAGCACTTCTGTGCATCTACTGAGCGTCCGTGATAATGTCCGGGTGGGTGGGCGGAGCTTCCCACCGCCATTCCTACCAGTTCGCAAGATCTGGACTAAACCAGTAGCAACTCACCACTGGGTGCAATCTGAATCACTCATGAATAACCTCAGGGTGTAAGGTTATTGTTTATCACCTATGTTATAAGTATCTCACAAGACTGCTTGTCTTCCCCTGGGAATGATCAAATAAGGCTTTATGGATTTGGGAGATGTTACATTTGCGTGCAGTGACTCCAAGTTAGGTCCTTGCTTGACTCTCCAGCCTAGCTGGCAATTCAGCTAGGTGCAAGCAGAGGTGGGCTCCACTTATCTTTGCTACCGGTTTGCAATGGGAGTGTGCGCTTGTGTGCAGCACTTCTGTGCATCTACTGAGCGTCCGTGATATGTGAGTAAATTTATTGGCAAAGGCAATGATGCTAAGAATGGTTAGTGGATAAAGAAGAAAGGACAAGCAAAGCATATGTGGACTTGATTACGTCAAATCTGATACAAAGGTAGCATGGCAGACATTTGCCAATTTGGCAGTTCAAATGTCATCAGACTCAAGGTTGACTCAACCTTCGATCCTTCTGAGGTCAGTAAAATGAGGACCCAGATAGTTGGGGGGAAATATGCTGACTCTCTAAACCGCTTTGAGAGGTCTGTAAATCACTGCTGAAGTGGTATATAAGTCTAGGTGCTATTGCTATAAAGTCACCAAGAGTTGGATATGACTAAATGGTTAAAAATAATAACAATCCTTGGAAAACCTAATATTCCAGACAGAGGCATTTTTTAAAATTAAAGCATCAGAGCCAGATGGTTAGGGATTCCATGACAACCACTGAAGGGCAATTCTGGGGCTTATCAATGCCCTGGTACCATATGCAACATCTAAACATAGGAAGGAGTGCTGAGTTGGCTTTCTCTTGGGCCTAGGTTTTCCACTATTAAATCCTGGTGTCTTGCCATGGTTTTCAAACAAATACATGGCTTATTATAGCTATTGGATGCAATTCCAGTCACCATGATATAATAAGATGCTGAAACTGTAGAAAGACTGCAGAGAAGAGCAACAAACATGATAAAAGATCTGGAGGTTATGATGAAAGACTGAGGGAACTAATTACATCTGGTCTAACAAAGAGAAGGGACTAGGGGTGATATGATGGCAGTCTTCCAATACTTATGAAGCTGTCACAGGGAAAGGGGAGTCAATTTATTCTCCAAAGCACCTAAGGACAGAACAAGAAGTAATGGGTGGAAAATCTTTGAGGAGAGAACCTAGAACCTAGAACTAAAGAGAACTATTCCGACAGTGAGAACAATTAATCAGTGTTTGCCTTTGGAAGTTGGGAGGGGTCCATTCCTGGAGGTTTTAAGAAGAGATTAGACAGTCATCTGTCAGGAATGTTATAGGATCTCATGCCATGGGCAGGAGGTTGGACTAGAAAACCTCGAAGCTTCCAACTTTATTATTCTATTTTCTATATTCTTACTTGGAAGATAATTAGGATAAATTCCTAATTTTCTGATTTCATGTCAACACACATATGGAGGAATTACAATCTCATTTCACCATACTTATGGAGACGTTGTCTTAAAAAAGAAACTCTACCACAGAATATTATTATATTTCCTGTCACAACTCTTTTGTTTCTAAAACAAATCTTAAATATGGATCTGGATATCTTAAATTTCATCCAGTAGTTTGTAATTTATTTTAGAAAAGTTTATAATATTTTGGTTTTTACTCTCTTGTGACTCTTTATTGTAGGTTAGCCACAGCAAGATGTAAATTAATTATATATTAACACTGAGGAGAAGGGAGCGTCTCTTTTGCTCTCTCTTTTCTCCTTTTCCTTTCTCTTCTAACAAATGTATATGATTTCTCCTAGAGAAATCCTTTACTGACTAACAAAGTAAAGCTTTTAACTGGAGAGTTGAATTTACTATCAGAGAGAAACTAAATGCTAAAGTAACATCATCTCACAAAGATAAATTTTCCAAATGAATTTGTTTCTGCAGAATTCTCACTATGCTATGCTTTAATATACAGTAGCATCAGAGGAGGCTGGAATTCAGGATAGCAACAAAACCAAATCAAAATATCCAAATACCACCCGAGAGAGAAGGGGCTGCAAAAATAGAAAGAAAGACTATAATTTTGGGAAAGAGACTATTGAATACAGGTAGTCCTCAACTTGCAACCATAACTGAGCCTGGAATTATGATAGTAAGTTGTTGCAGTCATTAAGCAGTTTATCATGTATCTGTGCCTGATTTTGCAATCTTTTTGGAGATGGTTGTTAAGCGAATATAGCAGTTATTAAGTGAACCCATTGTACCCAATAGGCATCTGGTAAAAAAAATAAAATCTAAATTGTTTGGTCACGTGACTGTGGGATGCTACAAACAGCCACAAATATGGGCTGATTGCGAAGTGTCCAAAATGTGACCATGTGGGGGGAGGAGAGAGGGGGGAGTGGCCATCAGAACTTTGAAACTGGGTGGTAAGTACTCTATAAGGACTTCATTAAGTACTCAAAGTCCTTCATAACTCTGAATAGTCGCTAAGCAACTTGTGGTAAGTTAAGGACTGTCTGTAAGATATATACAACATTAAGCAAGAAAGAGCCATCAAGAAAAAACAAAACAAGAGGGGGAAACCATGTTAGGCATTTGGCCAGAAAGAAAGACCATGTAAGTTCAATAAACATTCAACACTAGCAAGAACTGGGTATGGGAAAGGGAAATGTTCTTAGAGAATGCAAACAACCTGAAGCTTAACTGTACTGTAAGAGAGTACTCCCATTTGTGACTTACAAGTTTAAGTCTTCTCAAAATGACTCAACTCAGGACTCTAGAGTACTTCAGTCTTCAAACACTTCATTACTGGTTGGCCAAGCCAGAGACAAGGTCATATTCAGCAAGACCTCACTATAAAGGAAACAGTATTCAAATGGTAGGTCATGACTTCAACTAGCTCTAATTACTCTGAGCAACTTCCTCTTGAAATCTAAACCACAAATAGAATATTCTTATGTACTGATTGGCTTCAAGATAATTATATGTTTAAAACGTCTATTAATATTCAGATACTGATATTCTTTCAGATCAGTCAGCTTCTTTAATAATACTACAGTCCATCTTTCCAATACTCATCAGCAATCAATGCAATCCAGTTGATTGCTGATCTCTTCTTTATTATTCTATTATTATTTTTCCTTATGTATATTTGTACCAATCTTTTGAGTTTCCTGTAGCATGCCTAACCCCCTTCTCTGTTGGTTTCTATTCTGCAGTATGAACTTTCTTTATAGCTTTCAGAACTTTGTGACATCAAGCTTCATATTACAGTATGTGTTGTAGTATGTATCATAAAAATACACTGAATTTTTTTTAAAATTTGCATTTATATCCCGCCCTTCTCCGAAGACTCAGGGCGGCTTACACTATGTTAAGCAATAGTCTTCATCCATTTGTATATTATATACAAAGTCAACTTTATTGCCCCCAACAATCTGGGTCCTCATTTTATCTACCTTATAAAGGATGGAAGGCTGAGTCAACCTTGGGCCTGGTGGGACTTGAATAAAGTGGTGTTAGTTATTCCCAAGATTCAGAGAGATACTAATCTCTCTGTGTCTCTCTTTCTCCCAATATCATTGCATTGGTAATTTATACCTCATACTCATCTTGGAATTTACCGTAATTTTAGGCATTACTTCAACTAGAACTCTTGCCAAGCCATGTATCTTCATCATTTTATGTCAGACCTTATTTAATTTTACTCTTTAAAAATATCAACTCCCATCAGCAAATCTATAGCTATATCATCTATAGCAATATCCATCTATCCTCAAAATCCTGACATATGAGTACTTGAGATGTCTCCCACTCAATCCCAAAATATACCTTTCTGGCCTCCATAAAAGTTGGTCTCATAGGTACAGTAAAGCCACACTGAAGTGCATGTAATAAAAACTACTGTCTTAATCATGTTTTTGGGTTTTGAGTGAGGATGATTTAATGGACTAAGATTTAGTGGGTTTAAAATTGGAAGCAATTTTGGAAATGTCTCCATTGAAGGTTTTAGTAATACGATATTTTGGTAGGAAAATACTGTGTGTAGGTGGCATAGAAAGTAAAAAGGTATTCCAAGTTTGAGTGGGAAAAAATTAAAATGTCTCATGGAAAGAATAATCTTTTGAAACTATCTGTCATTAGGCAAATGACATTCAGAAAAGCCTATTACTTGTCATCATTTTGTAAGGAGGTGTAAACGTGCATATAATAATGCCTAGAACAAGATACATCATCCATTCAATCCATCCACCCACACATCCATCCATCCTTCATCCATCCATCCATCTTCAATATTCTTTCTCTTTTAAGGAGCAATTGTATGCAATGTATAAAAATGAAGTTACAATTAAGAAAATAAATTAGTGGCCTGAGATAGGAGAAAAGGAAATAAAAGGCAGTCCTTGTTTAGTGACTGAAATTGGTCCTGGCAACTTGATTTTTAAGCAAACTGGTCACATGACTGCAATTGTGCTTACAATTTTATTTCAGCTTTCTTTTTCTTCTTGCTATTTCCTTCAGCCAAGTAGTGAGGAAGATTTCTAGAATTCAACTCATGATCAAGCTGGATAAAAGGGCTAATCTTATAACTTTTTCCCCCTGCTCCTCCACCTTGTGGGAATGTTTATTTTATTTACTTGTTTGTCAAGTACATATTAGATTATATATATAAGTGTAAGTATGAATTGAATACATGAAATGAATACAAATAAAGGGAACATTAGGACAGGGATGATAGGCACGCTGGTGCTCTTATGCCTTACAGACTTCTTAGGAATGGGGTGAGGTCAACAGTAGACAGTCTTAGGTTAAAATTTGGGGGGGTTTGGGATGAAACCAGAGAGTCAGGTAGAGCATTCCAGGCATTGACCACTCTGTTGCTGAAGTCATATTTTCTGCAATCAAGTTTGGAGCGGTTCACTTTAAGTTTGTATCTATTGTGTGCTCATGTATTGTTGTGATTGAAGCTGAAGTAGACACTGACCGGTAGGGACATTGTAGCAGATAATTTTATGTGCCACGCTTAGGTCATACCAAAGGCAGCATAGCTCAAAGTTTTCTAAGCCTAGAATTTCAAGTCTGGTGGCATAAAGTATTTTGTTGCAAGCAGAGGAGTGGAGGACTCTTCCTGTGAAATATTTCTGGACACGCTCAATTGTATTAATGTCTGATATGCAGTGTGGGTTCCATACAGATGAACTGCATTTGAGAATTGGTCTACCAAATGTTTTGTATGCTCTGGTTACTAGTGTAATATTACCGGAGAAGAAGCTATGCAAGATTAGGTTTACAACTCTTAATGCCTTTTTGGCGATGTTGTTACGCCAAGTTCCTTGACAGAGTGAGGCTCATCTACAAGGTTGTGTCCACTTAGCTTGTATTTTGTGTTCTGATTCTTTTTGCCAATGTGTAAGACAGAGCATATGTTGATTGAGATTTGCAGTTGCCAATTGTTTGACCATTCCAACACAAAGACAAGGTCTTTTTGAAGGGTAGCAGCATTGTTGGTGATGTTAAATAGTTTCATTGGTGAAACAGTTGCTTATAATATGATTGCAAAGGTCATTTGTGTATAGTATGAAGAGTGTTGGTCCTAGAATGCTGCCTTGGGGGACACCGCTATTAACAGGTGCAGGATTTGATACGGCGCTCCCTATTTTGACCACTTGTTGTCTGTTTGACAGGAACGCCACTATCTAATTATGTAGGAGTCCAGAGATGCCATAGGATTTTAGTTTTAGAAGTAGTTTGTCATGTACCACTGAATCAAAAGCTTTACAGAAGTCTATGTAAATTGCATCTATTGCTTTGCCCTGATCTGTTCACTCTGTGTGATGGAATGTGCACCTGGAGAAGGAGTTGGGGGAGACATGGCAAGCATACCATGGTTTCCCAGGGAGGAGGCAGCAAATTCCAGAGAGAGAAGAGTGAAAATAAGAGACTGCGCAATTCTGAGCTGGGAGAGGGAGAAAGAGATTCAGGGTAGCTATACCCTAGAATCTTTGAGGGTATTCAGGGTATATCTATTAGGTTAGACATGGGTGTCAAACTCAATCGTGTCACATGATGTCACATGCCATATTGCAACGTCTCCGCCTTTGCGGAGCTGGGGTGGACATGGCCTGTGTGTTATGCATCTGGTCTGTGGGCCACCAGTTTGACACCCCTGGATTAGAAGATTATATCTTTAATCTGGCAAGATTCTAGTGGTTAAGGCACCAGGCTAGATAGCAGGAGACTGTGAGTTTTAGTCCTGCCTTAGCCATGAAAGCCAGCTGCATGACTTTGAGCCACTCACTCTCTCAGCCCAACTCACCACACAAGTTTTTTGGTCTGAGCTCTGAGCCTGTCATCAAACCCGATGGCGGTGGGTGGTTCAGAGAACCGGTAGCAAAAATCCCCCCTCCCATGCCCACCTGAGCAGTGCGATCATCAGAGGTTTTTGTTTTACTTTTAAAAGCATTTTTTCTTCAGCTGAAAAAATGCTTTTAAAAGTAAAAAAAAAAGCCTGTGATGATCGCACATCTCAGCTGGGTGCTAGCCAAAAATTGGGTGGGGGGGTAGAGTCCATTTTTCCTCCTAGCAGACTCTGCTAGTCAAACCAAAAAACGGGGGGGGGGAACCTGCTGGGAGGAAAACGGACTCCCCCCCTGTTTTTTGGTTTGGCTATCAGGGAAGCCTGCTGGGAGGAAAAACGGTGTGGGGGGACGGTTTGTTTTTGAGAGAGAGATAAAGAAAGGAGGCAGGGAAGGCAGGAAGGCAGGAAGGAAGGAAGGAAGGAAAGAAGGAAGGAAGGAAGGAAGGAAGTACAAACCTGGCACTAGAGGCAGCTTCAGAGGGTAATCCAGGTCTGGAAGGGACCTGGAGGTCATCTAGCCCAATGTCCTGCTCCAGCAGGACATTGCTAGTGAGTTTCTGTCTTTTGATCCCCCAGTCACATAGCCATGCCCACCCACACATGACCTCCCACACAAATCCATGCCCACCAAGCCACACCCACAGAAAGCAAAAAAAATTAGATTTCACCCCTGCAACAGACAATTTGTTTCTGTCAGGATTTCAATGTCTTGATCTTTTCCATTGTTAGTAAACATTCTACCAAAAGAATAAATTCATCTGCCTTTTTCTAGTTTTTTCCCATTTATGCACATCTTGTAGTTATTCCCTCTATTTTCTTCTGTCATCTACAACTACTTTGTGCTAGAAAAAAATATGTTTTAGTCCACACTCCCTGTTCCATCATATAATCTATCTAATGTTCTCTGAAAATCATTCAGGTTCTTTAACCCAAAACTGGGGGTCACCTATGCATGCACATTCAGGTCACTAATTATTGTATTAATTAATGTAATATATGTTCCTATACATTTACTCATAAATATATTAAAAAACCAAGACATCACCCATCTGTTTCTTTTTTCCTGATCAATGTTGAATGGTTCACTAAGTATTCCATTATTTCTATGCATGTTTTACTTCCATTATATGCCCCTTTCTCTATTTGCCAGTTGACCTGCAGACATTAAATATTAATTCATTATTTCTCAATTACTTACTAATTTTGCCTGACACAAAGCCACACTGCATTACCCAAACATTTCTCTCTTCTACCTTTTCAATAGAATTCTGCCAAACAATTTTTCCAAGTATGCTTGAGAAATTATATAGGTAGTCCTTGATTTTTGACCGTCATGCAGCCTGCCCATCATGACTGTAACTTATGACAGTCATAATATGAGATGGTCACACGACTGACCTGATTTTACGATTTTTATGTGGCAGTTGTTAAGTGAATCACTGTGGTCATTAACCAAACACTGTGGTCATTAAGCGATCCAATGGTAATATTTGTTTGATGAATAAACATTAAACAAAAAAATAAAGAATGGGCACAGTTTAGCCAAAAAATAACTGCTTTTTTTGGCAAAAACGTTTTAAAATTTGATCACATGACCATGGGATACGGAATGTGGCATGGTCACTGAATATCCAAAATGGGATCATATGGACATGAGGCGGCCCCAATGTCAAAACTTCAAATTTGATTAATAAATGCCCTTAGATAGATCCATTTGAACAGTTACTAGCTGACAGGCCATTAAGTCAAGGACTACCTGTAGTATTTATACTTCCTTTCCCTTTATAAAGATGAATAATAATGGTATAGCTTCAGTCTTGCAGGTTTTTTTATTTCATTTTGTCACAACAGTATACACAAACATCATCATAAGAAAATCAACAAATTATAAAAGAAATATATATATATATAAGCAAAAGTATGCAACAACCATGTTAATTTGATATAACAAAAGGGAACAATAGGACAGGAACGGTAGGCACATTTGTGCTCTTATGCACACCCCTTATTGTCCTCTAAGGAATGGGGTGAGGTCAATAGTGGACTGTTTTTGGTTGAAGATTTTGGGATTATGAGTAGAGACTATAGAGTCTGGTAAGGAGTTCCAAGCGTTAACGACTCTGTTACAGAAGTCATATTTTCTGCAATCAAGTTTGAAGCGGTTGACATTTAGTTTGAATCTATTGTTTGCTCTTGTATAATTGCGATTGAAGTCTTTTACAGGAAGGATATTGCAATAGATGATTCTGTGTGTTAAACACAGATCATGTCGAAGTCGGCGGAGTTCTAAATTTTCTAATCCCAAGATTTCAAGTCTGGTGGCATAAGGTATTTTGCTGTTTTTGGAGGAGCGAAGAACTCTTCTAGTAAAATATTTCTGGACGCGTTCGATTGTATTAATGTCAGAGATGTGGTATGGGTTCCAGACAGATGAGCTGTATTCAAGAATAGGTCTGGCAAATGTTTTGTATGCTCTGGTTAGTAGTGTAGAGTTTTTGGAAAAGAAGCTGCATAAGATTAGGTTTACAACTCTTAGAGCCTTTATTGCTACGTAGTTGCAGTGGGCTTTGGCATTTAGGTCATTTGATATGAAAACTCCAAGGTCTTTGACAGGGTGGGGGTCGTCAGTAAGGTAATGTCCATTAAGTTTGTACTTGTTGTTTGGGTTCTTTTTTCCGATATGTAAGACTCAGCATTTGCTGGTTGAGATTTGGAGTTGCCAGGTTTTAGACCAATCAGATACAAAGTCAAGGTCTTTTATTTATTTATTTATTTATTTATTTTATTCAATTTTTATACCGCCCTTCTCCCGAAGGACTCAGGGCGGTGTACAGCCAAGTAAAAAATCACAGTATAAATATTAAAAGAAATTAAAACAAACATATTATAAGGTGGCCAAATTTAAAACAAATTAAAATATTAAAATATAAATAACCCCAATAAAATTTTAAAATTTTAGGCCAGTCCCGCTTGAATAAATAGGTGTGTTTTCAGCTCACGGCGAAAGGTCCGAAGATCAGGCACTTGACGTAAACCAGGGGGAAGCTCATTCCAGAGCGTGGGAGCTCCCACAGAGAAGGCCCTGCCCCTGGGGGCCGCCAGCCGACATTGTTTGGCGGACGGCACCCTGAGAAGGCCCTCTCTGTGAGAGCGTACGGGTTGGTGGGAGGCAAACGGTAACAGCAGGCGGTCCCGTTAAGTACCCGGGTCCTAAGCCATGGAGCGCTTTAAAGGTGGTAACCAAAATCTTAAAGCGCACCCGGAAGACCACAGGAAGCCAGTGCAGACTGCGCAGGAGTGGTGTTACATGGGAGCAACGAGTTGCTCCCACTATTACCCGCGCAGCTGCATTCTGGACTAACTGCAGCCTCCGGGTGCACTTCAAGGGCAGCCCCATGTAGAGAGCATTGCAATAATCCAGGCAGGAAGTTACGAGGGCATGAGTGACCGTGCATAAGGCATCCCGGTCAAGGAAGGGGCGCAACTGGCGCACCAAGCATACTTGGTGGAAGGCCCTCTTGGAGACGGCCGCCAAATGATCGTCAAACGACAGCCGCCCATCCAAGAGGACACCCAAGTTGCGCACCCTCTCCGTTGGGGCCAATAACTCGCCCCCCACAGCCAGCTGCGGCTGCAGCTGACTGAACCGGGGTGCCGGCATCCACAGCCACTCCGTCTTGGAGGGATTGAGCTTGAGTCTGTTTCTCCCCATCCAGACCCGTACGGCTTCCAGACACCGGGACAGCATTTCGACAGCTTCGTTGGGGTGGTCCGGTGTGGAAAAGTACAGCTGCGTATCGTCAGCGTACAGATGATAACTCACCCCAAAACCACTGATGACCTCGCCCAGCGGCTTCATGTAGATGTTGAACAGGAGGGGCGGTAGAATCGACCCCTGAGGTAGTGAGGCACCTCGCGGTCGACCTCTGCCCCCCTGTCAACACTGTCTGCGACCAGTCGGAGAGATAGGAGGAGAACCACCGATAAACGGTGCCTCCCACTCCCAATCCCTCCAACCGGTGCAGCAGGATACCATGGTCGATGGTATCGAAAGCCGCTGAGAGATCTAATAGGACCAGGGCAGAGGAACACCCCCTGGCCCTGGCCCTCCAGAGGTCATCCACCAACACGACCAAAGCTGTCTCCGTACTGTGACCGGACCGGAAGCCGGACTGGAACGGGTCTAGATAGACCCGTTCTTTTTGGAGGGTAGAAGTATTGTTAGTGGTATTGAATAGTTTGACATCATCAGCAAAGAGAACACAATTACTTGAGATAAGGTCACAGAGGTCATTTATGTATAGTATGAAGAGCGTTGGACCAAGAACACTTTTGACAGGAACAGAATTTGATAAAGCGTTATCAATTTTGACCACTTGTTGTCTGTTTGACAGGAAGGCATTTATCCAATTGTGAAGAGGTCCTGAAATGCTGTAGGATTTTAGTTTTAGGAGAAGTTTATCATGTACCACAGAGTCAAAAGCTTTGCAGAAGTCTATGTAAATTGCATCTATTGCTTTTCCTTGATCAAGGTTAGTAGTCCATATGTTTTTGCAGTGGAGAAGTTGTAAGTTACATGATAATTTTTTTCTGAAACCAAATTGTTTATTAGAGAGTAGGTTGTTTGTTTCAAAGTGGAGTGTAATGGATTGGTTTATGATAGATTCCATTACTTTGCATGAGACACAACATAGAGAGATAGGTCTGTAATTTTTAGCTAGGCTGGGATCACCTTTTTTGAAGATAGGGATGACTGTGGCTAAAGACCAGAGTTTGGGAAGGGAACTAGTCGTGAAGGCTTTATTAAAGATTATGCTTAGGGGTTCTGCTATATTAATTGAAAGTTTTTTTAAATAGTATGCACATAGTCCATCAGGTCCAATAGATAATGATGGTTTCAGGTTGCGAAGAGCTTTTTCAACATTATCTTCTGAAGTCTATATGTGTTAAGTCGTTGTTAACATTTTTTGTACGATTGAGGAATGTCGGATATGAGCCATCGCTGTTTACAAAGACTGAGCCGAAGAATGTGTTAAAGAGGCTTGCTTTAACTGTTTCATCAGTACATTCTTTGCCGTTTGATTCTTTTAGTGGTGGAATGGATCTTGTTTCTTTAAGTTTATTGTTTACAAAATTATAAAAAGCACGATTGGAATTAGTGCGTAGAAGGTCTTCTTCTTGCTTGGTGTGGTAAATGTTACATTCAGTTTTTATTTGGTAGCAAATATTTCTGTAGCGGTTTTTGAAGTTTGCTACATAGCCCTTTTTGTTTCTTCTCCAGAGGGATTTTTTTGGGGATTGAAGCTTTTTTATTGATATGGGTAATTTTTTAATTATTATTTTGGTGGTGATTTGTGGTACGTATAGTTTGATGATTTTATTGATTACAAGTAGGAATACTTTATAGTGGTCTTCTGCAGTGATGCAGGTTGAGAATAGATTTTGCCAGTTACGAAATGAGAGATCATTATTTATAAGGTCATAGTTGGCTTTTTTAAAATTGTAGTTTGGAGTACTATTGTTATAACGATTTATGTTAGGGCGTATATTTAGACAAAAGTCTATCATGCAGTGGTCACTGTTGGAAAAGAGTTCTTTTACTTGTAGTCCATAAATTGAGTTTGTGTTATTACAAAAGATGAAGTCGAGGCAGTTATTGAGTCTGGTATTATTAGTTACTAGTTACTCCAGACCTAGGTTTGTAACGGGCGCTGTATATTATAGTATGGATTGGTTCGATTGTACATTCATTTGTAATCCAGTTAATAGAAGGTAGATTTAGGTCACCCAGGAAGATGAGAGGATATGGGCAGGAGGTAGCCCATGTTAGTAGTGAGGTAACATATTTGCATGAGCGATGTCGTAGTCAGGGGCTCTGTAGCATAGTATGAATCTAAGTGTGGTGTTGGTGGACAGGTCGCATACAATAGTTTCAGGAAGAGAAAGTTTATGTGCAACTTGAATATTTTTTAAGTTCAGTGATTTTTTGTAAAAGATAGCTACTCCACCACCTCTGCGGAGTTCACGATCTGATCGAAGGACTTGATATTCTTTGTTTGAAATAATGGAGTCAGTGAGGGATGAGTTTAGCCATGTTTCACATACAAATATGATATCAAATGTACCATTGTTTAATAAGAGTGTAAATTCAGGTAATTTGTTTACAATACTTCTTGCATTTATTAATTTACATTTGAGACCTGTAGTGTTTGGTGTAGGAGAGGTAAGGGCCGTGCATACCTAGTAATGATTGGTAGTTGATTGAGGGTTATTTGTAACAGGTGGTAGAAGGGAGGTTGGTTGAGCAATGAATGGTTGATCATTGGATGATTGGAGGTTTTAAATGGGTTGAAGATTAGTAGGTTGATTAGTAGGTTTAGTTGCTATCTTAGTTGATTAGTATCTTAGTATCTTAGTTGATTATTAAACTTAGTTGATTATTAAACTTAGTTGATTAGTATCTTAGTTGATTATCTTAGTTGCTATCTTAGTTGATTAGTAGGTTAGTTGCTATCTTCAGACACATATTAAATCATTGTTAAATTATTACATAAGCAAATCATGTGTATATTTTAATATTTACACCATCAATATTCTTGCCACCTTAGCAACATTCTCACAATTTATGATTTTTTTTTGTGGTGATATATTTTTATCATTTTTAAAAAGTCCTTTCTAACAATCCATTATTTCAGTTATATCATAGTTTCACCAATCCACCAACTATCTTTTCTCCTATTTTGCATTAGTGTAACTCCATACGCTTCAGTGATTTCTATTACAGAAAATTTTAAATTCTGTTCTGGGCAGTTTCCACATACACTTTACATTCATTTTCTTCAGAGAACAGTCTATCTTCTTATACTTTATCAAGCTTCCTGCAGCTGTTCTTTTATTTCATTTTCTTTCATTTTTCTCTCAGTTTTTTTTTAAATCTAACTTCAGAACTTTACCATGGGTGTTTCCTTCACTAGTGTTCTCAATTAAGCATAATCAAATTATGCTTTTCAAATCGTATTTTTCTATGTGTACATACAAGTAGATTTACATTTAAACTATATGTTTAAAAAAAGAGACTGCTAAACAGTAATTTACCAAATAAACATCATGCTCCTTCATTCCTGAATCTCTGAATGGCTCAATAATTTTTTATGCTATCTCATCTCCATCATGCCTATTCATTCATGCCACCTAATATAATAATTTTCCCCTTGGATCCTATTCATTCAGAATGCTTTTCCCCTGGTTTGGTTTTTTCATTATCACTCTTCACTAGAACATATTAGGCAACTATCATTTCTACTTTGATGAGCACTCACAACTTAGTTGACACTAATTCATACTTTCATGAATTACATTTTAGATTTACTTAGTTCCATAGCAGATAACCTTCAATCATATTTATTACAATCTTTTTCTTGATTTCACTGATTCAGTTTCCTTCCTTCCTTCCTTCCTTCCTTCCTTCCTTCCTTCCTTCCTTCCTTCCCTTCCTTTCCCTTCCATTCCCCCTCCCCCTTTCCCCCACTCCATCCTATCATATCTTATCTCATCATGGTCTAATCCAGGGGTAGTCAACCTTTTTATACCTACTGCCCACTTCTGTATCTCTGTTAGTAGTAAAATTTTCTAACCGCCCACCAGTTCCACAGTAATGTGCCGTGTGTTGTTGTCTGCGCATGCCTCTTACGTATCGTGAATTGGGTTTTGGGGGGGGATGTGCCGGCTACCAGCTCTGCTTGTCTGTTACAGCTGGATGGTGTGGGGGTAGATGCACAAGCTATTCTGGGATGAGGCTCTTTTGTTTGCAGTCGCACTATAGCGCCATTTAGTTTTACTTACGTAACGTGAACTAAACTTATGCGCGGGTGATATAAATAGTATATTTTCAGAAATTTAAATTGTCACAGGGAATTTTATAAAAACCTAATGAAAATGTTTTTAAATAATGGTATGGAATTTTTTAAAAAAGTCAATTAAATTTTAAAAAAGGAAAGTGCTTCAGTATCGGACAAACCCCTGCCGCTCACCATGAAAGCTGGAACGCCCACTAGTGGGCGGTAGGGACTAGGTTGACTACCACTGATCTAATCAAGCATTCATACAGTCAGTGTCGTTACTTTATATTGTTAAAATTGAACTACAGGCGATAAAATATGATGTAGGTTACTCTAAGTAAGTATGTTTCATGACTATATCCAAAATGTAGCATCTGATAAACAAGTTAGCAGTATAGGGACAAATTTCTATAGATGTGCCTTAACTGTGGGGATGCATATGCTTAAGAGAAAGGGGAAGGAAGGCAGAGTTAATGAGTTAGTTTCTAGATAAGTAATCTTGAATGAAAGAAATTACTCTCTGGGTAGGTGGCTCTTGTTGATAAGCAATGCAAACTTGTTGGGGATACAGAACTTTGGATCAAAGAAGAAGGCTTATTGTTTTGGGGTATAATCGTCGCATCTTCCCTATGTTCCAGATCTATTTATATTTTACCATTATCAATATTCTTTTCTGAGAAATTGATTTCTGATTCAATTGTCTTGGGTTTGTATTTGATGACTCAGCTCTGCCATATAATCATGGCCTTGACTTTTCATAGTAAAAAAAATAAACATTTTTATACTATTAGGCTTGTGCCCCATGTTTTAGCCTGAGACAAGTTACAGATAGTCTTCAAATTACAACTATTCTTTTAGTCACCATTCAAAGTTATAATGTCATTGAAAAAAAGTTGCATAGGAGCAATCTTCACACTTACAACCTTCACAGCATTTCCACGGTCATGTGACCAAAACTTAGCCCTTTTCTTTTCTTTTCTTTTTTAAAGTTTTTATTTTTTTACAAACATATCAATGCATGAACAGTGTGGCACCTGAGTGTCATACATTCTAATACAGCTAATAGAATTAATCACAGTTATTATATTCAATCAACATTATATATTTCTATTGATAATACACATTTATATTAAATTGCAACCTGTTATTATCCAATTATTCTTTGTTTTTTTTGTTATTGCTTTGATTTTAATATATAAAAGTATATACACTAATATTCCCCCTTCTCTTATTTTTATCTCTTATTCTAACTTTTAATCATGTCGCCCTTTATTAAAAAATGTTTTCTTTTTATCTTACCTAACTTCTAGTCATGTCACCTACAATTGGTCATGTGCTGACTAATTGGCCCCCATCTTCACCCATATTTTCAATAAATCACTAGAGATGTGCTATGTTCCTTCTTGCTTCAAACGCTCTACCATCATCCCAGTGCCGAAGAAGCCCACCATCAAGGAACTGAATGACTACAGACCAGTTGCTCTAACATCTGTAGTCATGAAAACCTTTGAAAGGCTAGTGCTTTCCTACCTGAAAACCATCACGAATCCGCTCTTAGACCCCTTGCAATTTGCATACCGAGCAAATAGATCAACAGATGATGCTGTTAATATGGCTCTGCACTACATCCTACAACATCTTGAGTCTCCAAAGACCTATGCAAGGGTCCTTTTTGTAGACTTTAGTTCAGCATTCAATACCATCATTCCAGACATTCTTCTAACTAAGCTAAACCAGCTACAGGTACCGGAACAGACTTGTAAGTGGATCACAAGCTTCCTAACAAACAGGAAGCAGCAGGTGAAGCTAAGCAAGATCACATCAAATACCTGTACAATTAGCACAGGGGCCCCCAAGGCTGTGTGCTCTCCCCACTTCTCTTCTCTCTGTATACCAATGACTGCATCTCCAATGATCCATTTGTTAAGCTACTGAAGTTCGCAGATGACACAACAGTGATTGGTCTCATTCGAGACAATGACGAATCCGCATATAGACGAGAGGTCGAACGACTAGCCTTGTGGTGCAACCAAAACAATCTGGAACTGAACACACTCAAAACCGTAGAAATGGTGGTAGACTTTAGGAAAACCCTTCCATACTTCCACCTCTCACAATACTTGACAACACAGTATCAACAGTAGAAACCTTCAAATTTCTGGGTTCTATCATATCGCAAGATCTCAAATGGACAGCTAACATCAAAACATCATTAAAAAGGACAACAAAGAATGTTCTTTCTGCGCCAACTCAGTAAGCTCAAACTGCCCAAGGAGCTGCTGATCCAATTCTACAGAGGAATTATTGGGTCTGTCATTTGCACCTCTATAACTGTCTGGTTTGGTTCTGCAACCCAACAAGAAAGACACAGACTTCAGGGGATAATTAGAACTGCAGAAAAATAATTGCTACCAACTTGCCTTCCATTGAGGACCTGTATACTGCACGAATCAAGAAGAGGGCCGTGAAAATATTTGCAGATCCCTTGCATCCTGGACATAAACTGTTTCAACTCCTACCCTCAAAGCAGCTATAGAGCACTGCACACCAGAACAACTAGACACAAGAACAGTTTTTCCCAAGGCCATCACTCTGCTAAACAAATAATTCCCTCAACACTGTCAGACTATTTACTGAATCTGCACTACTATTAATCGTTTCATAGTTCCCATCACCAATCTCTTTCCACTTATGACTGTATGACTATAACTTGTTGCTGGCAATCCTTATGATTTATATTGATATATTGATCATCAATTGTGTTGTAAATGTTGTCACCTTGATGAACGTATCTTTTCTTTTATGTACACTGAGAGCATATGCACCAAGACAAATTCCTTGTGTGTCCAATCACACTTGGCCAATAAAATTCTATTCTATTCTATTCTATTCTATTCTATTCTACAAAGCAAAGAGAGATAGTGAAAAAAAGCAAGTCAAAACAACAAAAAGAAGAAATCATCTATCCATCGTCTCTTGCCCGCTTCAATATTATAATTGCTATGATTTTTTGGACTTGCCTCCTATATTCCTCTCTTGGATCTTTATCTCTATCTATAGCTACTTCTTGGCTGTTCAATCTAGATATTTCTCCCACCTCTATCCTCTTCCACTGCCTAGCTTCCAAAATTTCTACCCAGGTCTCTATCTCCCTTTCAAGAGTATCTTCCTGTATCTCCAATTCTCTTTTCAACTCTCTTAATGTTTTCCCCCTCATTTAATTCATCAGTCATTGTTATTTTCATTGTTATCTTAGCCCTTTTCAACATATTTACAATTGTTGCAGCATTCCAGAGGGAAAGGTCTGAATGATTGGCATTTATGACCTTCCCAGCCAGCCTATAACAAACAAAGTCAAAAGGAGAAACTGGATTCACTTAACAACCATGTGATTTACTTAACAACTAAAGCAAAAAAAATGTAAAATCAGGAACTACTCACTTAACAACAACTGGTTGGTTCATTAGTTGAAACCTTGACACCTTGCTTATTAGTGAAAATTATGGTTCCAATTGTGGTTTTAAGTCAAGGACTAGGTGTACTTGTTTTTTAGCTGTTTTTCATTTCTGGGAAATAACTGCTTTATGTCTGGCCATATTATGACAGAAAGCCAATCTGGGGTATTGATTCATGGCACAACATTAGACCCTAAAATATTAGCAATAGCAATAGCATTTAGGCTTTATTTATATGCTTTATTGCTTTACAGTGCTTTACAGCCCTTTCTAAGTGGTCTATAGAGTTAGCATATTGCCCCCAACAATTTGGATCCTCATTTTACCCACCTTGGAAGGATGGAAAGCTGAGTCAACCTTGAGCCTGGTGAGATTTGAACTGCCAAATTGCAGGCAGCTGGCAGTCAGCAGAAGTAGCTTGCAGTACTGCATTCTAACCACTGCACTATCATGGCTCATTATTGTCGATTTTAGTCTTCTTTTAGATCTGAAAGGCAGCTGAACAACCTTAAGAAGAAGGTACTGACAAGACACTTCTGAAAATATTGCCAAGAAAATCTCATGGACTTCTTCTTAAGTCACCAGGAGTCAAGTCTAACTCAATAGACCACAATGACAACCTATCATGATGGCAGCCATTTGTAAGTAAACAAATTCTCTCTGTGTTAGCCATTATTGTGCAGATTATAAGGCATTGAGAAAATTTTCAAAACGAGAGTGAGTCAATCTTTTCAAAAGGTTTAGAATGTAACCAACTATTTTAGAGATGGCTTTGTATTGTCTTCTCTTACCTATCTACTAAGACTTCATAAAGACTGGAAAAGGCCAGGTATGAAGTAGCCAACTGATTGGCTTACAGTGAAGTAGACTTCTTTCATTCTATATTCTAGACATTTAGCAGTCTGAATATAAGCATAACCCTTAGGCATTTAGTATGGTCAGATCATAAATTAAGCAATGAGAACTAAGCGATTTCCTGGAAGAAGTACTTTCCAATTTCCACATGTTCCTGAATGATATCACTACATGAGAAATAATATTTTGAATGTGAATAGTATTTCAGAAAGACAGGAAACATGAGTAAAAGTTTTAAAATGCAATATTGGAAAATTATTAGAAAACCTAGCCCAAACTAAAAGCCAAATTTCCACTTAAGTTGGTTTATGGCACTATTTTGCCTTGGAAAAGCAATAATTGTAAGCTTCCAGTTAACTTTTTCCCAATAAACGTTGTAACTCCTTTTTTTCTACAAAAAATAAAGATGTATTTCTTGGCAATGCTCTGTTTAGCAAAAATTCAATAAAACTATTTTTTACAAGAGAAAATATATTTTCACATTTTGATATTATTTGCACACATTTAAAAAAAACAAAAACAAATATACATGATGGAGTTCATTGTGACATCCAAGATAGGATGAAAAGACATGTAATAATATAATTTATCTCCAATTAAAATCAATAAAGTAATTTTCTACGGTAGCTATTTTATCATGTGGCACAAATGTATTGATTTATGCTAAGCAGTGATATATCAGGGTTTAGCGAAAAGAGGGATATTTAAATGGAAAATTATAGCTTTTTTCTCCCTTTTTTTCCTCAGAGGAATATCTGCTGCTAGATAAGATATTTTTTATTATTTCCATGGTTCATACATTAGGGCTTTTGGTGCTATATTTTTTCCTATCATGTCCCATTATGGTTTGCAATCTATATACTGCATCAGGGGTGGATTCTACTTACTTTTACTACCGGTTCACATCATGCCTGCGTGTGCTCGCATGTGCAGATCACTTTTGATGATGTTCAGGTCAGTGGGCAGAGTCTCCCCGCCAGTTTTATTACCGGTTCTATAGAACTGGGCCGTGGTGGCTCAGGCTGTAAGATAGCCTGTTATTAAAACACAGCAGCCTGCAATTACTGCAGGTTCTAGTCCCACCAGGCCCAAGGTTGACTCAGCCTTCCATCCTTCATAAGGTAGGTAAAATGAGGACCCAGATTGTTGGGGGGGGCAATAAGTTGACTTTGTAAATATACAAATAGAATGAGACTATTGCCTTACACAATGTAAGCCGCCCTGAGTCTTCAGAGAAGGGCGGGATATAAATGTAAATTTAAAAAAAAACTGTATTGTCTGTTATGCCTTTGAGTCACTCTTCACTACTGATGTTTATATGGATGCAGTTTTCTTTGCTTTCCCCTTAGGCTTGAAAAGAGGGGTGTCAAAGTCACCCTGCTGGCTTCAGGGGTTAAGGCAGAATTAGTGTTCTTTCTAGCCCAATGCTTTTAGTCACTGTACAAAATTGCTTCTTGTAATTGATATCCTTTTCTAGTTTCTCCAAATGAAGAAATGTCCTTTTTAAGACAAGTTCAATTGGTGGTGTTCAATTGGTGGTGGCTTTAAGGATATTTACTTTTTTCGGGCACATTTTTCAATTTTCCAGCCTAGCCTACCTCCTGGTTCTGGTAAGGTATTCCAAGTAAATCTGCTTTTTGCAATTGATTGAAAGTGATTTTGTCAATGCCGATGGTGTTCAAATGGTACTCCACTTGTTTTCAGATTGCATGCAAAGTGGCTATTACAAATGCTATCTTTGCTTTCTTTTGCCCCAGTCGTTCTCCTTCTGTTTGCAGGTCTGTATATTTTGTGATTTTTGTCCAGTTCTCTCTCCTATTTTGTTGTCAAGACGCTGCCAAGTCCACTATGCATACATTTTTTTGTCTTTCTTATTCACAATTGTTTGGCAGGCGCAGTGGTGAAATCCAAATTTTTTTACTACCGGTTCTGTGGGCATAGCTGGTGGGTGTGGCAGGGGAAAGTTACTGCAAAAATCCCCATTCCCTCCCCACCCCTGGGGGAAGGATATTGCAAAATCTCCATTCCCACCCCACTCTGGGGCCAGCCAGAGGAGGTATTCATCGGTTCTCCGAACTGCTCAAAATTTCTGCTCCCGGTTCTCCAGAACCTGTCAGAACCTGCTGGATTTCACCCCTCGGCAAGTGCCTCTCTAAATTCTAAAGTCCCAGAGCACTTTAGTTTTTTTCATTTTCTAACACTTTGTTAATTTTTTGGGTCCCGCAATTTCTTGCTTACAGGAAAATGGTATTTCTTGCTGATATTCCAACACACCATTGTTGTTATTTTGTCTTGCCATTGTTTATAGTCAGTCTGTGCAATCTTTTAAAACTAATTCTAAAACTAAAGAGTCCAGTTTTTTCAGTTTTTTTCCAGAAGTGGCATATGTGGTCTGATAATAATAACAACAACAACAACAACAGTTGGAAGGGACCTTGGAGGCCTTCTAGTCCAACCCCCTGCCCAGGCAGGAAACCCTACACCATCTCAGACAGATAGTTATCCAACATTTTCTTAAGAATTTCCAGTGTTGTTGTCTTCTGAGTTCTGGATCTGTATATGTATCTTCTTACGTCTTGGTCTTGTGCAATCAAAATTAGCCCCTCTGTCTCTTTCTTCAAATTTTCTGTTCTTAGCCATTGCCAGTGACTTTTTTTAAAAAAATGTGCTAGCCATGTCTCTTTTCTGTTCTTCAAAATAAATGAATCATGTCCTTCATCCATGCAGTAATGTTGATACTCTATTTACCAAGGGAAATAGCTGGGCATGGAATGTTCCAAGTACACCAGAAACTTGAAGAAGAAAAGGAAATTGGAAGAAGATCTGAAGGACAGTGAATGTATTGAACCCAGTATACCAGGAACATTTAGTGAATACTGGAGAGACAATTGTCCTACAAGAAAGACCTAATGAAGAACAAAAAAGAGATATGGCAAGGCAAAGTTTTCAAATGGCCAATACATGAAAGAAATTATCAGACAGATAACAACAAGACCTGGCAAGATAATCACAACAATCATGGTATACCCCATAGTCAGCCAGATGTTCGGATTAGATTTGGCATTTTTATCCATCTATTCAATCCTTTCCAAATACAATATGGGATAGGTAGATGTTGTTGTTTGATATTGTTAAAGGTACTGCCACAGGGTTTAAGCTGTTCCAAGTAAACTTGCCCTTTGCAATTGACTGATGGTGATTTCGTCAACGCCGATGGTGTTCAAGTGATACTCCAGTTGATTCAGGATTCAGAACATCATCAGCACTGTCACAGATTGTCCTCGGCTTACAACTATTTCATGAATGACCACTGGAATTACCATAGCACTTAAAAAACTGACTTATGACTGTTTTTCACACTTAACATCCATTGCTGCATCCCAGTGTTCATGTCAACAAAATTTGGGCACTTGGCACCTGGCATGAATTTATGGCCGTTGCACTGCCCAGGTTCATATGATCACCATTTGTACCCTTCTGATAAGCAAAGTCAATGGAAGGAGCCAGATTCATTTACTGTCCTACAGTGATCCACCTAACAACTGTGCCAAAGATTGTAAAAGGGGGCAAAACTCATTTAACAACTGCTTTGCTTTGCAATGGAAATGCTGAATTCCATTGTGGTCATAAGTTGAGAACTATCTGTAATTAATATTAATAATTACAATGAGTAGAGTAGAGTAGAACAGAACAGAAACAGAACAGAACAGAATAACAGAGTTGGAAGTCCAACTCCCTGCTTAGGCAGGAAACCCTACATCATTTCAGACAAATGGTTGTCCAATCTCTTCTTTAAAACGTCCAGTGTTGGAGCATTCACAACTTCTGGAGGCAAGTCGTTCCACTTATTAATTGTTCTAACTGTCAGCAAATTTCTCCTTAGTTCTAAGTTGCTTCTCAACCTTGATTAGTTTCCATCCATTGCTTCTTGTCCTGCCCTCAGGTGCTTTGGAGAATAGCTTACTCCCTCTTCTTTGTGGCAAACCCTGAGATATTGGAACACTGCTATCATATCACTTCGAGTCCTTCTTTTCATTAAACGAGATATACCCAATTCCAGCAAACGTTCTTTATATGATGAGGATGCTGATGCTGATGATACTGATTATTATTATCTATTATTTATTATTATTAACTATTAAAATATTCTTACACATAGTAGATATCCTTATGTGACTGTTGTGTGGTTTCTAAACTTCTAGGAAATCTGGGACACTAGCTGAACAGTTCTACTGTGTTTCTCTTAAAACATGATCCACCCCAAAAAGAAGGCCCAGCACTGTTTTGTGCCCATGCGTTAAAATTAAGCCCTATCCCCAAACTTTAGCCCTGTTTAAGCACATGCGCAGCCAGGCTTGTTGGAGTGGGCGACAGCAGGCTTTTTCAGGTGAATGGCTACCGGTAGCTGGAGTGACCATTACAGGTAGGCAAGGATGTGTGAAGCATGTGGTTTTGTCGCTCGCTCTTTTTGGCTGTGAAAGAAGTGGCCCAGTGGCCACGCAAGGCATGTGAGTCATGTCATTCACTCTTTTGGCCATGAAAGAAGTGGCCCGGTGGCCATGCAAAGCGTGTGAGTTGCGTTGCTCACTCTTTTCAGCCATGAAAGAAGCGGCCCGGTAGCCATTTAAGGCGGCCCGGTGGCCATTTAAGGCGCGTAGGGGGAAAATTAAGACAGCCCTTGTAAAGAAGAAGCTGTTTTTTCGGGGGTCAAAAGAAAATAAGATCCAGTTGTATTTTCAAAGAAACACGGTACTGCAATAGTTCCTCCTATTACTCAGATTTCAAATTCTTCAAATTGCATGCAGTTAGATTCTACTACTATAAACATTAAACTATTGCCAGTAACCCTAGCCATAATTTATTTAATTCTATTAAGGGAAATTAGAGTTGTGCAACAATTGGGTGTGATTCAATAATTGCCCAATATTATTGTTTTTCTATGTTGGGAATTGTTATCTTTCCAACACAGTGTTGGAAGAAATATCCATCTGGGTTCAGTTCCAAGTGGGGACAAAGACACTGGAAACATGGAGGCTGCTTGGAAAGATGGTTTAATGGTGGTCAGGATCACATGGCTTGAGTTCCTGAACAGAAAAGGGCCCCAGATCCTGTGTGCTCCCTGGTTTTATGATTTTTCTGAGCTTTGACCTTTCTGGGGCACAGGAAGAGTATCCTGATTGGTTGTCAGACTCCCAGGGGGTGGGGGTCTTAGCTAGCCTTGCTGGCTGTCTCTCAAGCTTGCTTGAGCCTTGCCATGTGGTGAGTTTCAGTTGTATTGTGTTGCAAATCATGGGGGGATTGAGTGAGCTTGGTTGAAGCCTTAATTGCCCATTGACAAAGGTGGGGAGATTGAGTGAGCTTAGCTGAGGCTTTTAATGGCCCATTGACAAAGGTGGGGGGGAGTCAGGAAGTTGCAGGGAGCTCCTTTGTCTTTAAAATATGTTTCTCCATTTCTCATCCAGGAAGGTATAATATTCTGCTTTTTAAAATATTTCCTAGAATATTTCATTCTTCTAGGAGGGGGGTGGGTGCTAAATTCCTACAACAGTATTTATCTACTCACTAATATATTCTCCTATTCTCCTATTCTTGCTTTCAGCAAAGGCAAAATTAAGATTTAAAACATTTACTTCTCTTAAGGTCTAGCTTATCAGAAATACAACCCAAATTTAATATTTTGGTGAAAACTAAAATTTAGTTTGAAATACTTTGGCCACTTAATGAGAAGGAAAGACTCACTGGACAAGAGCCTAATGCTGGGAACGATTGAGGGCAAAAGAAGAAAGGGATGACAGAGAACGAGGTGGCTGGATAGAGTCACTGAAGCAGTCGGTGTGAGCTTAAATGGTCTCTGCCAGGGGGTAGTAGAGCACAGGAAGGCCTGGAGGAAAGTTGTCCATGGGGTCGTGATGTGTCGGACACGACTTCACAACTAACAAAATTTAATTTATAGGAAAGTTTTTAAAAAGATTTATTTATTTATTTATTTATTTATTTATTTATTTATTTATTTATTTTTGTCATAACAGTGTATATAAGCATTAACATGAAATAGCTACATAATATATAAGCATATATATGAGCATAAGTAGGTAATAACTGTATTAATTGGATATAATGAAGAGGAACAATAGGACAGGGACCGGTAGGCACGTTTGTGCTCTTATGCAGGCCCCTTATAGACCTCTTAGGAATGGGGTGAGGTCAATAATAGAGAGTTTTTGGTTAAACATTTTGGGATTTTGAGAAGAGACCACAGAGTCAGGTAATGTGTTCCAAGCACTAATAACTCTGTTACAGAAGTCATATTTTCTGCAATCAAGATTTAAGCAATTAACATTAAGTTTAAATCTATTGTTTGCTCTTGTATTGTTGTGATTGAAGCTGAAGAAGTTTTCAACAGGAAGTTAGTCTCTACTCAAAATCCCAAAAACTTCAACCAAAAACTGTCTACTATTGACCTCACCCCATTCCTAAAAGGACTATAAGGGGTGTGCATAAGAGCACAAAAGTGCCTACCATTCCTGTCCTATTGCTCCCTTTCATTATATCAAATTAATATAGTTGCTGCATACTTTTGCTTATATATGTTTTTCTTTTTATGATGTGTTGTTGTATTATATCAATGTTTACATATACTGTGACAAAATAAAAGAAAATTAAAAAAAAGAACATTGCAATAGATGAATCTATGAGTTAAATACAGGTCCTGTCGAAGGTGGTGGAGTTCTAAATTTTCTAAACCCAGGATTTCAAGTCTGGTGGCATAAGGTATTTTGTTGTATTGAGAGGAGTAGAGAATTCTTCTTGTAAAATATTTCTGGACACATTCAATTGTGTTGATATCAGAAATGTGGTATGGGTTCCAAACAGGTGAGCTGTATTCAAGAATTGGCCTAGCAAATGTTTTATATGCTCTGGTTAGTAGTATAGTGTTTTTGGAAAAGAAGCTACGTAAGATTAGGTTTACAACTCTTACTTAATTTATTTAAAATGTATCTGTGCTCCCTTTCATGAAATACATATCTCCAAGTATACAATAACATTACATGTGATATACCTTAAGGGAACAGTGAGACAATTTGAAATTTTATATTTGTGAAAAATTAAAGTCTATTTACAGTAAGGCTCCATGCAAAGACATATGAAAACATATTCAGCATTTTTGGGTATTTCGGCAAAATACACTCAGTTGGTTTGTCAATACATAATTTAAACATTTTGCCTTGAATGAAGAGACAGCAGCTAATGTCTAAACACTTAGCTGGAGTTCACTAGGATTAGGGAGATGAATAACAAAGCAGTAATCACACATTTTGCAAATATTTTACCTTGTGTTCCAAAAGAGCAAAATGGTTCACAATTAGGATTATAATCTGTGTGAATTTTTAAATTTGGGGGGAGAAGGATTGGCTGGTCATTGCAAGTTTCTTGTGAAGTATCACTTGATTGGTGGTTGTGATTGAAGGTTGAACGGTGCCATCCTTATTTGAACTAGACAGCTTCAAATCGCACATAGAATACAAACATCGCAAAGCCATCCCCACTTCTGAACCTATGCAGAAGCCCAAGGCAAAACATCAGAAAAAACTGTGAACTGTATAACAACTAAAGTTATGTACAATGAACTTGGCTCCCAATAAATCCATAAGTGGCCAATGTGTTTGCAAAACAGAAACTGACTCATATGAAGGATTAAAACAAATGTACTGTGTGTATTTTGAACGCTGCATGAGAAAGCATTCAAAAGAGACAGATTAGGGGAACCAACTTCTTGTTCACTTAAATTGTTTGAAAGACTATAAACAGTATTTTCTTTAAAGCTCAGGATTTGACTGTGCGAGGACAAAAGGCTACAAAGGAAAAGGTAACATTAACCTTAATTGTTCCTGAGAGAATTGTATTGTGCATTCAAAGAGAACAAAATCCAATAAACCCATGGAAACACTTTCAAAATGTCCTTTAGCTAGCCCAAAGGGCATTTTTGTCTCTTTTTCCCCCCTTTCTTCAGAATTTCCCTCATAGAAAAGAACTGCTTTTAGCCAAGCAAAGGGCAGTTAAACACTGAAAAAGCACAAAAGATTTAAAAGACAAAATCCTACCCTGCCCCCTGACTTTCTAGATTTTTTTTTCTCTGGAAACTATTTTTTCCCTTCCCTTCATTCATTTCTGATTCTTGGAAACTGCCTGGACAAATCTTTGCAATTTTCTTGGCAAGGTTTTTCAGAAGCGGTTTGCCATTGCCACCTTCCTAAAATTTAGAGAATGACTAGCCAAAGCTCACCAAGCTGGCTTTGAGCCCAAGACAGAACTAGAACTCATGGTTCTCTCCCAGTTTCTAGGACCTAAACCCCTGCACTAAACTAGCTCTATGTTTATATTACCAGAAGTCAAAAGCTGCAAAGAGATTTAAACTGAAGATTGAAACTTCTTTTGAAATACTGGTTTGTAAGCGGTTATGTTATACTATATGTATAACAGAAAGATTTTGCACTGTTCTCCACAACTATAACTTTTTTGGTCTTTATTATTGTCTCTATTCTGCACTTTTTATATCAGTGTTCATTTCATTCAATGAAAGAGAACTTGCTTGGCAAATGACTGGTTATAAGTCAAGGCTAATGTATATTAATTTGAATGTTAAAAATAGAATTGAGTATATATTTAAATCAGAAATAATGTAAACCTGCCATTTAAAATGCATTTTTATTGTTCTTTAACTCTTTTTTTAAAAAATTCTTTTGTCACAACAGTATACACAAACAATTGTCATAGATAAAATAACATGTCTTGAAGAAAATATATGAGTAAAAAAATATGTATCAACTATATTAATTTGATATAATGAAGGGAACAATAGGACAGGAACGCTAGGCACGTTGGTGCTCTTATGCACGCCCCTTATAGTCCTCTTAGGAATGGGGTGAAGTCAATAGTAAACAGTTTTTGGTTGAAGATTTTGGGATTTTGAGTAGAGACTATGGAGTCAGGTAATGAGTTCCAAGCATTAACAACTCTGTTACAGAAGTCATATTTTCTGCAATCAAGTTTGAAGCGGTTGACATTTAGCTTGAATCTGTTTTTTGCTCTTGTAGTATTGCGATTGAAGATGAAGTAGTCTTTTATAGGAAGGATATTGCAATAGATGATTTTGTGTGTTAAACACAGGTCATGCTGAAGTCGACGGAATTGTAAATTTTCTAATCCCAGGATTTCAAGTCTGTTGGTATAAGGTATTTTGTTGTTTTCAGAGGAGTGAAGAACTCTTCTAGTGAAATATTTCTGGACTCATTCTATTGTATATATGTCAGAGATGTGCTATGGGTTCCAGATGGATGAGCTGTATTCAAGAATAGGTCTGGCAAATGTTTTGTATGCTCTAGTTAGTAGTGTAGAGTTTTTAGAAAAGAAGCTGCGTAAAATTAGGTTTACAACTCTTAGGGCCTTTTTTGCTATGTAGTTGCAGTGGGCTTTGGCATTAAGGTCATTTGATATGAGAACTCCAAGATCTTTGACAGGGTGGGGGTCGTCAGTTAGGTTATGTCCATTAAGTTTGTACTTGATGTTAGGGTTCTTTTTTCCAATATGTAAGACTGAGCATTTGCTGGTTGAGATTTGGAGTTGCCAAGTTTTAGACCAATCGGAAATTAAGTCGAGATCTTCTTGAACGGTAGAAGTATTGTTAGTGGTATTAAATAGTTTGACATCATCAGCAAAGAGAACACAATAACTTGAGATGAGGTCACAGAGATCATTTATGTATAGTATGAAGAGTGTTGGTCCAAGAACACTACCTTGGGGAACGCCACTTTTGACAGGAACAGGATTTGATATAGTGTTGCCAATTTTGACCACTTGTTGTCTATTTGACAGGAAGGCATTTATCCAATTGTGAAGAGGTCCCGAAATGCCGTAGGATTTTAGTTTGAGGAGTAGTTTATCATGTACTACTGAATCAAAAGCTTTGCAGAAGTCTATGTAGATTGCATCTATTGTTTTTCCTTGATCAAGGTTGGTAGTCCATATGTTTTTGCAGTGGAGGAGTTGTAGGTTACAAGACAATTTTTTTCTGAAACCAAATTGTTTATTAGAGAGAAGGTTGTTTGTTTCGAGATGGAGTGTAATGGATTGGTTTATGATGGATTCCATTACTTTGCATGAGACACAACATAGAGAGATAGGTCTGTAATTTTCAACAAGGCTTGGATCTCCTTTTTTGAAGATAGGGATGACTGTGGCTAGAGACCAGAGTTTTGGAAGGGAACTAGTTTTGAAGGCTTTATTGAAGATTATGCTTAGGGGTTCAGCTATATTAATTGAAAGTTTTTTTAAAAAGTATGCACATAGTCCATCTGGACCAATAGATAATGATGGTTTCAGGTTGCGAAGGGCTTTTTCAACATTATCTTATATTGTACTCATATTGTAGAAACTAAAAATATTGCTGTATAGCTCAGTTTGCAATTACCGTATTTTTCAGAGTATAAGACATATTTTTTTCTCACCTAAAAGGGGGTGGGTGTGTCTTATACCCTCCCATCCACTGGCCCCCACCCTTTGGTCTCTGCCTCCCAGCAATTTATCTCCTTGCAGCAAGCAGCAAGAAGAAACAGCCCATTTCAGCTTCAGCAAAGCCTAATTAGCACAAGTGGATTGTCCCTGACTCTCAGCTGCTTCAGGCTGCAGGGATTGCCATTGCCTATTGCTGCGTGGGCCTCTGCTGCTTGCTGCAAAGTGGTAAATTGCTGGGAGCAGGTTTTTTTTCTTGTGCTAATCAAGTTATGCTGAAAACGAAAATGAAAGTAAAGCAGGCTGTTTGCTGTTTGCTGCAAAGAGGCAAAATTGCTGGGAGCCAGATTTCTTTTTCTTGTTTTCCTCACCAAAAAAAGTAGGTGCGTTTTATAGTCTGAAAAACATGGGATCCTATTTTCCTACTTACTTTTATACCAACTAGATTACGGAAATTAATTCTGCAAAGAGTTTCCTAGCACGTTTGATTATTTCCTAGTATGATTTGATTGCTTATTTGATTGCTTAATTCTGCAAAGAGTTTCCTAGCACGTTTGATTATTTCCTAGTATGATTTGATTGCTTATTTGTACCCTAGTTGAGTGGGTACATAAGGTAAGTGTTGTACCTTATGAATCTTGACAAATGCATCTTATCTTTTTATGTACATTGAGAGCATATGCCCCAAAGACAAATACCTTGTGTGTCCAATCACACTTGGCCAAGAAAGAAAGAAAGAAAGAAAGAAAGAAAGAAAGAAAGAAAGAAAGAAAGAAAGAAAGAAAGAAAGAAAGAAAGAAAGAAAGAAAGAGTTACAGGACTCTGCAGCTGTCTGTTAACAAAGTAACTCCCAAAATTAAACTGAACAAAATAGGTGTAAATTTGCTCAACAACAGCATGACTCACTTAAGAACTGCTTAGAAACTGTAGCAATAAAGATCATAAAATGGGGTACAACTCACTTAACAACTGGATTGCTTCGCAAAGATGATTTTGGGCTCAATTGTGGTTGTAAGTCGAGGATTACTTGAAGTTTCCTGGATCCAAGTTTCCCCCCTTTTTGAAAATAGGGATGACTGTGGCTAGAGACCAGAGTTTTGGAAGGGAACTAGTTTTGAAGGCTTTATTGAAGATTATGCTTAGGGGTTCAGCTATATTAATTGAAAGTTTTTTTTAAAAGTATGCACATAGTCCATCTGGACCAATAGATAATGATGGTTTCAGGTTGCGAAGGGCTTTTTCAACATTATCTTATATTGTACTCATATTGTAGAAACTAAAAATATTGCTGTATAGCTCAGTTTGCAATTACCGTATTTTTCAGAGTATAAGACATACTTTTTTCTCACCTAAAAGGGGGTGGGTGTGTCTTATACCCTCCCATCCACTGGCCCCCACCCTTTGGTCTCTGCCTCCCAGCAATTTATCTCCTTGCAGCAAGCAGCAAGAAGAAACAGCTCATTTCAGCTTCAGCAAAGCCTAATTAGCACAAGTGGATTGTCCCTGACTCTCAGCTGCTTCAGGCTGCAGGGATTGCCATTGCCTATTGCTGCATGGGCCTCTGCTGCTTGCTGCAAGGTAAATTGCTGGGAGCAGGTTTTTTTTCTTGTGCTAATCAAGTTATGCTGAAAACGAAAATGAAAGTAAAGCAGGCTGTTTGCTGTTTGCTGCAAAGAGGCAAAATTGCTGGGAGCCAGATTTCTTTTTCTTGTTTTCCTCACCAAAAAAAGTAGGTGCATTTTATAGTCTGAAAAACATGGGATCCTATTTTCCTACTTACTTTTATACCAACTAGATTACGGAAATTAATTCTGCAAAGAGTTTCCTAGCACGTTTGATTATTTCCTAGTATGATTTGATTGCTTATTTGATTGCTTAATTCTGCAAAGAGTTTCCTAGCACGTTTGATTATTTCCTAGTATGATTTGATTGCTTATTTGTACCCTAGTTGAGTGGGTACATAAGGTAAGTGTTGTACCTTATGAATCTTGACAAATGCATCTTATCTTTTTATGTACATTGAGAGCATATGCACCAAAGACAAATTCCTTGTGTGTCCAATCACACTTGGCCAAGAAAGAAAGAAAGAAAGAAAGAAAGAAAGAAAGAAAGAAAGAAAGAAAGAAAGAAAGAAAGAAAGAAAGAAAGAAAGAAAGAAAGAAAGTTAGTTACAGGACTCTACAGCTGTCTGTTAACAAAGTAACTCCCAAAATTAAACTGAACAAAATAGGTGTAAATTTGCTCAACAACAGCATGACTCACTTAAGAACTGCTTAGAAACTGTAGCAATAAAGATCATAAAATGGGGTACAACTCACTTAACAACTGGATTGCTTCGCAAAGATGATTTTGGGCTCAATTGTGGTTGTAAGTCGAGGATTACTTGAAGTTTCCTGGATCCAAGTTTCCCCCCTTTTTGAAGATTAGAACCATATCAATTCTTTTCCAGTCCCCTGGTAGTAATTTCATGCTCCAGGATCTTTGAAATTTATGGTTCAATGGTTCCAAGATCATGTCTGCCAACGCCTTCAGAACGCTGAGATGTAATCCATCAAGTCCTGGTGATTTGAACTCATCTTGAGTGGGTAGATATTGCGGTACCCTTTTCTTGCCTATTTGGACTTGTATTTCTATTGTTCCTTTAATAGCACCACTTTTGTTAGGTTGGACTATTTTTTTCTTTTTTCCTTCTGTGCACAGATGCAAAACAAAACAAAAATTAATTAAGCAGCTCCACTTTCTCTCTGCTACCTGTCACCTCCTTGCCATCTTCTCCCATTAGTGGACTCATCAGTTCCTTGACTTTTCTTGTTTTTTTCTGGTTCAACATTTTTATTGAGTTATGAAATATTATAAGATACAAAGTACAAAAGTAAACAGGAAAACAGGGGGAGGGGGGAACAGAAGTGAAGAAGGCTAAGGAAAAGAAAAAGAAGCATTGACTTCCGACTCTCTGCTGCAGTAAAATATGTTATTACCATGAAATCACAACTTTTTGCTTTTTCATAATAATATGAACAAGCCATTTCTATAAAGATCTATCAATTTACTTGGTAGAACCCAAAATCAAAGTTTCATTCTTTTCCACTTTAAGCACGAAGTTCAGAAGCGGTATCCATATGGAAACAAAAGTACATATATTCTTTTTTTTAATCAAAGTAGTCAATTTTACCATTTCAGCCTTAGCAAAATTCAATTTTTTTTTCTTCTTTTTTACATGTTGTGTAAAAATCTTTTTTGAAAGTCTTGCATATTGACTTACTGGTTGGGGGCAGGGGTGAAATGCTACCAGTTCACACCAGTTCGGGTGAACCGGTAGTAATAAAAGCTACCGGTTCAGGTGAATCGATAGTAAAAAAAATGCTACTGGTTCGTCCGAACCGGTATTTCTGATGATCAACTGCACCACGCAATTTATATTCGCTTTATATTCGAAAATCCTGCTTTCTAGTGAATATAAATTGTGCGGCACAGCTGTTCCCCCCCTTGCTGCTCTACTTACTTTTTTAAGCCTCCTTTTTCCACACTGCATGCTAATGCCTGTGGTGTGCATGTGTGCAAAGTGCACATTTGGTGCGCATTGTGCATGTGCACAAAGCGCGCATTTGGTGCACATTGCATATGCACGTGCAATGAACCAATGGCAGAGCTCAGAGGATTTCCCCACTGGTTGGGGATTTTTTAATGTGTCTGCTGGTGTCATCTGTCTCTAATTTTTCCAAGTCTTTCATTTCCAGGCTGGTGTATTTGTGTATTTTCAGCTATATTGTCTACTTGATAAACATCTTGACTGTGGAAACACGGAGCTACCAGTGCATTGTAGCAATATTTGCAATGAAAAGAAACTAGTGAAAAAGAAGATGAAATCTTAGATTGCTGTAGAAATAGAAGTCAACAAGAAATGCTGACATTCCTCATTCTCTGGATCATGAAAAACTGTGCTTTCACTTGAGTTTTGCAAACATCCCAAATAATGCTTTCCATTATAAATAATAAAAATAACAAGCCAGCTGTTATTTTCTTACTAAGCCAACTATTTAATATTGGCATGTCACAAATTGGTATCAGGAGATTTGAATGGCTTCCTAAGAACTCCAATGGACAGAGAATTAGAACTAAGTATAATAGCCCAACTAAATCCTAAATAAAACAAGGGAAAAAAATTTAGGAAATCTACCCAGACTGAGTTTTAAAGGATTTTATGTCCATTATTATTGAAAGGAAAGCTTGGCAAAGGCCCAAATCAGGCAAATCATATCCATGGTAAAATGCCTTTGGACAAAGAAAGCAAGGCTACTTGAAATGAATGAACAATCTTGTAATTAACAGAGATGATGATGAAGAAATGAAAGAGAAACATGTATTTAGTGAATTTCCAAAGAAAGATCAGACATTGTCCAAATATTAGATATTTAGATTAAAACAAAATTTATTGGAACTACATGTTAATGAGGAATCATTTAACTCTTCAGTATCAACTGGCCTTCCAATATGAAGGAACTTATTAACTACCCTAAAAGAAATGTGAAATATCTCAAAAACTAGACTGTAGTAATTATCTCTTCAACAAATAGCATAATATGCAAGAATATTTTTTTTACCAATAATTAAGAATAACAATTAAAGTAAAAGTGAAAATGGATGGCAAATGGCATAAAAAATTATGGTGAGCAACAGATATATGATCGTAAATAAATAAGGAAGCTCATCCTAAAACTCATAACTTTTTTAAATGATTCATATGTTTATTATTGAATAATGAAATACAGAGAAAGTACAGGAAAATGAAAACAAAAGAAAAAAAATCACTTCATTTAGAGTAAAAAAAATTAAAATAAAATAAAATGTCGATTACTTTTTATATCTGCCCCTTCTCTTCTCTTTGTTTCCCGAAAACCAAGTTTAAAGTTTTAACTTTCACATCCCACAGTATTGTTAGTTTTTACTTGCTGTACATCCTAAAAAGTAAAAACCATATTTCAGATGTCTAAATCTGCCTTCCTATGTGATATATTTTATATAAGAAAGCTAGTCCTGCTTGGATTTGGTTAAACTTCTTTCAGAATACTCTCAATTTTGCCATTCTCCAACTTCATTCTCCCAGTCTGATGTTGTAAGCAAGATATCACTTTTTAGGTGCTGTTCTATATTTATTCCTGCTGAGATCAATGCAAAAATATTTTTTCATTTAGTTTTTCTGGAATAATGGCCAATTAAAATGCCTGTGGTTTTAATTCAAACATGATTTTTAGCATTTTGTGGATTTTAAAAAAATGTATTTAAAATACTTTTGGATATATTTTTTATTTACCGTACTTTTGCATGATCGCCCCATATGCTAAAGTGTTTCTTCTTTGTTTTGGCATGTCCAGCATTTGTTGTAATAAGTTGTATGTATTTTAGTAAATGTAGATAGAGCTATAGCATAAAATATATTGTACCAATTTTCCCTTTGATTGTGGTTCGGAGTAAATTTCACAACTCCTCCCAAAGCATATAAGGGCTTACTAAAATAAAAAAACAACAACAGATGAAATGGAAAATTGGATAAAATTGGTGCAAGCAGTTAAAGAGAAAACTTCTTTTACTTTCTGGTAGATGATATTTATTTATTTATTTATTTATTATTTAAATTTTTATACCGCCCTTCTCCCGAAGGACTCAGGGCGGTTTACAGCCAGATAAAATAAACATTCCTATTACAAAATAAATACTATTAAAATACCACTAAAAAACTTATTCAATTTGGCCGCAATTAAAATTTAGCAAATAATAAAACCCATTAAAAACCCATTAAAAACCCATCGATAAAACCCAATTAAAAACCCATAAAAAGCTAACCCAGTCCAGCGCAAATAAATAAGTGAGTTTTGAGCTCGCGGCGAAAGGTTGGGAGGTCCGGAAGTTGACGAAGTCCTGGGGGGAGTTCGTTCCAGAGGGCGGGAGCCCCCACAGAGAAGGCCCTTCCCCTGGGTGTCGCCAGACGACACTGTCGCGCCGACGGCACCCCGAGGAGTCCCTCTCTGTGAGAGCGCACGGGTCGGTGAGAGGTATTTGGTAGCAGCAGGCGGTCCCGTAAATGGATTGGACAATTAAATGGATTGGACAATTTAACTGCTGTTTTTTTTTCTGTTAGTTTAAATTAGATCTCAGAAATTAACCATAAACTTTATACCTCTCAATTCTCAACTTTGGGAACTTTTAAACTCATAACCCAACTAAAAGAATGGAAAGCCAATAAATAAATAAATAAATAAATAAAAAATCCACCCATTCTTTTTCTGAAGCTACAAAAGGCACAACTGGGCTTTCTTGTTTTTTTCTTCACATGCTGGACAGAGAGTACACTTAGTTTGAAAGAGGAGACAAAGGGGCTATCCATGTTAAAACTGAATAGCTTTCCCGCAACAGAGAGAGAGGAATATGACACCAGAAGTGGGTTTCAGCAGGTTCTGACCAGTTCTGGAGAATCGGTAGCGGAAATTTTGAGTAGTTCGGAGAACCGGTAGTAAAAATTCTGACTGGCCCTGCCCCCATCTATTCTCTGCCTCCCAAATCCTAGCTGATGGGGAGGAAATGGGGATTTTGCAGTAACCTTCCCTGCCACGCCCACCAAGCCATACCACAGAACTGATAGTAAAAATTTTTGAAACCCACCACTGTATGACACCACCTATATCCTCTTTATAATACAGTCCTTTCAACAGTCCCCAAAAAGGTTCAGCAGTCCTGTTTATGCTCTAATTCAGTTGTCTTCTAAGAACTAACAACCAGTCCTCAGAACGCTAATGACTGCAAAGAAGATAAATCCTTCTGTTCTGCATCAGTCAGTTAAAACCGAAAAAACTTGTTGGATGAGAAGTGAAATGTTTTTAATGTTAAATTTAAATTTACCAACAAAGAAATAAAGAGAGACTAGTATAGCTATTTCAGCTAGTCTCCCTTTATTTCTTTGTAGATAAATTTAAATTTAACACAGAATAGTTTGTCATGGAAGCAACAGCCTGTGAAGGATCCTGGTTTGGGGCTGAAAGACTAAAGCAGAAGCAGAATGCTCCGTCCCATATTTGGGTAGACCAGGTTGCCCTGATAGACTGGTTTCACTGGAAAAACACTTAATGTTTTTAATGGAGGGTGGGGGAATCAAGAAGTCCAGTTCCTTTTGGAACAAGCAACTTTGGCACAACCATGACTTGGATGATTGAGAACCTCCATAGACATGCAGAATGATGGGCTTTTGTGATGTTCTACCTGCCTTCCATGTATTGATTGTTCTACATAAAGCTGTTCTATTGCAGTCTAAAATCTTTAAGGAAGGTGATAAATCTAATCCCACTAATTTATTTCCAATCAGTCTTAAATTAACAGCAAAGTAAGTGCCAAACATTTGCGTGAGAAACTCATTTATTGGCTAGAACAACAGCAAGTTTTGGCTGATGAATAAGTGGGCTTGAGGACAGGCAGGTCAAAATACAGACGAATGTGTTATCTTAAACCATCTGGCAGAAAAATATTCCTTTTGATCTTCCTTTGTTCATCTGAAAACAGTTTTTGATTCAATCTCCAAAAGATCATAGTGGAAATCATTAAATACATCTGGAGATTGCCATTTTATTAGGTTAATGATGATGTTCCACATGAAGAAATATTTGAAAGACAGATTATACAGCAAGTGTTGGTCTTTCAGCTGCAATTCGTATTATAAGAGGGCTTTTTAAGCAAGGCTACATTATGGCTCCTTTTTGTTTGTCTTTGTATTATAGGTACCTTCGACTTAATGAAGTTATATGTCATTGCAGTCATACATCAATGACTAGATCCAATTTTTAATTGTTTTTTTGATCATTAAGTGGATACTGTGATTGTTAAGGAAATCAGTTTTACTCTATATGCATTGCTTTGTCCAGAAACCAGAAGTAAATGGCAGAAACCGGCCAATATATTAAAAAAATCACATTCACCTACAAATGGCTATAAAGGTGAACTGGTTGCCAATGCTATTGACACAAAATGCAATAGTTCCGTTTATATACCTATTGTAAACACCTGAGTTAAATAAACTAATAAACTAAGGTATTTTTGTAGTGTATTTTTTATATTCCTGGTTGATTAAGCTGACTTTGCATTTATATTCACCTTGAATTTCCAGAAGCTGATTGCCTCCAATGAATTCTGTAAGTAGTAGGGTAGTTGCTGAGAATTTCGATTGTTGCTCTTGTTTATTTATTTGTTAGTTTCTTAATTTCTATAACCATTTGAATTTACCCAATTGAATTGTGATAGTTGGTCTTGTTTATTTATTTATTTGCTAGTTTGTTAATTGCTAGAACCATTTGGATGATGCCTAACCTGAATTGTGATACTTGGTCTTGTTTATTTATTTGTTAGTTTGTTAAGCTCTAAAACCATTTGGATATTGCCCAGCTTCCAAGATTCTCGGTATTTATAGTATCTGGTGGTCTCCGGATTAAGAAAAGGCTGTCTTATAAATATAGTACAATATTAATGGGAGAGAGTTAATGAAGTCAAAATTGATTTAGCCACATCAACCAAGTAGATGAAATTCAGATAAAATCTACATTTTTACCTTTCCCCATTTCCCAACACCTAAGAAAGGTTCACAAAAGTGCTGGAGAACAAGTTCAGGTAGGAGGCAAAATAGAAAGCCAAATAAGAAACGTAACTAGGTTAGTTATTTATTAATGGTATCAATCCTCATTTTTGTTCTACTTGTACATATCTTTAAATAAGCCTTGAAAATTACAGATAGTCATAAGTACCTAGTACTCCAAAACTACTTTCATTGTCACCACTTCCCAAGTTTCAATATAAACACAAATAGTTCTTTATCATGCCCAGATCTCTGTTTTTGATTAAATCCCCAATCTGCCATTAAACTACTACAAATCATTCTGTAGCTGCTAAACTACAGTTTTTTCCTGAATTATTAATCCTATATATTCTGCAAAGCAATATGGTGTCACTCTTCAGAGTCTGGTCTAATGATCTCATGTATAGCTTTCTCAATTCAAAATCACATTTATTTTTTAAGAAATGTATCATCAATATTTCAAAGTTTATGTAGGTCAAACTCGATATTGTAGGGATGGGACATGAAAAATTAAGCCATTTTATATGAGGCGGCCAAATGAAATTTGATGATGCATGAATTTTGGAAGAGAACTCTTTCATTGAAAGTTAAGTGTGAACTCATTTTAGGTGGTCTTACAGATGGGACATGCAAAATTTTGAGGCTACAAAGCACAGTTTCAATTCTGAAAACATAGCATGTTCACAAATTGGCTGCTATTTGCAGGACAGCAAATAGGTAGGACTGTCTATTCGCTTCCCAACTTTTCTAAAAGATATGGGCACTTACTATAGTACCATTAACCCCACTTTTTTGAAAAAATAATGGGAAATAAGGTCCAAGCCAGTAGTGGGTTTCAATTTAGTTTGCTACTGGTTCGCTTGTATGCACAATGCTTCTGCGCATGCACAGAAGTGTCCGGGCTGGTGGGTGGAGCATCCCGCCAATGCTACTAGTTTGCCTGAACCAGTAGCAACCCACCACTGGTCCAAGCCTTATATGAATCTTTACAACAGAGGATTTCACCACGATGATTTTGTTTTCCAAGTCTGGCCACTTACACAAAATAAACGCAAATCAGTATCTTTAAGTCCTGAAGTGTTCCTGGGATATGCAGCAGCCACTTTTTCAACAAAACTGCAATGCAAAAAAAGCTATCAAGCATTTAGAAAGCCAAGTACTACCTTAAAGCAGCATGGAAGCAATAACCAAGAAATGTGCAGTTCTTGTTTGCCTGTCAGCTAGTTCTCTTTAGAGAACTTGGTGCATTTGCAGTTATGGTCAAATTGCTGAGTAAAGAGTTATTTAAAGCTTGCAAGGGACAGCACAGAAGGGTTTGGGATCAGCATGGAACCTGTGAGAACTTCCCTTCCCCTATTACACCTGGGATTTCCATGCTATTTAGAGCACAGCCTGACTTTCATAACCAATTTCAAAGTGGATGTAGATTTGAGAGATCTTAAGGAAGGTGTGAGTTGTATGCTCAAAAATTCTCTTGGTCAGCCTTCTAGAAAAGGCCTTCTATACATTTCCTGATTTGTGCCAATGTTCGCAAATGTGATGTAAATCTATTATTCTCCCCTTTAGTGATGTGCTTTTCTTTTCTGACAATATCAAGTGGGTAATAATTATTAATGATGTGGAAGGGGTTTTAAAGAAAAAAAATGTGATTTATATGTTTGGACCTGGAATCTGTTAGTCACCAAATTCTCATATCTGGAACGTCATCTACTCTTTGTCTACTGATACAATGTATGGTTCGTTAGCCAGTACCTGCTTGTCTGTTGGGATCTGGAATGCCAACGGGATCTTAGCTCTCTTATTTTCCACAACTTTTTGTGAGATCTTCCATATAGACGAAGGAGGGTCTAACCCATATTCTGTACCAGTACACAATGCCAGCTATTTGGTTGTGCCATTCAATATATGCTGTTCCTGCTTGCATCTTACACCCTGCTACCTACCACTATCTCTGAAGCCACTGCAAAAATAGCCTTCTGCAATGGATAATACCTGCTTTAAAAGTTGCAAAATGCTTTCTAATCTTTTAGCACTATTATGAATGCTTCATCAAATTCACTTCCATCTCTATGACAGCAATACTGGCATAAAGCAAAGCTTTATTTGTTTTTTGTTCAAGAAAGACAGTTAGACTTACAAGACTATGTATCTGAATGGTCTAACAATTGGCAACTCCAAATCTCTGCTAACAAATATTCAGTCCTGCACATTGGCAGTAGAAATAAGAACTTCAAATATTTGCTGGCTGTTAATGATCTAAAAGTTGACCCACACTCTGTCAAGGACTTAGGAGTATTCATTTCTAAAGATCTAAGTCCCACAGCTCACTGTAACATTATTGCAAAAAAGGCTTTAAGAGTTTTCTCTCTGGTAACACTCTACTCCAAACTAGGGCATATAAAACCTTTGCCAGACCTATACTTGATTACTGTTCACCTGCTTGGAACCATCACTGTATTTCAGACACCATTACATTAGAGAGGGTCCAGAGATATTTTACTAGGAGAGTTCACAAATCTTCTGCTCAAAATAAAATTCCCTATTCCACAGGCTTGAAATCTGAGGTCTAGAAAGCCTCAAACTAGGTTGTCTACGTTTCGATCTATACTTAGTTCGTAAGATTATTTACCAAAATGTTCTACCTGTAAATGAATACTTTAATTTCAATAATAATACAAGGGCCATCAATAGATTTAAACTCAATGTAATTCGCTCTAATCTTAATTGTAAGAAATATGACTTTTGCAATAGAGTAGTAAATGTCTGGAACAATCTACCTGATCCTGTTGTTAGTCTCTCTAATCCCCATAATTGTTACCGTAAACTGTCTACCGTGGATCTTTCATGCTTCTTAAGAGATCCCTAAGAGGGCATGCATAAGCGCACCAGCATGCTTACCATCCCTGTCCTACTGTTCCCAATTATATGTAATCATTCTTTGTGTTTATGGCTATGTTTTTCCAACTTACCACTATATCCTTTTTTTTTGTGCCAAAAATTTTTCATGTGTCCATGTCTATTTCTCCTCTGTTACTTGTTTTCTTGTATTTGTTGACAAATGAAATAAATAAATAAATAAATAAATAAATAAATAAAACAAGATAGAAACTAATGGACAAAATGCACTCCTTGTATTATAGCCAAGATTCTAAGGCAATGACAGTGAACCTATGACGCATGTGTGACACACCACGATATTTTGAGTGCCAGCATTCACCAACACCCACCAACTATTCTTGAAAACATGTCCCATTCTTGCATGATTTTTGGAATTGCAGAGGCATTACAAGAACTGGGTGTGTTCCTGTGCAACTTCCAGATCCTCTAAAAATTTCTGTAAGGCTACTTGTTTTACTCATATTTCATGTTTGTAATTATTTGACATTCCTTTATATGATACATATAATAAATAGCACCACATAAGATTGGACTGTATTTTTTAAGTAAATGTATATGTAAAGAATTGTTTCTCCTTTGTTCACCTGATGAGGTGTGATATGTTAAGTCGGGTTAGGCATTTTCTGAATTTTGATACACCAAAACTTTCACCATTACTGTTCTAAGGCAATGTAACTCAGTGGTACAGTGCCGGGCTTTGTATACAACTTCCAGATGATTTTGATCTGCAAAATGCAACAATATAAGCACCTATATAGCACCACCAGTATCTACAACACGTTCAACTTTGGGCAAAGGTGACAAGCACAGAATGTTGCACTGCCTTATTAATTGCTATCTCTTTCATGACCCAGGAATGATAAGATGACTCGGGACATAAACAAGTTGTGTACTCCAGTTGATTTACATATTAGTATGAAAATTATGTTAGCGTGGTAATTGCATGCACATATACCTCCTGATTTGTATGAGTTTACTATGAATAGTTTTTTCAATAGTTAGGGGGAGACGACAAAATTGTGTTGGTTGGATTCAAATATTTCTTAGCTTGATCTTTTTTAATCATCTACCATCTTTGTATTAATCACAACCATTCTTATGTTTTCCTATGGCAAGTTATAATTATCAGATTATAACTTACTATATTAATGAGTGCCATCTGGATAGAATCTGTTTGATTACTGTTCATGCAAAATCCTATTGGCTGAGGTTTGCATGTGCAAGAAAAATATCCTTTTGTTTTCACAAATACAGAATACATTTGCATTTTTTCAAATTTGCTTTGCTTCATTATGGATCAGAAATTTATTTTTAAAATTACCAAGTAACTTATTAAATAGTCCTCAAAATATGTTATGATTCTGCATCTAACTTTCTAGTTTTACCAAGCTTCCTAGCAATTGTCCTATTTCTTATTCATTCATAAAAAGAAAAGAGTTAGGAATCTATGATTAACTTGGAAGGAGCATCTGACATTTCAGCATGATTGAAGCTAAACAACTGTATATTCATAAAAATACAAAGACCCTAATATAAAGGTCAAGGAGTATAGTGAAAAATTGGGACTAGAATTAAATATAAAGAGAACCAAACTAATGATAATAGGTAGAACATCCAGTCATAAAATTTACAATATAGATATTGAAGTGGAGGATAGTTTTGAGGTTGAATCATCAACAATAAAAGAACAAGCAGTCACAAAATATGCTCCAGACAATACTCGGTAGAGAAGATATGAAGGCCATGGAAAAGATATTCAGGTGTTGTGTTGTCTCTAATCCTATATAGATCAGAATAGTGGAAACAATTATATTTCCTGTGACATTCTGTGGAAGTAAGAGTTGGATTTTGAAGAGACTGAACAGCAAGACAGGATAATTGTTGAGTTCCAATAACATACTTACAAACAAGAGATCAATTTATCAACTTATCATTTAATTAACTAACTGAAGTGTGGACATTTTCACAGAATTATATCTGAACAAGGTAGATCACCCCCAACAAATGAGTGGTGATAAAAAGCTGTAGCTAAAACACTTTGGTAAAATGCTGTGTCTCTGCAGAAAAAGTTTAATTTAGAACAGTGGCCCCCAACCTGTTGAGCACCAGGGACCGTTTATGAGGAGAAAGATTTTTCCGTAGACTGGAGAGGGTGTGGTTTTGCATACTACTTGCATCCTGCAGATGGCATTTCACTTTTTTGTGCGGCTTGGTTGCTGCATGCCCCAGATCTGTGTCAGTCCACAGACTGGGGTTGGGACCCCAGCTTTAGAAGATACTTCTCCTAACATCCAACTAAAATGAACTTTCCTGTCCCAGCACACAGCAGTTTGTAATCCTTGATAGTATAATCAAGTCCCTCAAGTCAAACTCACTTATTCCTATGATACCATGGACATTTTTCTAATGTTCTCTAAGAAAGCCAAACTTCCTTCAGGTTGAGCTAAACTCCCATTGTCTTCAGGGAGATGTCCGTGTGATGGCAAAAATGCTTTGCCATAGGAATGCTTTGCTATGGCTTCTTTAAGGAAGTTTTTAAATTTCCCAATCTAATCTACAGCTCTAGGAATAAGCAGGTGATCTCCCACCTGATTATTTATTAGGTCTGATTGTACTTAGATTTTGGAGATCAGCCCAGATGAGCTAGATTCAGTGGTGAAATGCTACTGGTTCGGATTGGTTTGGCCGAACCAGTAGTGGTAGCAGCAGCAGCACGCTCAGACGTTGTTAATTCCTGGTTTTAACCAGGAAGTAATTTGTTTTGCACATGTGCAGAGGATCCAAGCACACATGTGAGGCGGAGCGCGCACTTCCAAATTGGTAGGGAAGGTAAGTAAATTTCACCCTGGCTAGATGTGTCAACTAATTAGGTTTTCAATGAAATATCTGTCATCCTCATTCTTTTCTCTATTATTCAATAATCATGCTCTGAACTCACATGTTGAGGTGGGCCGCTAGAGAAATCAACTAAATAAATAAAAATAAACTTCCTTAACATTCAGATTTTTTTTTGTTTTGTTTGGAGATTAAAATAAAAACTAGGAAAGTGGCACAGCATTATAGCTAGTATCAGCATTAGGTTTCAATGGAAAAGTATGCAACCATCTTTGGATTCCTTCATACCAACTATTAACAACAATGTTAAATAACTTGTTTGATTTTTAATTACTTTTTGTATGAACATAGAATGTCATGTCAGGTTTTTAGTTCAAGGAAAGAACAATCTACAAGTTTTGTCCCTTTCAAAATAATTAATACCAATTTCATAGCCCTTAAATGACAGGTCTCCAAGGGTAAAATATTGTGTTTTGAGCAGGATATCAATAGCGTTTGCTGAGAAGTAACAAGACAGAATATAAGTCACATCCTCAAACATCTTTGAGATTAATGTCAACACATGTCTATCAGTGGTGGGTTTCAAAAATGTTTACTACCGGTTCTGTGGGTGTGGCTTGGTGGGCGTGGCTTGGTGGGCATGGCAGGGGAAGGTTATTGCAAAATCCCCATTTCCTCCTGATCAGCTGGACTTAGGAGGGAGAGAATAGATGGGGGCGGAGCCAGTCAGAATTTTTACTACTGGTTCTCCGAACTACTTAAAATTTCCGCTACCGGTTTTCCAGAACTGGTCAGAACCTGCTGAAACCCACCTCTGATGTCTATCAATTGCTTGCAGTTTGGCTGGCTTTTTATAGTTTATGCTAATTTGGCATCCAACAATATATTACCCACCTTATCCATCTGAATAGGCTCTTCATATGAGACTCACTGCCATTTTGTTTCATTTATTTGTCCCATTGCACCTGAAGAACCTTGTTACAAAAACCATATGGCAGACCACACATATTTGAATGGAGAACAGTAACGGCAAAATAGCCCTTGTGAGATTTCAACAGGAAATGTCTTGGTTTACAGCTCAGCATCTTTACTAGAATGTTAGACTATGTAGCAGCATCAGCAGAACTTTATACCAACAATAAATTAAAACTAGCCCCACAGTTCCTAGAATAATTTCAGTCAAAAAATAATATCCACTACACTGTTAGCTCATAGAGTTAATCCCAAGAGCATATTTAAAAGGAAATGAACTACACTTTTGGGGAGAAAGGCGATTGGTTGAATATATTTTTAAAGCAAAATTCATATTTAGTATAGTGTTATTTCACAAAATTTATAGTATAGGAGTTTATGAATTCAACATTACTGAAGATTACAGATTATTTTATAAATTGATGTTTGAATATTTCTAATACTGTTTGTTAACAGCAATTCTAATCTTTTTCTTTTGCAATAACTAGCAGAATTGTATCCGAAATTTGTGAGTGTGCTTTTTGAATATGAAGATTGAGAACAAAGGCTCACTTTATTTCTAGTTACTGTGCTTTAACTTGTAATTTTCTTTTCAAAGTGCAGGCAATAATGGGCTAGGTTTATATATGCACTGTAATTGGGTCCAGAAAGAATTTTTAAAAAAAGTAAATATCCATTTAAAAGTAAGGTTCATTGCTAAAAGAATGGCTGATGCCACAGGGATCATAAAAATATAAAAATATTTCCTCTAAGTGGGTTGAGAAAAATAAAATAAAATTGGGAAATAGAAGGAAAATTGGACAGTTCATTTGCACTATATTTTACAGGTCTCACTTGTCTTATTTTCTGTGATTTTTCTTTTCTGTTTTTTCCTGATTTGCTAATTAGAAGGAGGCATAGAGAATATACAGTACAATGTTGCATACTGACATCTACAAAACTAAATTTCATTTAATCCGCTTTTATTTATTTATTTATTTATTTGTCATAATATTATATAGTATATAAACATATATATGAAGAAATATGAGGAGGTATAAGTATATATATATATACTTATTGTCCTATTGTTTTTCTTTTTTTCTTCATATATATATATATATATATATATATGAAGAAAAAAAGAAAAACAATAGGACAGGAACGGTAGGCACGTTTGTGCTCTTATGCACGCCCCTTATGGTCCTCTTAGGAATGGGGTGAGGTCAATAGTAGAAAGTTTTTGGTTAAAGCTTTTGGGATTATGGGAAGAGACCACAGAGTCAGGTAAAGTGTTCCAAGCACTGATGATTCTGTTACAGAAGTCATATTTTCTGCAATCTAGATTAAAGCGGTTAACATTAAGTTTAAATCTATTGGTTGCTCTTGTATTATTGCAATTAAAGCTGAAGTAGTCTTTAACAGGAAGGACATTACAATAGATGATTCTATGAGTTAAACTTAGGTCTTGTCGAAGGCGATGGAGTTCTAAGTTTTCTAAGCCTAGGATTTCAAGTCTGGTGGGATAAGGTATTTTGTTGTTTTCAGAGGAGTGAAGAACTCTTCTTGTAAAATATTTCTGGACACGTTCAATTGTATTGATGTCAGAAATGTGGTGAGAGTTCCAGACAGGCGAGCTGTATTCTAGAATTGGTCTAGCAAATGTTTTATATGTTCTGGTTAATAGTGTAGTGTTTTTGGAAAAGAAGCTACGCAAAATTAGGTTTACAACTCTTAGAGCCTTTTTTGCTATGTAGTTGCAGTGGGCTTTGGCACTTAGATCATTTAATATGAAAACTCCAAGGTCTTTAACAGAGTGGGGGTCATCTGTAAAGTAATGTCCATCAAGTATGTACTTAGTGTTTGGGTTCTTTTTTCCAATATGTAAGACTGAGCATTTGCTGGTTGAGATTTGCCAAGTTTTAGACTAAGTAGTTAGATGATCAAGGTCTTTCTGAATGGTAGATGTATTTCCTTTCTTGCTTCTAAGATAACAGAAAATACTGCCTGCCCACGCATTTTCAAGTTTATTTTCACAATTATGAGAGTTAGAATTTTGTTTTTTACAAAATCCGAAAGCTTTTATTTCCAAGAAATGTCAATGCCTAAAAAAATTTCCTTCTACACAATTCTTATTCCCCATGGGATCACAGCAATGACTCAATTTAAGTGGGAGACTAATGGCCACCAATATGCTTGAAAATCTCTGAACTAAACTTGTTTGCTACAACAAAAAACAAAATGTGCTCTGAATTTATGCAGTGGAATGTACGTTTCCATCCATTTGTATACATATTTTAGAATGTCATGGGTAGGCTTGATATTTTCACTACAGACTTCTTAAAATGTATCTCAGGAAACTTTTTTTTAATAAAATGAAATACAGGTACTCCTCAATTTACAACCATTTGTTTAGTGACTGTTCGAAGTTGCAACACCACTGAAAAAAGTGTCTTAAAGACCATTTTTCATAGTTATGCACTTATGGTTTTGAGATCAAAATCTGGATGCTTAGCAACTGGCATGACTTTTAACATTGTCCTATGGTCATGCGATCACCATTTTGTAACCTTCCCAACTGTCTTCCAACAAGCAAAGTCAATGTCATTAATGACTAAATGATTCATTAAATAATTGCGATGATTCACTCAACAACAGTAGCAAAAAAGGTCATAAAATGGGGACAAAATTCACTTAACAACTGTTTTCCTTAGCAACGGAAATTTTGGACTCAGTTGTGGTGGTAAGTTGAGGAGTACCTATATCAGCCATGCAGGTGTGGGCCATTTCAAACAATATTTCTTCATTCTGTTTAAGCAAATGTCAGATAATGATAATTTAAGCTTAACTCCTGGAAATGTCATGGAGTAATGAAAAGGAAATAGGAATTATTTTTATATCAATAAAATATGAATTAATAAAAAAGCATGTTCATAAAAAAATCAATACAAGTAAACAAATTATGAGAGTAGAATCCTAGCTATTTCAATCATAAGGAAAATCAATCCATATTGTACTTCATTTTGAAATGACCAATTTGCAATTATGACATACCATTTTCATATTAATTCAAGGCCTATATATATATATATATATATATATATATATATATATATATATATATATATATATATATATATATATATATATTTGTTTTCTGAGGTTTTCGCGGGTGTTTGTATGTAGGTCTTTGGTTATTCAGGTTTTCTCCCGCGTAAAATTGGAAGTGTCTTGGCGACGTTTCGACGAAGTCTCATTTGTCAGCTTCGTGCTTCTGGGAGCAATGTGTGATTGCAGCTGTTTCTTCCTTTTTAACTGCTAGTGGGGGTTTGAACTGATTGGGTGGAGCTTGGCTGTGCTCTGATTGGATGGGGGTTTTTTTTGTGCTCTGATTGGCTGGGGGGGGTGTCCTGTTTGGGTGGGGGCTTGGTTGTGCTCAGATTAGTCTGAGTTGCAGGGGGATTTGAGCTGGTGAGCTGCATTGCTGTTGTTTGGCTTTGTGTTTGTAGTCGTGCTACATCTTCATAGTGGGTGTCTGTCTGCTGCATGTATGGATTGGAGGGGTTTGAAATGGCTAATGTTGCAGCTGCAGTCTGGCTTCTGGTCCTTGGTCGTGCTTCATGATTAGTGTGGATTTGGGTCTGCTTTCTGGGTGGATGTGTGGTGGTGACATCCTGTGTGGACCTCGTGAGTGTGGGTCTGGTGTCATTCCTCGTGTTAGGGACTCGTTTGTCAATAAGGGCGGGTTTCCAAATGGCTGGTAGGCGGGAGGTATCATCTCGTTTGTTTATGCTGTGTGGGCGTTTTTCTATCTCGATGGCTTCTCTGATTATTCTGTTGTTAAAGCGTTCAGTTTTGGCGATAGTTCTGGTCTTTTTAAAGTCAATATCGTGTCCTGTGGCTTTAAGGTGTTGGACCAGGGAAGAAGTTGGTTCCTCTTTTTTGAATGAGTTCTTGTGTGCACTTATTCTTCTGTTGGTTTGTCCAATGTATGTGGTGGGGCAGGCGGTGCATGAGATTTCATATACTCCTTGATTTTCTAACTCAATTTTGTCTTTGGGGTTTCTTAGGATGGTGGATATTTTTTGGTTGGTGCAGAATGCTGTCTTGATGTTATGTTTGTGGAGGATCTTGCTGATTCTGTCTGTGGTGCCTTTTATATATGGGAGGAGGGCTGAACCCCCCCGAACCCCCCACTAAAATCCAAGACAGAGAACAAGAAAACGGCACAGTCCTCCTCCCATATATAAAAGCCACCACAGACAGAATCAGCAAGATCCTCCACAAACACAACATCAAGACAGCATTCTGCACAAACCAAAAAATATCCACCATCCTAAGAAACGTCGCCAAGACACTTCCAATTTTACGCGGGAGAAAATCCGAATAACCAAAGACCTACATATATATATATATAGTATTTTATTTTATTTTATTTGTCACAACAGTATATATAAGCATAAGCATGAAAATAACTATATAATATATAAGCATATATATGAGCATAAGTATGTGATAACTATATTAATTGGATATAATGAAAGGAAACAATAGGACAGGAACGGTAGGCACATTTGTGCTCTTATGCACGCCCCTTATAGACCTCTTAGGAATGGGGTGAGGTCAATAGTAGAGAGTTTTTGGTTAAAGCTTTGAGGATTTTGAGAAGAGGCCACAGAATCAGGTAGTGTGTTCCAAGCACTAATAACTCTGTTACAGAAGTCATATTTTCTGCAATCAAGATTGAAACAATTAACATTGAGTTTAAATCTATTGTTTGCTCTTGTATTGTTATGATTGAAGCTGAAGTAGTTTTCAACAGGAAGGAAATTGCAATAGATGATTCTATGAGTTAAACACAGGTCCTGTCGAAGGCGGCAGAGTTCTAAGTTTTCTAAATTCAAGATTTCAATCTGGAGGTATAAGATATTTTGTTGTATTCAGTGGAGTGGAGAACTCTTCTTGTAAAATATTTCTGGACACGTTCAATTGTATTGATGTCTGAAATGTGGTATGGGTAAAGTATTTGAAGACGACTAACCTATATGCGAGTCAAGAAGCAACAGTGAGAACTGGACACGGAACCACTGATTGGTTCAAAATTGGGAAAGGAGTCCAGCAAGGCTGTATACTATCACCCTGCCTATTTAACTTATCTGCAGAGCACATCATGAGAAAGGCAGGGCTAGATGAATAAAAAGTTGGAATTGAGATTGCCGGGAGAAATATCAACAACCTCAGATATGCAGATGATATTACTCTAATGGCAAAAAGTGAAGAGGAACTAAAGAGCCTCTTGATGTGGGTGAAGGAGGAGAGGTCAAAAGTTGGCTTGAAAGTCAACATTAAGAAATTTAAGATCATGGCATCTGGCCCTCTCCATTCCTGGCAGATAGATGGGGAAAAAATGGAGGTAATGACAGATTTTATTTTCATGGGCTCCAAGATGGGGACTGCAGCCAAGAAATTAAAAGACCCTTGCTCCTGGGAAGGAAAGCTATGGCAAATCTAGACAGCATACTAAAAAGCAGAGCTATCACCCTGCCAACAAAAGTGCTTATAGTCAAGGCTATGGTTTTCCCAGTTGAATGTATAACTGTCTGGTTCGGTTCTGCAACCCAACAAGAAAGACAGACTTCAGAGGATAATTAGAACTGCAGAAAAAATAATTGCTACCAACCTGCCTTCCATTGAGGACCTGTATACTGCACGAATCAAGAAGAGGGCTGTGAAAATATTTACAGATCCCTCACATCCAGGACATAAACTGTTTCAACTCCTACCCTTAAAACGATACTATAGAGCACTGCACACCAGAACAACTAGACACAAGAACAGTTTTTCCCCGAACGCCATCACTCTGCTAAATAAATAATTCCCTCAACATTGACAAACTATTTACTAAATCTATACTACTATTAATCTTCTCATCATTTTCGTCACCAATCTCTTTCCACTTATGACTGTATGACTGTAACTTTTTGTTGCTATCATTATGGGTTAAATTGCAACCTATGACCATCATTTGTGTTGTAAATGTTGTACCTTGATGAAGGTGTCTTTTCTTTTATGTACACTGAGAGCATATGCACCAAGACAAATTCCTTGTGTGTCCAATCACACTTGGCCAATAAAAAATTCTATTCTATTCTATTCTATTCTATGTAGGGCTGTGAAAGTTGGATCATAAGAAAGGCTGAGTGCCAAAGAATTGAGGCCTTTGAACTCTGGTACAGGAGAAGACTCTTGCAAGTCCCTTGGACTGCAAGGTAATCAAACTGGTCAGTCCTAGAGGAGATCAACCCTGACTGCTCTTAAAAAGCCAGATCCTGAAGATGAAACTGAAATCCTTTGGCCACCTAATGAGAAGGAAGGACTCACTGGAGAAGAGCATCATGCTGAGAATGATTGAGGGCAAAAGAAGAAGGAGACGACAGAGAATGAGGTGGCTGGATGGAGTCACTGAAGCAGTCGGTGTGAACTTAAATGGACTCCAGAGGATGGTAGAGGACAGGAAGGCCTGGGAGAACATTGTCCATGGGGTCGCAATGGGTCAGACACGACTTTGCAACAAACAAAAATAAACCTTTATGCATGTGTAATATTTATGTATGGAAAGCAACTTTCTCATTGCCCCCTTTAGAGAAACAAAAATTGATTTGTGCACATTTTGAACATGATTTGGCAGAAGTGTTCCTTAAAACATTTGCTCCCTGGAAAAAAAACAACCCTGCTTTAATGGATACCAGATTGGTTTTGTGTTTGTGTAAGCCCTTCTGAATCATTTTCCTAACCCTATGAAGAATGCTATTCAAAAGGCAATTCATTACTAATCCCGTAACAGAACACCAAAGAAGGGAAGTAACAAAACTGTAATTAAAATTTCCCACCCCACCCTGCTCCTAGAAATAGAAACTAATCATTGATTACAATATTGTAATTGAAATATTGCTCATGGTCAAACAATTCCATTATTCACTAGACCTAGGCGATCTAGTGTTTTATTGAAATGCAGCCAACAGAAAGAATTTTAAAAGCCCTGCTACTTTTCAGAGGCAAATAATTGCTTTAGATTGCTCTAAGTCTAAGTGGTCTATTCCACTGGGCATATAGCAGCTGGAAGTCTATAATACAGGTAGTTCTCAATTTATGACCACAACTGAACCAAAAATTATGTTGCTGAGCAAGACAAGTTATTAAGTGAGTTTTACCCCTTTTTCTGACCTTCCTTGCAACAGCTGTTAAGTGAATCTAGCTTTCCCACTGACTTTGCTTGTCAGAAGTTTGCAAAAACTAATAATATGATCCTGCGACAATGCAACCATCTAAATATGAGTCAGATGGCAAGCCTCTGAATTTTGATCACATGATCTTAGGGATGCTGCAATCGTCAGTTAAATATATCATTTCTTTTCAGTGCTGTTGTACCTTCAAACAGTCACTAAATGAACTGTTATAAGTTGAGGACTACCTGTAGTTATATTTCATTTAAAACATTTAAAATTCCCAAACATTTTGGTCTCAGGAATAACATTCTTAAAAGTGATTAAAGACACCAAAGAGCTTTGGTTTATGTGAGTTATATCTACTAATATTTACTGCATTAGACATAAAACTAAGAAATTTTAAATATTTATTTTACTTTGTAGATCCTCCTAAAAGAGCCCCAGGAATCCCCCAGACCACACACTGAGAACTGCTGATTTAAAATAAAAGGGCATCAGGATCAGATACAATAATATAATAGAACTAATAGAGTAAAAGAAATATGGTATGGCATATACATTTTATCTCTCATCCTAAAGAGGAATAATAAAACAAAAACAGGTCATGTAAAATGCTGCAACAGTTATTTTAAATATTATAACTCATTCAATCCTCTGCACAATAGAAGGAAGAATGATATTGGTTGTTTATAGCTTTCTGCTTTGCAGAAAATTAGCAATTTTCTGGTCCCCAGAGATACAAAAAACCAGTGCTAAATTGCTAATATTGTTTTTTCAGCCAATATTGCTGAGTAACAATTTTTTTGCAGAAGTTGTTCATAACATATGCAGTTAGTCCTTCACTTACAACCATTCATTTCGTAAAAAAAGTGACTTATGACAATTTTTCACACTTACAACCATTGCAGAATCCCCATTTAACAAGATCAAATTTTGGAGCCCTGGTAATTGGCATGTTTTAATGACAGTTGCTTCCCCCCAGTTTCATGTGATTCAACTTTTACCACCTTCTGACAAGCCAAGTCAATGGGGAAGCCAGATTCATTTAACAAACTAAAATCTGCAACGATTGACTTATCATTAAAACTGTGGCAATAAAGGTCATAAAATGGGGCAAAACTCACTTAACATCTCTCTCGCTCTAGCAACAGAAATTTTCTGTTGTGGATGTAACTTAATAGTGGATTTCAATTTCGGCCACTACCGGTACAGAAGTCCAGACGGGTGCGCCGAGATGTCCGGGTGGGTGGGCGGAGCCTCCCGCCGCTGGTGCTATTGGTTCGCCCAATCAGGGGAGAACTGGTAGCAATCCATCACTGATGTAAATCCATGATTACCTGTACTGTAGTTACAAGTGATGAAAAGAAATCCTATGGATGTGAATAACAGCACCATCTGGTGACCACTATACTATATTATAAATAGATCAAAAACGTTTCCAAAAGAAATATGTTGTCTACCTTTTTTTTGTATATTCTCAACCTTTTGAAGCTTCATTCATCAATGGTGTTAACCTGAACTGATGTTTCAGTTGATGCTGGCATAACTTGGGAACATCAGAATATTGTTTATTGGATAATCATTTAGCACATATGAACACTTCACATGTTGTCAGCAACACACTCTTTGCCCATGATCTTTTAGACACAGTGAAGAACAAAGCCACATGTTTTGGATAAAGTTTTGTATAAATCTTCAGAAAAGATAAAATTGGTTTGAAGCTTTATTTATTTAAGTTTACTTGTGCTGTATCCTTTTTTAAAAAAAATTGCCTGCAGCCTGTTTTAATTTGGCAGACACTAATGGTCAAAGCCTTTTCCAACCCTCTATTGAAGTGCCTGGTCTCTGGAACAGCATTTCCCTAAAAGTCCGTTGGGACTCCCACTCTATGTTCCAGAAGTCCTTATAAGTCTGGTTGTCCTTCTTGGCTTTGAAATATGGTGGTTGTGGGTTTACTTAAAATTTGCATCCAGAAATGTATACTCTACTTTTTTACTAACACCCCCCCACCAATTAATTCAGAACTCAGCTTGGAATTAAATAAGCCATAAATCAAATAAGTACAAAACTCAAAATTAAATAACAACTGTACAGGCAATCCTCGACTTACGACCACAATTGAGCCCCAAATTTCTGTTATTAAGTGAAACATTTGTTAAGTGAGTTTTTCCCCATTTTACTACTTTTCTTGCCACAGTTGTTAAGTGAATCATTGCAACTGATAAATTAGTAGCCCAGTTGTGAAGTGAATCTGGCTTCCCCATTGACTTTGCTTGTGAGGTCGCAAAAGGTGATCATATGAACTTGGGACACAGCAACAGTCATAATATGAACCAGCTGCCAAGCATCTGAATTTTGATCATGGGGATGCTGCAAAGCTGTGAAAAATGGTCGTAAGGACTAGCTGTATTGGATCAGGGCAAAGATGTTTTATTCCCTATTGGCAATCTATTGTGGATATCAATGGAAACTGATAACCAGTGCTTGTTTTCAAAGCTAATGTAACATTTCCTGAGTAAAATAAAACACCTCCCTTCCTTCTCCTGCTTTACATGGATGTCAGAAAATCTGCTAAATTGACTGGAAAGAATTATAATCTTATCTTCTTCTTCTCATATGTACAGTTGCCTTTACATCTTGATGTTTGTGCTAATTTAATTTATTGCTATGGCTCAAATTTGTCCTGTTTTTGCTTTGGAGACTCAGTACTAATCCTCATTTTTTTCAATTTGGATTCTACCTAAAAACTGCAATTGGAACCAAACCTAAAGAAGTAGCTTTAGCAAAAAAGCAAATCCTGTTCTTTTAAAAATAAAGATGGCTTATTTTGCTGGTTGTTGATGACATGGCCCTAGCCATGCCCACAGGATATTTCTGAAATGCATTGTAGTTTGTTTGTAATTTCATTTTCTATCCAGGGTCAACCTAGCTGACATTATTTCTTCCTCTACTGAAATCTCTTTGATCCTCTTCTCTGAAACTAGAATTGGTATTGCTGAAAGGAACATTCACCAAGAAATGTAATATTTGTATCTTTCAGAGGCAGTCGTAAAAGCAGATCAATTAACTAGTATATAGAAACTTTGCTCCACTGTCCAACATCCAGACTCCCAAATGTTCTTTTTTGTTTTATTGTCAGCCTATCAAGTAACAGCTTCATGAGATAAACAAAACTGTGAATTGCACAACTTCTCCGTGTCTCTTCCCGGATATTCTGCAGCATATCTTCCTATGGTGACCTAGCAGAGCTTTCATAACAAAAACTGGAGATGTGTCAGGCTTGGCTCACTTCATGCATTTCTGCATGCAGAAGTGAACATCTGATTTCAAAGTATAGCTATCATTAATGAACAGTGCCTCAAAATATATAAATGGCAGCATTTGCCTACATCATGTTTTGAGGATCTATTTTTTCCACCAAAATATTTGCAGATACATTGAAGAAATGGACAGCCAGTTTGGTCTAGCAGTTAGGCTAGAAATGGAGACACCACGAATTTTCATCCCATCTTGGAGAGAAAGGCAGCTGGATGACCTTGGACCAGCCCCTGTCTCTCAGCCCTATAAAACAAGTATGGACAAACCACTTCCAAGAAGTGCCAAGAAAACCACAAACATTAATGTAGGAGTCAATATTGAGTTAAGACTCTACCCTATTAATTGGGGTTTTTAGATTCATAATTCTTAATTATTTCGGCCATACTGTATAATAAGTTTTTTAATTGTATTTTAACTGTATATTGTTCTTTTTTATCCTGGCTGTACACCGCCCTGAGTCCTTCGGGAGAAGGGCGGTTTATAAATCCAATAAATAATAATAATAATAATATCTATCTATCGCTCTATCTAGCTCTCTCTCTCTCTCTCTCTCTCTCTATCTATCTATCGATGCATGCACTTCCAAATCAGTAAGGAAGGTAAGTAGATTTCACCCCTGCTTTACATTGTCTGTCCCCTTAGGCAAAGTCATATTGTGGCACCTGCTACGGTTTGGCTCATCTTTCAATTTTGTTAGGAATTTCAAAGATGTCCTCTTCTTTTTCTTCAAATTTTTGAGCTTTACACATGATTTTACACAATCTTTTTGGATTTTTTGGACATTTTCACCTTATTTATTGTGAATAGCAGCAAATACATTTAATTACGTCAGCACCTATTACTGTCATTTGGCAACAATTCTATGAAATTATATACAAATAATCCTTGAGTTACCACCACAATTGAGCCCATTTCCATTGCTAGGCAAGATAGTTTTTAAGTGAACTTGCCCCATTTTACAATCTTTCTCGCTACAATTGTTAAATGAATCACTGCAGTTGTTAGGTTAATAACATGGTTTTTAAGTTTTCGCTTCCTCCATTGACTTTGCTTGCCAGAAAGTCACAAAAGTGATCACATGACCTTGGGACACTACAACTATCATAAATAGTTGCCAAGTGTCTGAATTTTGATCAGGTGACCATAAGGATGACGCAACAGTTGTAAGTGTGAAAAATGACCATAAGTCACTTCTTTTTAGTGCCATTATAACTTTGAATGATCCATAATGAATGGTTGTAAATCAAGGACTATGTAGATACTATATGTATATGTAGTACATATATATATATATATATAGTATATATAGTACATACACATATACTATATGTATAGTATATGTATATATATGGCAGTGCCCTATCAAATTCTGCTCCTGTTAATAGCAGCGTCCCCCAAGGCAGCGTTCTTGGACCAACACTCTTCATATTATACATTCATGACCTCTGTGACCATATTATAAGTAATTGTGTTCTCTTCGCCGATGATGTTAAACTATTTAACACTACCAACAATGCGGCTACCCTTCAAAAAGACCTTGACTTTGTGTCGGAATGGTCAAAAATTTGGCAACTCCAAATCTCAACCAACAAATGCTCTGTCTTACACATTGAAAAAAAGAATCAGAACACCAAATACAAGCTTGATGGACATGACCTTGTAGATGACACTCACTCTGTCAAAGACCTTGGAGTTTTCATATCAAATGATCTAAGTGCCAAAGCCCATTGCAACTACATGGCATTGGGCCGGGTTACTTACGGGACCGCCTACTGCTACCGAATATCTCTCACCGACCCGTGCGCTCTCACAGAGAGGGTCTCCTCAGGGTGCCGTCAGCGCGGCAATGTCGTCTGGCGACGCCCAGGGGAAGGGCCTTCTCTGTGGGGGCCCCCACCCTCTGGAATGAACTACCCCCCGGTCTTCGTCAGCTTTCGGACCTCCCGACCTTCCCCCGGGGTCTTAAAAAACATTTATTTAATTGTGCAGGGGTGGGCTAAATTTTAAATTTTAAATTACTGGTTTTAAATTGGCTTTTATTTTATATTTTTAATTTTAAATTAATAGGCGTTTAGAATAAGTTTTTTAACTGTTTTTATATTTCTTACATTGTATTTATGTGTTTTAAATGCCTGTACACCGCCCTGAGTCCTTCGGGAGATAGGGCGGTATATAAATTTGATAAATAAATAAAATAAATAAAATAAATACATCGCCAAAAAGGCTTTAAGAGTTGTAAACCTAATCTTGCATAGCTTCTTCTCTGGAAACATTACACTACTAACCAGAGCATACAAAACATTTCCTAGACCAATTCTCGATTACAGCTCGCCTGTCTGGAACCCACACTTCATTTCAGACATTAATACAATTGAGCGTGTCCAGAAATATTTTACAAGAAGAGTCCTCCACTCCTCTGATCACAACAAAATACCTTATGCCACCAGACTTGAAATCCTGGGTTTAGAAAATTTAGAACTCCGCCGCCTTCAGCATGACCTGAGTATAACTCATAAAATCATCTGCTACAATGTGTTTCCTATCGAAGATTACTTCAGCTTCAACCACAACAATACACGAGCACACAATAGATTTAAACTTAAAGTGAACCACTCCAATCTTGATTGTAAAAAATATGACTTCAGTAACAGAGTTCTTAATGCTTGGAATGCACTACCTGACTCCGTGGTCTCATCCCAAAATCCCCAAAGCTTTAACCAAAGACTATCTACTGTTGACCTCACCCCATTCCTAAGAGATCTGTAAGGGGCGTGCATAAGAGCACCAATGTGCCTACTGTTCCTGTCCTAATGTTCCTTTTGGTTGTATTCAATTTGTATGGTTATTTCATGCTTATACTTATATATATTGTTGTGTTTGACAAAATAAATAAATAAAAAAATCAATTTTGCAAGTAAGGGCCTTTGAAAAGCATAGGAAGAAATGTTATACAGCAACAAAGAAAGACAATGGGATTTTATACTCATCGTATATTCTGGAAGTCTTTTCCATTTTGTCACTACCTAAAATGTCCCACTACGGTTTCTACAGAAATTTCTTCAGTACAGTGACTTTATTGATATACACTAACTGAGAAAAAAAATGCCAATTTAGGAGGTATTGCCGTTCTAGCCATCTAACATCAAAAATGTCATCAAAAAAGGACAACAAAGAATGTTCTTTCTGTGCCAACTCAGAAAGCTCAAACTGCCCAAGGAGCTGCTGATCCAGTTCTACAGAGGAATTATTGAATCTGTTATTTGCACCTCTATAACTGTCTGGTTTGGTTCTGCAACCCAACAAGAAAGACACAGACTTCAGAGGATAATTAGAACTGAAGAAAAAATAATTGCTACCAACCTGCCTTCCTTTGAGGACCTGTATACTGCACGAATCAAGAAGAGGGCCGTGAAAATATTTACAGATCCCTCACATCCAGGACATAAACTGTTTCAACTCCTACCCTCAAAACGACGCTATAGAGCACTGCATACCAGAACTAGACACAAGAACAGTTTTTCCCCGAACGCCATCACTCTGCCAAACAAATAATTCCCTCAACACTGAAAAACTATTTACTAAATCTGCACTACTATTAATCTTCTCATCATTCCTATCACACATCTCCTTCCACTTATGACTGTATGACTGTAACTTTGTTGCTTATATCCTTACGATTTATATGATGAACGTATCTTTTCTTTTATGTACACTGAGAGCATATGCACCAAGACAAATTCCTTGTGTGTCCAATCACACTTGGCCAATAAAAAAAAAATTCTATTCTAAAAAAAAAATATTGATATTGTTTCCTGATTGCTTATTTGTAGCCTATGACTATCATTAAGTGTTGTATCTTTTAAGTGTTAAATTTGAACCCTATGACTATCATTAAATGTTGTAAGTGTTGTACCTTCATGAAGGTGTCTTTTCTTTTATATACACGGAAAGCATATGCACCAAGACAAATTCCTTGTGTGTTCAATCACACTTGGCCAATAAAAAATTCTATTCTATTCTATTCTCCTTGTGAATTTGTATTCTGCTATTAGCCTTAGTACTAGAAAAATACTGCAAGACTACATGACATCACTAGTCTCTTCTATCCAATCCGGCAATAGTAAGCATCGACTGGCCAGTCCAGTATTTGGAAAGAACTCTTGGCAATGAGTTCAATAATGGAATGGCTATTTTTCCCCAGCAGCCACTCCAGCTCTGTTTCTTGGAGGACTGACTGATTTTTCCCACCCCACAATGAAATGGATAAAGTTAATCATTTTCATGATTGAGTTTTTTTGGGAGTCTATTTAACAGTTTGGGATTTGCTGACTGGGTCAAATAGCCTCTTTTTACTGTTCCCAGAGCGTCCAACCCTTGACCTAGTTACAAATCCCATGGGACCACTGAAACACACTGGCACTGCATCTATTTCAATCAGGCATTTTAAAGTGTATAATTTGCTTTGTTCTTTTTCTGTTTTTGATTGTAAAGTTGTTTTACAGAGGTGCCTCTAGCTTTTTATGCTTTCAGTATACTGCCTGGGTTCTGCTGTATGAAGGGCAACCCAAATATGCTTTTAATAAATAATACAGTAAAAATAGACTGTAAAATGCAATTGTGATGGGTTATTTTTAAAGAAGAAAAGTGGCCTGCATTTTAATCTTGGAACAAGGCCCAGAATGTCATCTGCTGGCCCTCAGCCCAGAAATATTCAAATGCAAGAATCAGAGCCTATCCTATTAGATGGGTACGGTTCATTTGGCAACGCTCCCCAAACCACTCACCTCAAAATACTTTGAGGGGACTATTCAAGTAGTAATTGAAATCTCTCCCTTTCTTCCTAGTAATAAATGAGCAAGAAAATGCAGTTGTAGGAATTTTTCAATTCATGAATAGGTATATCCTAGCCCATTCTATTGGACAGAAAAGCAGCCCTACAAAATGAATTCATTTCAATGGGATGATTCCACATTCAACACTTTAATGAAAATAAATGTTAGCTATATTACATAAATGTTTACCAGTAACATAACCATGATATTTTTATTGATTGCATTGAAGTCTTTCCTTTAAAAGAGTCTTCTCCATTTTGTTAATGTGTACTTTTCAGTTACCATTATTATATTGACCAGAGTGGCTGGAAATTATGGGGATTGTAGTACCGAATAGCTCAACCTGTGAAGGTATCAGATTAGGAAAAGCTATATCACAGAGACTCAAATTAAGGTGTCAGATTTTCGTTCCCCACAGGAACATGTGAGAGAAGGTAAATATCTTAAAAGATGACAGATGTGGCATCACAATTCAAGCCCCGTAATTATTTGTTTAGTGATCGTTCAAATTAAAATGACAGCGAAAAAGGGACATACAATCATTGATTCATTTTAGAACTGCAGTGAAATGACAAACAACTTGCTTAGCAATGGAAATTCTGGTTGCAGTTGTGATTGTAAGTTGAGGACTATCTGAATTGCTAGTGTTCACTGAATAATAGGAGCATATTAGGTTACATACAACTGCTTGCTATGGGAAATAATAGCTTCTGTGTCATTTCATAGATTAATTTATGAAGACTGGGATCGGCCAGTGTGTTTTAAATACTTGTGGAGATACAACAGGTGACATGAAATACAGAAGCCAAAATAAAAATTACTTTCTTTAAAAAGATTGAAGGCTCACAAGATCACCAAATCTCATGGAAACTCTGAATTTTGTGAACTTTGTGAGCTTGCAAGTTTTGAGAACTTGCAAGATGTTTTTGCCGTTTTTTTATTTCAAAAAATGTTTACATTCCTTTCTGGTTTAATTTTGGAGGCCAGAAAATGTCAGAAAATGTCAAATCTAGTCTGCAAAAGCTTTTGGTCATGATGGCATAGTTTATGTAAAGAGAAAGGTTGGGAATGGTTGCAGAGTTCTCTATCTTAAATACCTCCCTTGAAAAGTTAACTTGGCACAAAATACAAACTATCATTCTAGTGTTTTATCTTCTAAAAGTGATTTTATGGTATTGGAATTAGATTTTTTACTGTGATTTTATGGCAACTGCACGATTAATTGGATTGACTTTATAAGACATTATAAGAATTTTAGTTAAAGAGCAGCTAATGAGAAACTTGGATAAATCAAAGATAGAGCTATGTGGTTTATAGTATAATATACAGCTTTTTGGAACTTATCCGACTTTCTGATATATTTAAAAAAGGGAGGCTTGGTCGAAATTGTGCACTAAATCAGGTTCATAGATTGCTCTCGCAGTCTTAACACCTTCTCTAAATAAATAGGGCCAAAGGGCATTACAAGTATGAATATGCTCGTTTTATTTTTGTAGAAAATGAGTTGTGATGAACTGGGGAATTGCTCTGCATTAGCAGAAGGGTCACAATGCAAATTGCTGCATTACCCATAGAAAATTTTACCAAGCTAAACTACCTTCTCCAAAATAAACATTTAGAGAAATGGCCTGGAGAATTCAATAGGAATCAAGATTTGTAACATCTTTTAAACAAATTTTTGGAAAAAGTTCATATTGCAATGGAAATTTTCATATTCTTTTTTATAAGTATACTCTAAGGCTATTCTGTCAGATCATTTTCTTACTGTTTTCACATTTTGTACTAACTATAGATATGATGTTACCATTTTATGTCAAATGGACTCTTTTTAAAAAAAGTATACATATCTAGGATTCAGGCTAGCCTTTCCAACTTGGTGTTTTCCAGATGTGATACAATTCCCAGAATTATAGGTCAGCAAAAGTTGGGAATTTCTACCAGCTGCAATCAAGAGAAATCTAGTAGCTCAAGGATGGGCTTGGAATTTGTTAAGATATTTAAATTTAATAGCTGGAGCAGTGGGATTGTGCAGTAAACCAGAACACACACAGTTATAACTGCTTGGTTGAAGAGTGCTGGCTCCTGCGTCAGGCAATCTGCACTTGCTATGGGTGTGGAGGGGGAGTTTCCCTTTTTTCCCGCCTTTTTTCTTCTGTAATTTACCTCATGATTTACCTCATGATGCTCCCGTTTGCCTGACTATCCTGTTTGATGTATATATATATAGATGTAAAATATAGTTATACAAAATTACAAGTTCCTGTCAGCATCTCCGGCTTCATTTGGACACCTGCTGTGTAATTTCCTGACAGAATTCTAGATATAATACCAACCTATGCAAAGGCAATTTATGTCAGCAAAACTGTCCGTTAGAACAGCTGTTTGGGACAAAGACAATGTTTACATTTATTGATGACTGGAAATGCCTCATAGATTTTTGTATAAAACAGAAAAATGAACATAAGATTTTAATGAGAGTAGGTTATAGAAGTAAGAAAGTTAAGTTGTAACCACAAGAGTAAGAGGTAAATTTATAATTGTAATTATCACTGCTGTAAACAAGTTTGGAAGCTACATCTTTATATCTTTTTCTTTATTTTTAATTTATCTTTTATATCCCCCTCCTTCTTGCACTTTTTATTTTCTCTTTGCTTTCTTTCTTTTCTTATTTTATATTATTCTTTCCTTTCTTTTAAAAATCTTTAATAAAAATGATAAAACAGAACACCTGCTTGGGCCTTAGAATGAGTTGATTAGAGATACATATGGTATATTTCTGAGGAATGAGTGTATATATGTATATATGTATATATGTATATATGTATATATGTATATATGTATATATATATGGGCAACCTAAATCTACCTCTCATTAACTGGATAACTAATGAATGTACAACTGATTCAATCCATACTACACTATACAACGCTGTTACAAACCTAGGTCTTGAACAACTTGTAACTAACAATACAAGTCTCAACAACTGCCTTGATCTCATCTTCTGCAACAACCCAAACTCAATTTATGGACTACAAATTAAAGAACCTTTTTCCACAACAGTGATCACTGCATGATTGATTTTCGTCTCAATATACGTCCATACTCAAATCGTCATAACAATAGTATCCCCATCTACAACTTCAAAAAAGCCAACTACGACCTTATAAACAACGATCTTTCATTTCTGGACTGGCAAAATCTGTTTGCAAACTGCATAACTGCTGAAGACCACTACAGAGTTTTCCTACTTGAAATCAATAGAGTCATCAAACTATATGTACCACAAATGACAACCATGATCAGGAAAAGCAAACTACCCATATCAATAAAAAAGCTTCAATCAAAAAAAAAATCCCTCTGGAAAAGAAACAAAAAAGGCTTTGTAGCAAATTTAAAAAACCGCTACAGAAATATATGCAACCAAATAAAAACTGAATGCACAAATTACCACACCAAACAAGAAGAGGACCTTCTGCGCACAAATTCCAATCGTGCCTTTTATAATTTTGTTAACAATAAACTTAAAGACACAAGATCCATCCCACCACTAAAAGATTCTAACAACAAAGAATGCAATGACGAAACAGTTAAAGCCAACCTCTTCAACATATTCTTTGGCTCAGTTTTTGTTAATAGCGATGACACATATCCAACATTCCACAAACGTACCAGCAATGAACATGATGACTTAACTCATATAGACTTCACAGAAGAAAATGTTGGAAAAGCTCTTCATAACATAAAACCATCGCTATCTATTGGACCCGATGGACTATCTATCAAATCCTGTTCCTGTCAAGAGTGGCGTTCCTCAAGGCAGCGTTCTTGGACCAACACTCTTCATACTATACATTAATGATCTTTGTGACCATATCTCAAGTAATTGTGTTCTCTTTGCTGACGATGTCAAACTATTTAACACCACTGATAATACATCTATCATTCAAAAAGACCTTGATCATCTAACCGCTTGGTCTAAAACTTGGCAACTCCAAATCTCAACCAGCAAATGCTCAGTCTTACATATAGGAAAAAAGAACCCAAACACTAAGTACTCGCTTGATAGACATTACCTCACAGATGACCCCCATCCCGTTAAAGACCTTGGAGTTTTCATGTCAAATGATCTAAGTGCCAAAGCCCACTGCAACTACATAGCAAAAAAGGCTCTAAGAGTTGTAAACCTAATCTTGCGTAGCTTCTTTTCCAAAAACACTACACTACTAATCAGAGCATATAAAACATTTGCTAGACCAATTCTAGAATACAGCTCACCTGTTCGGAACCCTCACCATATCTCTGACATCAATACAATTGAATGTGTCCAGAAATATTTTACAAGAAGAGTTCTCCATTCCTCTGTAAACAACAAAATACCTTATCCCACTAGACTTGAAATCCTGGGCTTGGAAAACTTGGAACTCCGTCGCCTTCGACAAGACCTAAGTTTAACTCATAGAATCATCTATTGTAATGTCCTTCCTGTCAAAGACTACTTCAGCTTTAATTGCAATAATACAAGAGCAACCAATAGATTTAAACTTAATGTCAACCGCTTTAATCTAGATTGCAGAAAATATGACTTCTGTAACAGAATCATCAGTGCTTGGAATACTTTACCTGACTCTGTGGTCTCTTCTCATAATCCTAAAAGCTTTAACCAAAAACTTTCTACTATTGACCTCACCCCATTCCTAAGAGGACCATAAGGGGCGTGCATAAGCGCACAAACGTGCCTACCGTTCCTGTCCTATTGTTTTTCTTTTCTTCTTCCTATATATATATATATATATATATATATATATATATATATATATATATATATATATATATATATATGCTTATACCTTTATATACTATATAACCTTTCTGTATGATAGTTACATATATTGTTGTGACAAAATAAATAAATAAAATAAATAAATAAATTTGGTATGTCACATCAACTGTGCTGCTGATAACACTGCATTTATATACTTTCTTACTAAAACTTGATCTGGCTCAGCCTAGTTATGACATCACTGGATCTGTCAAATATCCATATTTAAAAACTCACAATGTTTGTTTTCATTTATTTTTCTTGGTACGGGAATCCATGACAAACTTCATAACTTTTGTGAAATTATACATAGATTATAAATATTAGCAATGCCAAAACAAGTGTGTGGAACAATTAGTACTACACAGCACAAGTCTGATTTATATATATATTGAGAAGCCTGGGAGAAAAAAAATCCTTGTCTAAATTTTGCTTTTAGCATTCAGCAGACTCATAGACCAACCATGTGCTTTTGCGGTGACATTTATTATATTATGGCCTCATTTTTAATTGTTCATTTTCTGCTAGCAAAATGAAAAATTATTTTACTTAATCCTCAGTAAGTGCCTATCTTTAAGTGCCTATCTTGTTTGATTCTGAGGACATTTGGAGGTGCCAAATGTGTACCCATCATGACCCTCTTCATGTACAAGTTTCCACTATTTTACAAGAAGCAGTCAAAGAAATGAAATGAAAACCAGAAATATGCAGCATACTATATAAGCAAACTGCATAGGGAAAGAGAGGATGGATGATGTTATATGACCACATGTGTAACCTTTCTGGATGTGCTTACTTGGGTTCACATGTCATTAGTGGAAAACTGGAATACTTTGTATTCAGTTTTGAGGTGCAAAACCTCATAACTGTTATGAGGTCATTACATACAGCTTCTATCACTTTATATCTATCCACTGCTTTCTCAGACTTACTCTGGACTGGACTATCCAAATGCAGAATATGGTCTTTGAAACTTTATGACTTAGGGTCCTGCTGTAACAGAATTATAGGTAGTCCTCGATTTTTAACCTGAGGGTACACAACATGCTAAGCGAATATGGAGAAATACAGAACCCAGCTCATCTGCTGTTATGTCGGCTACTATTACTGCTTCATTCTGCAGTTTAACATTTGATTTAGACATAGAAGACGAAGAAGAATTCACAAATGCAATTGGAACCAGAATTTTTGTTGTTGAGCAAGGTAGTTGTTAAATGAATGGTGCCTGATTTTTGCCATGAGTATTAAGCAAACCACTGCAGCTGTCATATGTACTGTATCTCTATTTTTCTGTAAATTTTAGGAAATATTTCATATCCCTAAACTTTCTTTGATGAAGATTCCATTTTTCCAATGGAAATTGACATTACCATTTATTTATTATTTATTTATTTATTATTCATATTTGTATACCGCCCTATCTCCCGAAGGACTCAGGGCGGTTCACAGGCATATAAAACATTTATATACAAATTAAAATAATCATTAAAAAACTTATTCTAATGCCCAATTATTAAAAATAGAAATATAAATATTAAAACCAATTTAAAACCCCTAAAATTTAAAATCTAAGCCAGTCCTGCACAGATGAATAGATGTGTCTTGAGCTCGCGACGGAAGGTTCGGAGGTCCGGAAGTTGACAGAGTCCTGGGGGGAGTTCGTTCCAGAGGGTGGGAGCCCCCACAGAGAAGGCCCTTTCCCTGGGCGTTGCCAGACGACACTGCCTAGCTGACGGCACCCTGAAGAGTCCCTCTCTGTGAGAGCGCACGGGTCGGTGAGAGGTATTCGGTAGCAGTAGGCGGTCCCGTAAGTAACCCGGCCCTTATGCCATTTAGAGCAGGGGTCACCAACCTTTTGGACCTCAAGGACCACTAAATTCATAATTTTCAATCCCGCGGACCACTAATATGATCTGCCTAATGACCAACTGGGTGGGCATGGCTAGGTGGGCATGTGACTGGGTGGGCATGGTCAACTCGATGCCATTCATGTCAAGGGGCGCCTTGCCCCTCCCTTCCCAGCCACTCCTCGTCTGCCCACTTGGGCTCTTCTAACAGTTTTTGGTCGGGTAGGTGGGTGTTGATACAAATAGCTTAATAATGTTGCCATTATTTCATTTAAGAAATGTTACTGCTCCTCTCTTCTCCAAAATTAGTTTAATTGTCTTCTACTACATCTTCCTCTAGACTCCATAAATTATGTATTATCTGCCTCTTGCAGCTTGTTTATATCACATGACTGGATCATCATTATGGGAAGATAAATACAAAGAGATCAGCCAATCAATCTGAAGATGATAATTTGATGGTGCTAAGAAGTCTGAGAAAAATATCCTTAGAAGGGGGGGCACAAAGAGGCCACATCAGGAATAATATCACAATTTTTCACAATTTCCAGGTAGACTTCACTTTGACCACTGAATGAGATAAAAGCGAGAACTGAAATGTTTTCAACATCACTTGCAATTTAAAAGTAGAACTTTTGCAATCAAAGATTAATTTCAACGAAAGACTACACTAAGACTATAAATAGTGGTTTCAAAATCATAATAAATTAGTTCATGCAACACACTGAATCACACTCAAACCATGTTGTACTTTAGCATTGTAATTAATTTAATAAATTTTGTTAACAAACTATATCTTATGGTACATGAAAACGAAATAAAATGTATATCCATTCCAGTAGAAGATTTCCAACCCTTTGATTGTGTGACCTGTTACTTTCATACTTTGCAGTCTTAATTATGAGGTATCATTAGTGGCTTGTTTTAAATAATGTAAAGGAAGTATTTACAATAGTATTTCTCATGAGGATATAATATATTTGGGGCATGGATTCCAAATTCCCTGGAAGATGTTAAATGGAATTGTTAGAATTATTGCAACCTCCAATTTTTTTTTAAATATATTCAAAGCAAAGCCCATAACTATCATAAACTATTCCAGCTACATTGTCTATCAGGAAATTACCACTCTCATTTTTATTGGAATTGAACTCACAACTATTCGCCCTCCTAGGTATTGTATTAATATATACAATGTCTTAGGAGCTATGCAGTAAGTGATAAATAGAAAGTCTCAGAATGATATTGACAGTTTCTAAAATGAATTCCCATCCTAATCCGGAATCTCTCTGTTCTGCGACTTTAAGGCAAGCTGGGCTGTAGTAGATATCATTTTTAGGATAGTTTATGTCTTTTCTGTGACAGATCTTGGTGGCTCTAGTTTCAAAATTTTGGATTATGCTACATCTAAGAATCTAGGGAAGTATGCTAAATTTATGCTAGATAGCATAGGAAATATGTAAGGAAAATCTTTTCAGATCTTCTACTTCATATTTTCTATTAGATTTCTGGCATCTGTATTTGCAGAAAACATACTTCAAGAATGACTTGGGATTCACATTTGGCTCATAATCTAGGATTCATTCTCCCCTCACTTCAATGCTAAGAGATTTATTTATATAAATCTTATTTTTTTAAAATTCCAGAGATTATGAGTGAAATAATTTAAAATTCCAAAGAATTGTGTCTTTATACTACTTACTGTAACACAACATAAATTAAAAATGTTATCGCATTTACAACAATCTGAAATATTATTCACTGTTTTTCCAAAGGAAAAAAGATGGGGGAAATCAAGCTTCCAAGAATCTATTGCTAAGGTTGAACATTTAGAAATATACCCTTATTCTTATATCTCACTAAAGCTTTGCCAGAATGATAAAACTGAATTGTTTGTATGCCTGCATATAACATATGCAAATGAATTACACAAGTATACCATACTAGATATTTTGGAATTTAATTTTCAAAGTGACAGAAAGGAAGTGATGGGACATTAGGAAGAAATAATTACTTAGGGCATTTTCTCAAATGCAAAAAAAAACATATATACATTTTAAAAATTAGCTTCCTTTGTCTTATGGCCAATTTATTTTTGCCCCTGTAATCTGATTACTTAATCTGTCAGAATGTCAGGACGTGGTTAGCTTCTAAAGCTAATGCATTGTATGGAGTCATCTGTACATACATGGAAGAGTCCACAAATTCAATCCCTGGTACAGAAAGAGTTTGAACCCCATAGAATATCATATGGATAGCATCCATCTACCTATTTTTGAATATAAGTAAAACATTTTCTCCTCCCAAAACAAAATTTTGGGTAACATTTTTAATGTAAGACTAAAATGCTGCAATTCCACTTTCTTCTGATGGTTACTTCTATCTAAATCAGAATGTGTGCTATTATTTTGATCTTGGAGAATAAATAATGAATTATGTGAAGACCTTTCTTTCCATCATCCATATTTTGATCTGGATTTTTTAGGTTGTACCGCTATTCCCCCCCCCCAAATCATATTTGTGTAGCCATGTCTGATGATTTTTCTAGAGTTCCATGAATTAATGAATTAATTAATTAATGGAACCCAACATACAGAAGAAGAAGAAGCAATTGCCCCAGTATCATGAGCTGCCACATTGACTAGCTGTCACTCTCTGCTGTTTTTTTAGAGAGGTCACCAGGACCAATTGTTCTGAGAAATCAAAGTGATGGCTGTCATCTTCACTCATAGTTACTGCATCCATCTGATACGCTCCTCACTTGGTGAGACCATTGAAATGAAGTGCCTTGTGAGAGGAACAACAAGACAATGGATTAAGCAGATAATGGTTCCTCTCTCAGGCAAGCTACTTTTATCATTGTTGACCATTATAAGTGTAACAAACATTAATGACAGATGTTTTTCTTCTATCCCTTTCCCCTTCCTCTTCATTCCTTTTCACTTTGGTGTTGTGCATCTTTTTAGCTTGTTAACTTTGTTTTGGGTTATTATCTAGGTTACTATGGGAACCTTCCTGGCTGAAAAGTAGATTTAATATATCAAATAAATATATAAATAATTTAATAAAATTGTTGGACAAAGTTACATCAAGTTTGCAAGTTCCAATCCTTGGGAAGAAAGACTGATAATATATCTGTCATAAAAAGGAAGGGGGAATCCAAATTCAGTCCCAATAATTGACTTACTTCCTTCTCACTTTGTTAATACTTCCTGCAAAGGATTAGCATCCCAGCCAAAGCATACATTTCAAATGCTTCAGAAGGCTATTTATCTTGCATACATCTCTATATTGTAAATATTTGCAACGAAGAGTTTTATAGGTGAAAACACAACTGGCCTGTGTATATAAAAAGCATGAAGCAACGTAAACTGGAAACATCTATGGGGAACAGAATTTTTCATTTCCCTGAAAGATGATTTGACAGTGGTGACCTTTACCATTCACCAAATGGCAATGTTGCGAGTTGCAAATATGCTGCAAAACCTTTATGTTTAACATGATATTTGACAATTATTGCCTATTGAGACCAGAGTGTTGCTTTTAATTGTGCAAATAAGCAAAATATTTTTGAAGAAAGGTAGGCACCATTGTCCTTTTATAGTTAGGGAGGGGAAAAAAAACCCTAAATATTCTGTCTGTTGACTATTTAACAGAAGTTGATAAGTGAATCAAAAATAACTATCCAGAATTAGGAAGAAACAGGATTATCACATCTAAAGCTCTCCTGTTTGCCATTTGTAGCCTTCAATTGGGTAAAATGGTGCATTATAAGGTAACATTTTTTCAAGAAGGTACTTCAAATGGATTAATGTGCAGAATGCATCCAAAATCTGATATGATACCCATATCCAAATTGACGTCCCACAGGACGTCAATTTGGCAAAGATAAGGCTGCTTTAGCATCAATAGGCTGGCTATGCCTTCCCAATGCCACAGTAAGACATGATCAGGTGATCATCATTTTAAATGCTTCTGACCAGCTTCCCAGAAGAAAAGTCAGCAGGGAAGTTGAAAGCCACTCCTGCTCCCATTGCTGTTTTGCTCCCCTGTGATCATTCTATTTCTTTGCTTAGGTAAGGAATCTCAAAGGTGCTTTTTCAGGAGGCAACTGGACTTTCTTGTTTTTTCTTTTGAAGACATTTCGCGTCTCATCCAAGAAGCTTCTTCAGCTCTTGATAAGATAGCGGGAAATGGAAGGATTTATATTCTTTGCAGACAGCTGGTCATTTGCATCCTTTCAGAGGGTCATTTCAGAAGCACTTGGAGGTTTATCTGTGTCCTCAGGGTCACCCGAGTAGTGGTCCTGGTCCTAGTCCTGTAGTCTGCAATTTCCCCCCTCTCCTCTGGAAATCCATTCCTACTTCCACACCATTCAAAGGGTGTTCATCCCAAATTGTATAGCTAAAAGTCTGTAGAGATTCTCAGTCATCCAGGTCATGGTTGTCCCAAAGGTGCTTTTTGTCCCAAAAGGATGCAAAAGACCATCTGTCTGCAAGGAATACCTTACATTCCCCGCTATCCTGTCAGAGCTGAAGAAGCTTCTTGGATGAAATGCGAAATGTCTTCAAAAGAAAAAACAAGAAAATCGAGTTGCTTCCTGAAAAAGCACCTTTGGGACAATCATGGATGACTGAGAATTTCTACAGACTTAGGTAAGGAAATATCTCTGAAACAATGACCCAAGAGCTTATAGGTTGTCTACTGATCTTTCCAAATATGGTTTGAAGTGTATGAAGCCTATTGTTCCAGCATTCCTAATCAATATGATCTGGAAAATTATGGGTACTACAATGTCTATTCAACCAAAGGGCATCAGATAGACAAAACTACAACTTCCTATTAGAAAGAATTCCATGTATCTGAAAATAGAAAACAGAAGTAAAATTTTAGAAAGTGAGAAATGAGAGTATGTCACTACAGTTGATTTTCTTATAAAGGACTACGTAGTCATTGTAAGTATGCTGTTTAACTCCCAAAAAGCATAGCCAACATGGCCAGAGAGAAGAGACTTCAGCCACTAAAAATAAGGGCTTATTATTGCGCTCAGCAAAGAACTGAAATATAAAGGCAAGACAGTCTCTTATGACCCAAAAGTCACAACATCAAGGCTTTTAATAGTTATATATAACCAGAGGCAATTTTTATGTTGATTCAGCTTTTGGCAAGCTAATTGTGACTTGATTAATTTCAGAAGCCATCTTTAGCATTACTTCAATGTAAGTAACTCAGTACTTCCAGTAGCTAATATATGGTAAACATTTATGAAGTGGTATTTAATCAGTCTAATCTGGCATTTGGATTTGAACAATGGCTAACATAATGGCTTCAGGAAAATTAAAGAGATGCACTAACAATTGGCAATTAAATGTTCATTACTTATGTTTTCGTCTGCTATTGAGTTAATCTTCAATTTACTGTAGGTTAATGACAGTTATACTAAAGGTGTACAACTACCTATAAAGGGTGCTTTTCAGCCCATAAAGCACTTCTGACCATAGCAAAACATCACACGCTGCCTGCAGTCACATGACTGCATTCCAGGTGTTTGGCAATCTGTTTACATTTACAATTGGTACACTTAGAATTACTCCACAATCATATGATCGCCAGCTGCACTCTTCTCTGCAATTTCCTCCCAAAAATCATTGGAAAAGCCTTCAAGAAAGGTTGCAAGTGCAGGGGACAGCAGGGGACTCCTGACCCAGCCATCCAAGATAGTCCTTGGTCAGCTGTGGAGCCTACCAATTGTGCAAAGCTGCCATGACCCTGAAGGCCTTTAGGTTGCCCCCTACTTAATCATCTATCCAAGTATGGAAGCTCTCAGCCAGCTCCAGGATTTAGCAGTGGACAACTTACATTCCTGGTTTTCTGCATTTTCTGAAGACGTGCCTACGTGATGGGAGTCAGGTTTTCCTACAAAGGTTGCCTCATGCCATTCTGCAAACAGGCTTATGATGTTTTAGAAGCATCTTTATTTATGAGAATAGCACCTGCTTGAAGGATACCATAGAATTTTGTTCATCATGTTTGGTGCAACTGATCCCTTGCTATAAGCATTTTTATACCCAAAATCTGGTGTCTTTTTTGTTATCGTTCCTTTGGAACAGCTTTGAGTTTAAGGATATGCCTGAATTGCATTTTCTATTATCTTTGTTGTAGGCAAACCATTTACTTTGCAGTTAAAGTATATATGCTTCAAGTTGCCTTGAGGCAGGAAGGGCGGCCTATAAATTTTATAAATAATAAACAAGCACACACTTTTCTAATAAAGATGATATCTAGAGCAGCGGTCACCAACCAGTGGTCGGTGGACCACTGGTGGTCCTCGAGAAAATTTTGGTGGTCCCCAGAAAAATTATTTGCATTTTTTATATTGCACTAAATCAGGGGTTCTCAAACTACGGCCCCTAGGCCAGATACATGCAATGAACATTTGTGTTGCTCAGAGAGTCTCCCCCTTCGGGGAGCCTCTTTTTGTGAGAGTCGGAGTGGGGCAGAAATTCCCACTTGGGGTCTGCTCCAGCCTCCTGTTGTGGGGCTTTTGGCAAAGGCTGGAAGGAAGGTGGCAAAAAGCTGGAGGACCTTGTTCCAGTGGGACTGCATCATGGTCTAGAACTGACTGACCATCTCAGCCTGCTGAGCCTCCAGGCGCTGGCACCTGGCCTTGTACTCCTGCAGGTCTTTCCTCTGCTTGGAAAACCTATGCTCGTAGTCCTCAGTGAGGTGCTTCTGCTGAGCCTTCTCGGTCAGATCCAATTTGAACTGAGCTGTTTTGCCAACTCTTTCTCATGATGGCTGCTTAGCTCCACCAACTGCTTCCTGCCAGGCGAGGAGCGGCGAGTAGAGGGGTGGCAAGGCACCCCTCAAAGTGACTGACATCGAGCCACACCCACCCAGTCACATGACTACCTTGCCATACCCACCCAAGCAGATCATATTAGTCCGCGGGATTTAAAATTATGAATTATGAATGTAGTGGTCCCTGGGGTCCGAAAGGTTGGTGACCTCTGATCTAGAGCATAACTGACTGTACACACTTCAAAGCCCACTACAGTACAAGTTAGTCCTCGACTTATGACAATTGGAACCAGAATTTCCATTGCTTAACCTAGGCAGTTGTTAAATGAGTTGTGTCATACTTTATTTTTGCCTTTTTGCTAGGCAAATTACGGCAGTTCTTAAGTGAATCTGGCTTCCCTCGTTGACTGCTTTTTTGGGAGCTGGCAATCACACATGGGATGCTGTAACCACTGTATAAGCACCCTGATTGCCAAGCATCCAAATTTTTTTTTTTTTTTTTTTTTTTTTACATTTATACCCCGCCCTTCTCCGAAGACTCAGGGCGGCTTACAATGTTGATCACATGGCTGTGGGGATGCTACAATGGTTCAAATACAAGGACGGGTACAAGTCACTTTTTTCAATGCCATTGTAATGTCAAATGATCCCTAAACAAATTACATTATGACATTTTTTCCAGTTGCCTTTGCAATATGAAGCTTACGCGCTTTTTTTACAGATTCTACAATTACTTTAACCTAGATTTTATCCCATCAAAGGTAATTTCCTCGTTTTACTCCCTTCATCTCTGATAATCATTAATATTACCCGTCACCTTTAGAGTAGAAAGTTATGTATTATTTCTTCTTTCTCCTAGCATACTGACAATGTGGGAGTAGAAACTTTCTGATACCTTCTTTGGGTCAAGATGTTTTATTCATCTAAAAAGAACAACTAATTTCCTGTGTTTTGTTCCAAGCATTTTGCCACAGCACAATCATGTTAATAGAAGGGGAAAGAGTTATAATTTAAGTACGCCCTTGGAGAATTCTGAATTGTGGTAATAATGTCTCCTGAGAACTGGGGGTTGACTCATCCATTTTCAAGTTCTGGTGCTACATTGGGAAGATTTGCATCCAATATGGATTGCTGTCTTTGTGTGCTTCTGTCTCTGAGAATTAGATCAAGTGACATGACCTCTATCTACTAGAAATTTATTTCAATACAAGAATGTTCATACTTTTCATTGTCTTGCAATTTTGTTACCAATAAAGCTGGTCTGAATTATTAAATAAGAGTATCTCATTAAGGGTATGTTCATCTAACCAATGTATAATGTGCCCTGTATTTCCTGAAGCTTTGGGGGTTTTTTTCTCTGAAAACAATAGCTGATGAGCAGTTAAAGAAAAACAATTTAAATTGCACCCCAAGTTATTTTTCCTAGTTAGTTAACACCGGTTCAGATTTCAAATGTGACATCTTTCCACTTAATAATATGAAAGAAAGACGGACAAAGGTACAGTGCAGTTATGTAGATATTTAAAACCACTTTTTTTTTTGCTTCCTTACACTGCCATCTTAAGGATGAAGATGGTAAAGTAACTTTAGCTTAGGATGTGGGGAAATGTTCTATAGCATTTCTGCATCAGTGGAATATTCAATGAAATGCAATACTTAAGAGACCTGAAACAAGTACAGAATGCAGAACAATTGATAGTACCATAATTGTAGTTCACAGTGGCTATAGACAGATGCAAGGAACAGTATATGATAAACCTTTTCTTAGTTTTGAATTCCATTGCTTAAAGACTGCATAAATCTATTTGGAAATTTCTCAATTACATGATGTGATCTCTATTACTTTTCAGATATCTTCCTAAAAATGCAGTCCTGTGACCAGAAATGTGTTGCTTTGCTAGATTCTACTTTTCAAAAAATCCAAATACAAGTAGTTCTTGACTTATGACAACTGGGACCAGAACTTATGACACAAAGCAATGCAATCATTGAATGAGTTGTATCTGATTTACGTCTTTTGCTGCAATCGTTAAATGAATCCCATGATTGGCTTCCCCCAATCAGACCCCCATAGACTCTACTTGTCGGAAGTCCCCTTGCAAATGGAATCACTTGATCTTAGAATGCTGTATCTGCTGTAACAGACCTTAAACGAATGGTCTAAGTTGACAACTACCTGTCAAATTTGATGGGTTTTTTTCTGATTCTTTCTTTCTTCACATTTAGCACACACTATCCACAATAGTCCCAATGTTATTTAATATTTATATATATCCGAGATGTTAGACATAGGAACAAATCAGTGGTGGGTTTCAAAAATTTTTACTACCAGTCCTACCATTGGCTTGCTTGGTGGGCGTGGATTGCTGGTCATGTGACTGAGTGGGCGTGGTCAGTTTGAAGTCACTCATGGCCATGGCCACTCAAGTCACATGACCACCCCACCTAGTCACGCCAAAGAAAAAAGTAGGAAAAAAAATTGAATTTCTATCTATCTACTTATTTTCTGCTCAGACCTGGCCTAATCTATCAAAGGCCTCCTCCTGCATGCTGCCCTGCCTCCCTTCACCGGTTGCACATGTTGCTCTGTTTCGCCTCCTTCAGCGGCCCTGGCCCTAGCCCCATTTTCTCCCCCCCTCCACTGCCTTTATCTTTGGGCTGCTTACCTTCCTCCCACGATGGCTGGTCTGGAGTTCGGAAAGCAAGCTGACCTCCAGTAGTTTTTGGCAGCCTGCAGCCAGCTGCCGCAGCCAAAAAAAAGGCTTTTTCTTTTTTGATGCAACTGCGAGAAGCCTCTCAGCCGCCTCCTCTTTGCCAGCTGCTTCCAGGCAGTCATGCGAGCGGGCATGTTCTTCCTCAGCCTCATCGCCGTCCGACTCCGTTGCCAGCTCCACAGGCTGCTGGCGGACCACAACAATGTCTATTCAAACAGATACAAGCACAAATATAGCATAAATCAATATTTATGATAAGGTCCTAGTAATTCAGGTAAGTCCTCGACTTACAACCATTCATTTGGTGGCTATTCAAAGTTACGACAACACTGAAAAAAGTGACTCATAGTCATTTTTTACACTTACAACTGTTGTACCATCCCTGTGGTCATATGATCAAAATCTGGATGCTTGGCATATATTTATGATGATTACAATGTTCTGGGGTCATCTAAAAACGTTTTGCGACAAGCAAAGTCAATGGGAAGCCAAATTCACTTAAAAACCATATTACTAATTTAACAGCTGCAATACTTTACAGCTATGGCAAGAAAGGTCATAAAAGAACTTAATAACTGTCTACTTAGCAATGAAAATTTTGGGCTCAATCGTGGTGGTAAGTTGAGGAGTACCTGTACTTGTAATATGGCCACATTGTATGTCCTTCTTCAAAATGTACTAATTAATGGCTAAAATGTTTTCTTTTAGCCTCAATCTCTTCCCTTTCACATAGATCTAATCATTTTGATTTAACTGACAGGGTTGTTGTAAGAAATATAACTACAACATGTGGTCTAGTGGATAAGACGCTGGACTGGCATTAGGTAGATTTAGCATTTAGTTTATTTATTATTTATTTATTTAATTTGATTTTTATACCGCCCTTCTCCCGAAGGACTCAGGGCGGTGTCCTATAAGTTCCCTTATAGTCATAGGGGCTCTTTGGGGATAATGCTAGCCAGTCATTCTCTCTCCGTCTATCTTTTTTTACAGGATTGTTCTTGCAGAGAAAAGCTGGAGGAGGGAAAGCCATTTAAGCCAACTTGAATTCCTGAAGGAAAGGCAGGATGTAAATCTAACAAAAAAGTAAATATATGAAGGATTTTGAACCCTTAGAAGCATTCCATAAATGTCAAGTTTCTTCCTTCTTCTACATTCAGTTTATTTAATCATTTCCCTGGAGGAAGCAAAGTGAAGAAAGAAAGAAAATGTGATTTTTGCAGTTGCAGATTTATATTACTGATAGTCCTCGATTTATGACCATAACTGGGACTCGAATTTCTGTTACTAAGTAAGGGGGTTGTTAAACGAATCAAATCTGATTTTATTTTGCCTTTTTGTTAAGCAAATCACAGCAGCTGTTCAGTGAATCATGTGAATGTTAAGTGAATCCAGCTTCCCCTGCTGACTTTGCTTCTGGGAAGTCAGCTGAGAAGGTCGCAAATGGAGATCATATGGATGCTGCAAGTAGCATAAATACACACTGGTTGCCAAACAGCCACATGTTGATCACATGACTATTTGGATGCTGAAATCGACTGGTCATTTTTTCAGTGTTGTTGACACTTTTAACAATCATTAAATGCACCATTGTAAATCAACGACTATCCATATGCTTAATACAAGAGGTATACACATTTTCGAGATGCCAGTGATGGCAAATAAATTTCTGACATGGAATATTAATGGTTTGAATTCAGCACAGAAAAGAAGAAAAATATTTCATTATTTGAAACAATTTAAAAATGATGTGATTTGTTTGCAAGAGACACATATAAAATCATCAGATCAGAAATATTTGATTAACTCAAAATTAGGTAAACATTTTGTTTCTTCGTCTCCGAATAAGAAAAATGGTATCGTGATATATTTGAAACTAAATATATCAGCTAAATTAATTGAAGCGGATACTCAAGGAAGATATATAGCTATTGAATTGGTACTAGAAGGAAAAAAGACACTTTTGATTGGTATTTATGCACCTAATCAACAAGAAGAAAAATTTTATAGATTGTTACATGAAAAATTGACTTCTTGGGATTATAAAATGTTTATTATATTAGGAGACTTGAATGGTGTAATGGATATTAAAAAAGACAAAAAAAATATCTTTCTAAGAAAATTCCTACGCATGCAAAATTGCCCAAATCTTGTTTTGAGATGATGGAAGATCTTGAGTTGAGAGACATTTGGAGAATACAGAATTTTGAAGACAGAGATTACACTTATTTTTCGGATAGACATCAATCTTTTTCACGTATTGATTTTATATTAATTACTAATGACTTGCTTTCTAGGGTTAGGAAAACGAAGATATTTCCAAGGTGTTTAACTGATCATAGTCCAGTATGGATGGAATTGTAACAAGAAGGAGGCAGAAGATCATGGAGAATAAATGAGAATTTGTTTAAATATGAGTATAATGTAAATCAATGTAAAAAACAAATGAAAGAATTTTTTGATTATAATTTGAATAGGGGAACTTCGATAGAAATGGTTTGGGATGCTAGCAAGGCCTTTATGAGAGGTATTTTTATATATATGAACAATAGACAGGAGAAAACTACAAAAACAGCGTAGGTATTTAGAAGAGGAAATTCAGAGGAAACAACAATTATTGGTATATAATCCACATGATTCAAAAATTAGGGATGCGATAAGGATATTACAGAGTCAATTTAATATGTTAATGGAAGATCAGGTGGCAACAAATATACAATATGCTAAACATAATAATTTTTGTAATGCCAATAAATCAGGGAGGTGGCTGGCTTATATGTTAAGGAAAAAACAGAAAGCACGTATTATTGAAAGAATTGAATATAAGGGTAAAATGAGATTTCAGGATAAAATTAAAAAAGCTTTCTTGGAATATTATACAAATTTATATGCTAGAGATACAATATTGAATATGGATATTGATATATATTTGAAAGAATATAAGGTCAAAGGTTTAACTAATGAACAAAGGGAAGAGTTGAATCGGCCTATAACTTCTGAAGAAATTATTTTGGTAATAAAGCAATTAAAAATAGGGAAATCCCCGAGCACAGATGGACTTACAGCAATATATTATAAAAAGTTACAGGATGAGATAGTTGGTCCACTTACGGAGTTATTTAATCAGATACAGATGGGAGGAGGAGTGCCACCATCATGGAGAACTACTTTTATTTCGTTGATACCAAAAGAGGATCAGGATTGTACTAAGCCTGGGAATTACAGACCGATTTCACTCTTGAATAATGATTATAAGATTTTTGCAAAAATAACGGCAAATAGGCTAATGGAAATTGTACAACAAAGGATTCATACTGATCAGTCTGATTTTATAAAAGGGAGACAAATGAGGAATAATGTTAGGCAGATAGTGAATTTATTGGAATATTTGGAAAAGAAAAATCAGATTCCGGCAGCGTTTATCCTTTTGGATGCAGAGAAAGCTTTTGATCGTTTGCATTGGGAAGTTTTATTTAAATTAACAGACAAAATGCAATTTAGAAATGGTTTTATATGAATACTTAGGGCAATTTATGGAGAGCAAACAGCTCAGATAATAATTAATGGTAGTTTGACAGATAGTTTTAAAATTGCGAAAGGAACCAGGCAGGGGTGTCCTTTATCACCTTTATTGTTTATTTTGTCTTTGGAACTTTTATTGGATAAGATAAGAGAGTTAAGGGAGATAGAGGATATTAGAATTAGAAGACATGAATACAAAGTCAGAGCATTTGCAGACGATTTGGTTGTTATGTTGACTCAGCCTATAAATTCAAGTGTATATTTGTTGAAAGTAATTAATCAATATGGAAAAGTCTCAGGTTTAAAGTGAATCAAAATAAAACAAAAGTGATAACCAAAAATATGACTAAGAACCAGAGAGAAAAATTAGAGGAAATAACAAGATTTGAAATTGTAAAAAAGGTTAAATATTTAGGAGTTTTTCTTACCTCATCAAATGTAAAATTGTATAAGAATAATTATGATGTGTTATGGCAAAAATTTCAGAAGGAAATGAATACTTGGAAAAAATTACAATTATCTTTATCTAGCAGCTATAAAAATGAATGTTTTGCCTAAATTCTTGTTCTTGTTTCAGATGATACCAATAATTAAGAAAGATAAAAATTTAGAAGAATGGCAGATCAGAATTAATAAATTTATATGGGAAGGGAAAAAAGCGAGAGTTAAAATGAAAATAATGCAAGATACACGGGAAAGAGGAGGATTAAAAATGCCTAATTTGAAACTGTATTATGAAGCAGTTGTTCTTTCTGTAATAAGCGATTGGTTTAATTTGATGGAGGAAAGGATTTTGAATATAGAAGGTTATGATTTATTATATGGTTGGCATGCATATTTATTGTATGATAAGAAAATAGATAAAGCTTTTAAGAATCATATGCTGAGAATTTCTCTTTTGCGTGTCTGGAAAAAATATTATTATAAGTTAAACTATAAAATTCCTATATGGGCAAGTCCTCGGCACGCAGTAGAGAATATAAATATAGAACAGGAACAAGAATTGATTACTTATAAAGATCTTTTATATAATGAGGGGGAAAATTTACAATTAAAATCTTTGTATACATTAAAAGAAGAAGGGAGGAATTATACTTGGTTTCAATATGGATAGTTAAAGGCTAGATGGAAAGAAGATCAGAAAATTGGTATTATTCAAAATAAAGGAAAATTTGGTTAAACAAATTAGAACTCAAACCCAGAGGCATATAAATGTGTTGATAGAAATAGATTCTGAAAGAGATTTAATAAAGGATTGTATGATAAAATGGGCACAGAATATTCAGGAACCAATAATGTTGGACACATGGGAGAAAATTTGGGTTAGAAATGTTAAATTTACGCAAGAGCAGAATTTAAGGGAAAATTTTTATAAGATGTTTTATAGATGGCATTTAGATCCTAAGAAATTATCATGTATGTATCCAGATATGCAAGCGAAATGTTGGAGATGTAATTGTGATGATGCTACATATTTTCATGTATGGTGGACTTATAAGAAAATTAAGTCTTTCTGGATAAGAATCTGGTGGATTATGCAAAATGTTTTGAAGAAGAAGATAAAGTTCCTGCCGCAATTTTTTCTTTTGGAAATAATAACAGACTGTACAGTGATTGAGACAAAACTGATTTTGAACTTAATAACAGCAGCAAGACTGTTAGTTGGACAATATTGGAAGAAAAAAGAAGTACCCACAATAGAAGAATGGATATTGAAAGTTTCTAATTTGGCTGAGATGCTAAAATCTCAGCCTTCTAGAAAGACAGTACTCAAGAAAAATATTTAAATGAATGGAAGAATTGGATTGATTATATTCAAAATAGATATCAGATTAAGAAATTTCAGATTGCCTTTGAATGAAGGATGTTGTTTTTGATTTTAATGGAAGAAGTTAGGTTATGTGAAAGAGAAGGATTATAATTATGTTAGATTTTAAAAATTTAATGTATGACTGTTTATTGAACTATACCTTGTGTTTGCTCTGGGAAGTCAGGGGGGAGGGGGGTTTTGGAGGGAGGGGGGAGGGAGGGGAAAAATTTAATTGTTTTTGTAAAACTTTTTCAATAAAAAAAAAAGAAAGGAAGAAAATATGATTTTTGCAGTTGCAGATTTATATTACTGATAGTCCTCAATTTATGACCATAACTGGGACTCGAATTTCTGTTGCTAAGTAAGGGGGTTGTTAAACGAATCAAATCTGATTTTACTTTTGTCTTTTTGTTAAGTAAATCACAGCAGCTGTTCATTGAATCATGTGAATGTTAAGTGAATCCAGCTTCCCCTGCAAATGGAGATCATATGGACGCTGCAAGTAGCATAAATACACACTGGTTGCCAAACAGCCACATGTTGATCACATGACTATTTGGATGCTGAAATCGACTGGTCATTTTTTCAGTGTTGTTGACACTTTTAACAATCATTAAATGCACCGTTGTAAATCAAGGACTATCCATATGCTTAATACAAGAGGTATACAGATTTTCAGGCTAGGAACCACACACCTTTCGAATTGCAGCAACTGTACTGAATAGCAGCCATGACCAGATCAGAGAAATGAGCCCAACCAGAACAAAATGTGGGTTAGACAGCAGCACTACCAGATGGATTCGTAACTGGCTGACCAACCGCACTCAACGTGTAGTCCTCAATAGAATTACATCCACATGGAGGGAAGTATGCAGTGGAGTACTCCAAGGCTCTGTTTTAGGCCCAGTATTCTTCAACATCTTCATCAATGACTTGGACGAGGGGATAGATGGGGAACTCATCAAATTTGCAGATGACACCAAGCTGGCAGGAATAGCCAACACTCCAGAAGATAGGCTCAAGTTACAGAAAGATCTTGACAGACTTGAACATTGGGCACTATCTAAACAAACTGAAATTCAACAGTGAAAAAAGTAAGGTTCTACATTTAGGCAAAAATAACAAAATGCAAAGATACCGTATATGTGGTACCTTGGTCAATAGTAGTAACTGTGAGAGGGATCTTGGAGTCCTAGTGGATAACCATTTAGATATAAGCCAGCAGTGTGAAGCAGCTGCTAAAAAAGCCAACACAGTTCTGGGCTGCATAAACAGAGGGATAGAATCAAGATCACGTGAAGTGTTAGTGCCACTTTATAGTGCCTTGGTAAGGCCACACTTGGAATACTGCATTCAATTTTGGTCGCCGCGATGTAAAAAAGATGCTGAGACTCTAGAAAGAGTGCAGAGAAGAGCAACAAAGATGATTAGGGGACTGGAGGCTAAAACATATGAAGAGCAGTTGCAAGAACTGGGTATGTCTAGTTTAATAAAAAGAAGGACTAGGGGAGACATGATAGCAGTATTCCAATATCTCAGGGGCTGCCACAAAGAAGAGGGAGTCGGGCTGTTCTCCAAAGCACCTGAGGGTAGAACAAGAAGCAATGGGTGGAAACTGATCAAGGAAAGAAGCAACTTAGAACTAAGGAGAAATTTCCTGACAGTTAGAACAATTAATAAGTGGAACGACTTGCCTGCAGAAGTTGTGAATGCTCCAACACTGGGGGGAAAAAAATTAGGCCGATTGTAAATTTAAGTTAAACTAAATAAAAATAAATTAAAAACACATAATATGCTTGTATATATTAATTTCGTCCGTTATGTGAAAAGCATAAAAAGTGGATATGCTCTTGATCTCCTATTCAAGGAGCAAGCATGTCCCATCCTGTTAATCTTTCAGGCTTGGACAAGCATTGATAGATGCTACCATTTGCTTAGCCCCAGTAACTTTCCTCTGTTCAGAAAATATTATATCAAAAGTACAGAGTTCAAAGTTGCTGGTGGAAAGTTCAACTTTTGTACACATGGAGACTTAGCCAAGTCTTTTATATATTGGCAATCCATGTATCAACTTAGAAAAGAAAGCCTTTAAATTATTTTTAAGGGGCTTAGTGATCCTCCTAGTTTTGCCAGTGAATTCATTCCTTAGCTTTTCATTTGACTACAAGTAGGTAGGAAAAGAACACCCTAAGTCTTACATTAATTAGTAGTTCTTTAACAATTCCCACATTTTCTGCTCTGAACAAATTTCTTGCTTTTTGACTTGCAGTGCCATTGCCAACATTTTTAACAATTTTACAAGAGTTCATGACCATGCATGCCAAAAGAAAAAAAAAGAAAAAACACACACCACAATGACACTTATCAAGCCCTTGAGGCATGTCAGCCATATCCTGCAATGAATTTCTATTTCCTTTAAATGAATGAGCCTGGGATGAATATTCCAGGTGCAATCACTAAAACTTTTTTAACGTTGTCAAGATTGAAAATGTTTAATGTTTGCAACTGCTGTTTATATATGTATGTATGTATGTATGTATGTATGTATGTATGTATGTATGTATATATATTCATTTGGAATTAGGCGGGGAACTCAAGAATAAACTGCCATGAAGATATGAATAATTAAATACAGATAGTCCTTTATAACCCCAATTGAGCCTAAAATTACTGTTGCTAAAGCGAGGCAGTTGTTAGGTGAATTTTGCCCCATTTTATGACCTTTCTTGCCACAGATGTTAAATGAACCGCTGAAGTGTATTAAGTTAGTAACATGGTTATTAAGTGAATTTGGCTTCCCCATTGACTTTGCTTGTCAGAAGGTCGCAAAAGGTGACCACATTACTGGGACATTGCAATTGTCATAAATATAATTCAGTTGCCAAGCATCTGAATTTTGATCATATGACCACTGAAATGCTGCAACAGTCATACATCTGAAAAATGGTTGTATGTCACTATTTTCAATGAATAGAATAGAATAGAATATTTATTGGCCAAGTGTGATTGGACACACAAGGAATTTGTCTTGGTGCATATGCTCCCAGTGTACATAAAAGAAAAGATACGTTCATCAAGGTACAACATTTACAACACAAATGATGGTCAATATATCAATATAAATCATAAGGATAAATCATAAAGAATGCTGTTGTAACTTCAAACAGTCATGAAATGAGTATGAATGAAGTTGAGGACTATCTGTATACAGGATTAGCACATTGTTAAAAATGGAAGACATCAAAAAATTATCAGGATACTTGCTTCAAGAACTTATCCTTTAGTGAATGACTTCAAAGACATGGGGTTGTGTTGGCCAAGAACTAAAGAAACATTTAACAACTCAAACTCATCAGTTTTTCCTCTCTCCAGTTCCCAAACTCTATGGAGTGCAGCTAACTCACAAGGGCAAAGATATTTTAAATTTTCAACAGAAACACAGTGATATTCAACTTCTGTCAGACATCACATGAACTACTAACTTGAAGTAGTTCACAATTTTGTCCTAAAGGTGCCATGAAAAAATTATTGTGATATTAAAGGTCCTGTGAACAAAAAAATTTGGCAACTTCTACCCTAACTGTGATGTCTACAATGATCATAATTTCCATTGGTTAGATATTCTGGGGTCATATTCAGAAGACAGATCCTTGAAGGGAAAATTATGGTTAGGTTGGTGGATTAGGACAGGGAAATTCGAGTTATGACTGTGTGCTTTTGGGAAGCCAACATCCTTAACTCAATATGTTCTGAATAATAGACATACTGGAATATTACGAAGCGCACCCAGGGAAACAAATGGCCCTTGTTTTCCTGGATGCCCAAAAGGCCTTCAATAACCTCAATTGGCAATTTATGATAAGGCAAATTAGAAATATGAAAATGGGAACTAAATTCGAAAATATAATAGAGGCAATTTACTCGATGCAAAAGGCAAAAGTAATAATAAATGGAGATACCACTAATACCTTCCAAATAACCAAAGGGGTACACCAAGGATGTCCACTGTCGCCACTCCTTTTTATCTTAACATTAGAAGTATTCCTAAACCGAGGAATAAAAGGAACAAAAGTTAAAGGAGAAGAGTTTAAAATACAGGCCTTCATGGATGACATAGTATTCATCATTGAAGAGCCTTTGGAATCTGGTGTCACCCTAATACAAGAAACAGAAAGATTTGGGGAAGTGTCTGGACTTAAAACCAATAAAGAGAAAACTAAAATGATAGTTAAAAATTCAATAACCAAACAGAAGGAAGAATTCCTTTTGAAGAAGGAATGAAGAGAAGTGTTATGGGACTTCTGGAGAAGAAATGACGACTTGAAGACAGTTCTGTTAAAAGCAGATGACTACAACAGAATGAAGAACAGGCTATGTAGACAAGTACTTTGAAATTTCTCCCTGGACAAGGATAATCATGGACTTGAGAATTACCCACAAGTGTTCCAGATTATTGCAAGGAGGTCTGCAAAACAACGATCTCAAGTGGATTTTGAAGAGTGGGAGAGAAGGGAATAGCCATCTTGCTCAGTGTCTGCACCTTGAAAAGGACACCAGGTTCACATATTTTCTTTTCTAATTACTCACTAAAATTGCTTAACTGTGTTTTTTTCTCCAGTTATTAGGAATTTTTGGATCAAGTCTGGAAACACCAGGATACTTTTTAAAAACATCCTTAGTGAAAGTTTTAAATATAAGTTTAAGGACTTAAATTTAGGAGGGGGCAAATAAACAGCAAAAGTGTAATTAGAATTATGATTTAGTTACTAAAATTGTTCATATGTTTTGGAATGAAGAGGGGCTTCATAGTTTTATATATTTCTGTGATTGTGAATGAAGGCAAATATATGTGTCCCAGGATAATGTTGCAGGATCCAAACTGAGTCGGTCACTGGAACCATAGATTTGTTCTTTCACATTTTTGGACTCATACTGAAGTCCATCTTAAAGGAGCTTCTCAATTTTCCAGATGTGTCATTTTTCTTTATAAATTTCCTTTATTTTTATTTTTATTATTATTATTAATTTTCTGCACCTCTTATTTTTGTTTTAGTCTTTTAGGAGTTTTTGGCATTTTTTAAATCTTTTATCTGTTATAAGTTTTAATAAAATATTTAAAAATAGAGAAACGAGTGCTGTATACATCCTCCTGAGGACTGAAAAGCAGGATATAAATTTAACAAATAACTATGGTATGCCAGATGTACTCTAATACTTAATTTATTTTCTCTGTGAATTGTAGCAAAACATTATTTAAATGGATTATTGGGGGAGAAGTTATGTTATTTTCAAAAGGATTTCACCACAAAAATTTATCTCATTTTTGACCTTATATCATTCAGCAAATAGCTACAGATGGAAAATTACAAAAAGATTAACATGAATTTTGCTCCCTTTGCTGGAGTACTTCAAATGCAATGTTATTTCAGACGGAAATCCTACTGAAAATTTGATCTGCTGCATTAACTAAATTTGGATCTATTACTCTGAAGTTCTAGTACACTGAATTGACTACGGCTCAGGCTCCCCAAAGTATCTTATTGAACAATAAAAGAATTAGGGTGCAATAGAAGCCCTACTATTCACTTTACCTGGCTAAGTGTACCTCCAAGATATGGTCTGAAGTTGTAAATTAATAGGAATTTTAATATCTTATGAATGGATGATTCTAAGCCTGGGAGATCTTGAACTAAGCAACTAAGCCACCATTGTTTTCAGCTTTGTCCCACAGGCTCTGAAATTTTGGAGATTAATGGTTCAAGAAATCTGGCATCTTTCCAAGTTCAACCAAACTTCTTATTGGCTTGCATTATGCTCCGTTCAAGAGCACAGTATGATCCCAAAGAAACAAGTCAGCCGTGAAGCAGGTTAATCAGTAAAAGAATAAAACTCTCAACCAGGAGTCCATGCTAACCTCAGGAACCTGGTGTCAAAGCTTCTCTCTGTTGGGCACTTATTCAAAAATAGCAGTTCGTATCAAGCATGACATCCCTTGGAATAACAGCAATAAACAACAGTAAAATAGCAGAAAAGGGGACCCCCCTCCCACGCAGGGGCCAAGAAAATATACTGAACAAGTGACTGAAACACTGCAAATGGTAACAGCTCAGTTGTTGAAAGGGAGATATATGGGGTTTAAACTAACATGCATATACCTCGCAAAGCAGAACGTATTTAAAAAAGAAATAATGCATACAGATGCCAACCTCTCTGAGGGAATATGAGGTTTCCTGGAGACTTTATCTCATTCTTTTGCTGAAAAAACTTCATTGTATATTTTGTACATATGGAATGCATTACATCAACCGTTTCCAGTCGGAATTATGGAAGTTGTAGTCCAATTAACTTGGAGGTTAGGGTTAGCAAGCCATTCTTGGGAGGCTCTATTCCATATAAAGCTATATTGAGGGGAGAACCAATTTGGAGGCAACAGGGAAGCTGCATAAATTTTATTAACATCAAATTGGAGGGAAAGAAACGTGTGCTAAAAATAAACCTTTCACGGAAAGCACATTGGTTGCACCATGTGTTAAATTCTGATGCATTCTCTCCCAATCATGTGTCTATTTAAGTTAATGATTTTGAATGGCTTTAAAAAGGTTTTACCAGAAATTGTTAGTTTCCTTGCAAACCACTCAGACTCACATTTGTGAGACGGAAGACCTTATAAATTTGATAAATAAATAAATAAATAAATAAATAAATAAATAAACACCATTTAACCCAGTGTTTCTCAGCTTTGGAAACTTCAAGATATGTGTGGACTTTAGCTCCCATAATTTTGCTTGATGTGAGTAAAGAGATTCTCTTTCTTGTCATCTAGGGCAGGGGTCTCCAACCTTGACAACTTTAAGACTTGTGGACTTCAACTCCCAGAATTCCTCAGCCAGCTTTGCTGAGGTTGAAGACCCCTGATTTAGGGAACATCCAAAGTTTTGCAGAACAGATCTGGTAACCCTATTCATTCACATGCATCTGAGATCCACATTACTTACCGACTTCATTTGGGATCCATCTTTGTATTTGTCTATAAAATTAAAGACAGAAGTGAACAGCACAGCTGAGCCAAGTAAGGAGTCATAGCTGATGGAAGGCCACAGTGGGATAAGTATGCTGACTATTTAAAGACAGAACAGAAATGGATTATAGGTAATCCTTGACTTATGACTAGTAGTTTAGCAACCTTTCTAAGTATGGCAGAATCCCTTAAAGATACTAATGACCCTGATTTAAAGTTCTGATCAGTGGCCCCCTTCTGAAACATGCAACTGCATTTTGAATGCTTGGCAAGCAGTCCACATTATGACCAACACACTATATAAACATAATTCTGGGCTTAATTACAGTAGGAAGTCAAGGATTACCTGTACCCATTCCAGTTGGGGCAGATAAATCACCAGCTGAATATCCAGTTGGAATGTCCTATAAAATGAATTACTTCTAATTCCTTATCTTTCACAAAATCTAAAAAGAACTCAAACTCGTTCTGCCAGTCAACTTGCTTGCTAGATTTTATTAGTCCAAAAGAAAACAGTCAGTCAACACAAAAATCACCTGAATTATTTTCTACTTCCTCCAACTTTATCAGCTGAAATTCATGCCACAGCTATGCAAGAGACATTTCCACAAAAGGCATATAACATTGGTTTTTTTTTTCTGTTTTCCATCTACCTAGCTCTAAAATAATGCCTTGTCTGTGAGAAGAGTCATTTGATCCTTCGTCTGTTTGCCATTCTTTTCGTACAATGTCAATATTCATTATTTGTAAATCCATAAGAAACTTTTTAAAGAAAATGTCCTGAAGTAACCTCATGTGGCAACCAGTTCAGCTTCAACTTGGGAGGTGTGTGTTTCTAACTAAGCAAATTTACAGATAGTCCTTGACTTACAACAGTTCATTTAGTGACCATTCAAAGCGACAACGGCACTGAAAAAAGTAATTTATGACTATTTTTCACACTAATGGTCATTGCAGCATCCCCATGATCACATGATCCAAATTGAGATGCTTGGCAACTGGCTAATATTTATGATGGTTGCAGTGTCCTAGGGCCACGTGAGATCAGTTTTTGTGACCTTCTGACAAGCAAAGTCAATGGGGAGCCAGATTCACTTAACAACCATGTTACTAACTTAACAAATGAAATGATTCACTTAACTATGGCAAGAAAAGTCGTAAAATGAGAAAAACTCACTTAATATTTTATTTAGCAACATAAATGTTGGGCTCAATTGTGGTTGTAACTTGAGGACCACCTGTATAATGCATCTGTACAACTTCTGACTCATAAAGATGTAATGCATATAGGTAAACCAAAAAGTAGACAAATAATACAATATCGAAAGATGAATGCAAGGATGCATTGGTAGTCCTTAATTGATGATCCCAAATTACTGTTACTAAGTGAGACAGTTGTTGAGTTTTGCTCCATTTTACAACTTTTCTTGCCACAGTTAAGGGAATAACTACAGTTGTTAAGTTAGCAACATGATAGTTAAGTGGATTTGGCTTTCCCATTGACTTTGTCAGAAGGTTGTAAAAGGGGATCACATGACCCCCCCCAGGAAGTTGCAACTGTCATAAATATGAGCCAGTTGCCAAGTGGCTGGATTTTGATCACATGACCATGGAGATGCTGCAATGGTCCTAAGTGTGAGAAATAGTTGTAAGTCACTGTTTTCAGTTCCATTGTAACTCTGAAAGGTCACTAAACGAATGGTGGTAAATCAAGGACTACCTACATACTATTTTCTAGGATGGAAAAGGGAAACTTTTCCATCCTAAAATTGTTTTTTTCTTTTTTAGCAAAAAGTTCCTAAGAGGCTTCTAGTTAGTCATAAATGTATTTATTGTCCTTTCTCCACTCAAACAAATCAATTTTGCCACCTATGCTATGCTAATTGTATCACCTTCATCAGCCATTCCTCTGCATGCAAGTTCCATTTTGGGGCATATAATAATCTTGCAGTAATTGTCAACTATAAAAGCAACTTTCCATAACAGATTTCTAATTGTCTAACCATTAATTCAATTAGAAAAACTCCCGTTTCAATTGAACATCTTTTAAAAAAAAATTGGGATCTTTGAAACAAAAAATTCGGTGTTTTTTTAATAAGTTCACCAGGCATGATAAAACGAGTTCTAAGGAAATAACAAGGTAGACCACATTACTTTTATCTTAATGTCCTTTTATGACATTAAAATCCAGCACTACCTACAGCGGCAAAATTTGTCTCTGGGACCAAACTATTTAGAAATGATATCACAGGTACTATAACAATAGACCTGTATGCTTACATTTAACTTTTCCAAAATGGAAGTTTTTGTTTTGCTTTCTGTGGCTACTATGTGTTATACTGAATCAAGTAAATCAAGGGTCCCCAACTTTCAACACCGATCCATGACCTGCGAGGAACTGGGCCACCCAAGCAAGTCCCATCTATGCACATGAGGAATTCAGGCAGTGCACAAAACCAGCTTCCCCCTGCCTGTAAAAGACCACTTTCCACAGAACCAATCCCTGGTGTCCAAAAGATTGGGGGGTCACTGAACTAAGCAATCAAGTAAACTGAATTAAATATTTAATTTAGTAAATTCTTAGTGGACAATTTGCTGTTTGATCTGCTGATTTTTAGTCTTTTTCATCTATTTTATTGCCATTTTACTGTTTACAATCAGTGTTTCTCACCATGATGTGGGGGAATTCTGGGAGTTGAAGTTCAGATATCTTAAAGTTGTCGAGTTTGAAAAACAATAGCCTATTTTTCCATAGTAATCATACAATGGCTTCTGTACTTCTAGTATTAGTAGCAAATTCTTATAATTTGAATTCTTATAATAAGAATTCTTACGATTCTTATAATTAGTTCTTAATGTTAAAAATTATGACAAGCTTGTATCACAATATCAGTAACCTGTCAGGGTTCCAAGTAACAGACCCAACAAAATCAAAACTCTGAGGCCTGGAGTTTCTTTTTAGAGTAGAATAGAATAGAATTTATTGGCCAAGTGTGATTGGACACACAAGGAATTTGTCTTGGTGCATATACTCTCAGTGTACATAAAAGAAAAGATACCTTCATCAAGGTACAACGAGGTTTTATCCATCCAATTCAAAACCCAAAGTTCTTGCCTCTCAGGTCACACATCCATCACAAGGTCCAATCAGATCACAGTCCTCCTTCAACTGCCTCTGGACCACACCCTCCAAACACCTCGTAGGGATGTCCTGGGTTTCCTTGGGAAAGAATGTGATTTTGACTACAATTCCCCCAATCATCTCTATCTTCCTGTTATGTATTCATGTTTGTGCCTTTAAATATTTGAGCGGGAAATCAGCACGTTGCTGATTGGACGAAGCCTCCAGTAGAACTGTATAAAAGGAGAGGTTTTTCTCCCAGCCAGTTGCTGGGTTCACCCTATATTAAAGAGCTGTTGTCACTACCCTGGTCTCCAGCCTCGTTACTTCCAGAACTTAACATTGGCGACGAAGGTGGGATCTCGAGGCTAAGGAGAACCAGAACCGAGCTGAAGCACGATAGACCCGAACCCAGCAAACTCAGGGCAGAAAAGCGGAGATGGCCAGTTACACTCCGCCCGCACCGTTTGACCCGGCTAAGGAGAAATGGGGAACGTATATGACCCGTTTCGTAAGCTTTCTAGAAGCCAACGAACTGCAAGGAGTTCCAGACAACCGAAAAAGGGCTTATTTCTTAAGCCACTGTGGTCCGGAGGTCATTGATATCGCGGAAGCCCTGGCAGAGCCAACGCGTTGCAGTCGGTGTCATGGCCAACTCTACAGACTTTACTAAAAAACCACTTCCCATCAACGCCGTCCAAATACGTGCGGCGGTTTGAATTCGGAGAGCGAAGGCAGATGGAGGGCGAAACCATCGGTGACTACATGGCCGCCCTAAGAAAAGCGTCCAAGGACTGCGGATACCGCGACCTGGGCGAGGTGCTCCTCGAGCAACTCATCCGAGGGGTCAAAGACATCCGTTTGCGGCGGCGGCTGCTAGCAAAGAGCAACCTAACGCTGGCCACGCTCTGGACGAAGCCAGAGCACATGAAATGTCCACCCAAGCGGCGGAGACACTGCAGAAGCCTGTCCCACAAAGGCGGCGCAAGGCAACTCGGTGCACCAGGAGGAGGTTCAGACCGAATCCGACGGTGAAGATGAGGAAGGGGTCTGCCGAACCGAGAAACGCGACAAAGGGGACCGAGATGAATCACGGAAGCTGCGGGGTCAACACCAGCGCCAACGCTGCAAGTTTAAGATGCGACCTGCGGCGGTGTGGGAAGAAAGGGCACCTAGCTCAAGTTTGTCGAGCGGCCCAACCTTCCGCCGAAAATTCAAATCGGCCAATCAGGCGCGGAATCGGCAAGGCGACCCGCGATTGGCTCAAACAAAAAGCGCGGATTCCAACCAAACAACTGTGGTCATAGGCCGCGCCTCAACCGAAGAAGATCTTCACCAAGCCAAAATAGAGGGAGTACGGTGCCGGCTTGAAGTAGACACGGGATCAGCGATCACCATCATGTCCTGGGACACTTTGGCGAAGTCACTGCCGTCTGTCGCGAAGCGCCACCTGCAAGCACAACGGCTACGAGTCCACGACTACCAGGGGAATCGCATCCCTCCTCCGTCCGAGTCGAGTACGGTCCACACAAGAAGACCCTGCCCATCACGATCGTCGAAGGAACTCTGCCCAGTCTGTTGGGACTAGACTGGTTTCGTGCCCTGGGCATGGGAGTGACTGGCATCTACAGGAGTGACTGTAACCTGAAAGACATTCTCTTTAACGAGTTCGAAGATGTCTTCAAGGACTGCCTGGGCAAGTACAAGGGGACCCCTATTTCCTTCAACTTAGACCCCCAGGTAGCCCCCATTAGGCTTAAGGCGAGGAGAGTCCCTTTTGCCCTAAAACCAAAAATCGATAAGGAGCTGGACAAGCTCATAAATCAGGGGATTTTGGTGCCAGTCGATCACGCAAAGTGGGAGACGCCAATCGTCACCCAATAAAGCGGACGGGTCAATTAGAATTTGCGCTGACTACAAGGCGGCGCTTAACAAAGCCTTACAGAAAAGCGCTTACCGGTTCCGTGGTGCAACACTTATTGCACTCTTTGGGGCAAGGGCAAGTCTTTGCAAAGTTAGACTTGGCCCAAGCCTACCAACAACTGCCCGTGAGCGCCCGCTGGCGAAGCCCAAGCGATTGTAACGCACAGGGGGCCTTCAAGTGCACCGATTGCAATTTGGGGTCAGTGTGGCACCAGGGCTGTTCCAAAACCTAATGGAGCGACTACTGCAGGGGCTCCCAGGGTAGTTCCCTACTGATGATGTCCTAATTTCAGGGAAAACATGGAGGAATTGGGGAGGCGGTTAAGAAAGGTTTTGGGCATTTTCCGGACAGCCGGATTAAAAGTCAAGGCAAACAAATGCCAGATAGGGGTCGAATCCGTCGATTTCTTGGGCTACCGGATAGACAAGAAAGGAATTCACCCCACTGAGAGCAAGGTTAAGGCAATTAGGAAGGCTCCAGCGCCCAAAAACAAAGCAGAGCTGCAGGCATTCCTGGGATTGGTAAATTTTTACGCGGTCTTTTTAAAGAACAAAGCAACCGTTGCGGAACCGCTGCATAGGCTCTCAGGAAAAAATACTGTTTGGTCTTGGGGTAAGTCGGAAAATAGGGCTTTTGAAGCAGTAAAGAACCTGCTCTCAAGTGATAGCCTGCTCATCCAATACCACAACTCATTACCCCTAGTGTTGGTTTGCGATGCCTCCCCTTATGGGGTGGGAGCTGTACTCAGCCATAGACTCCCAAACGGCACAGAAGCCCCTATAGCGTTTTACGAAGCCTCCAGTAGAACTGTATAAAAGGAGAGGTTTTTCTCCCAGCCAGTTGCTGGGTTCACCCTATATTAAAGAGCTGTTGTCACTACCCTGGTCTCCAGCCTCGTTACTTCCAGAACTTAACACTTCCCCTCCCCCCTATGTTCCCAAAGCAGCAACCAGCCTTGCTGTGGCAGCCCTGAAGACTTCCAAAATGGTTCCAGGGCTGACATAACCTCTGTAACAAAGAGTTTAATGCATTTCATATGTAAATTCTAATCCTGCTAATTTTATGTAACTTGCTAATGGTGTCAGTGAATTTTTTTTATCTCATAATAAAGCCTAGCTTTTTGACTTACTGTTTTTTTTTAGTTTGATTGTACCTTGTTTTATTGTTCATATTCTATTGTCATGTTTTAGTCTAGTTGGATATCTCTTTACTCCTTGAGATTAGATTGGCCCAGATCCTACAGCCTTTCAAAAATCTATGCACTGAAGTAGTATGTGTAAATGCCTTGGCAGAGGAAAAGATATGCTGCCTAGAATACATTCATGGGGCATGGCCAGCAGCTGCATCATGGGCAGTAAAAGGAGGCTCCAAAGCAATCTCTTTTCTCACCAAGTCCTCATGTTATAAAGGAAGCGCTGGGAGATTTGAACTTTTGAAAATTGCAAGATTCTGTTAATGTAGGCTTACAATAAAGTAGAATTACACCATTTGGCTCATTTAGCCAACCTGTACGATAACATTAAAGGCTTTGCATGTACTCCCAGATATCAGGGTGAGGAAGTGAGGTGATGCCAATAGGGCATTCTTAGTTTATTATATTTTTAAAAAAAACCTCATTATAGAATCTATAATTAGCTATTTTCATTTTTTTAAAACCATTAATAAGGACAATCCAGATTTACAATTCTGAGTAATCTCTATAATTATTAATATTATTCCGTGCCTTATTTTTTTTTGAATGGTTATAATTGTATCTATTTTATAGTGGTTTATAACTGAAAATAAAGAGAGAAACTGTATCAGGTATCAATACTTGTCATCAGATTTACTGAGATGCAGTAATTTTACATAAATGTATGTACGATACAAAATAAACAATAAGAAATTCAAGCAATAAATATGCAAGTACATGTTATATCTTCTTTACATCTTCTAAGTACAATCTCTAAGCACTTTAAATTTTAAATACACTATATCAGAAACAAACAAACAGACCCATAGGAATTAAGAATAGGAACTCATTACTCAATTAAACCTAAATGAAATCATCATCATTGGTATGATTTAAGTTTAGAGCAAAACCATTAAACTAAGCAAAATGAAACAAATAAACGCTCTCTATGCAGCATTTAAAAAAATATCTCCCTTGAGTAGTATTGTTTTGACTTTCTGCTTGAAAAAAAATTCCTTAGGCTTCTTTCAAGAGTTTTGAGAAAGTTACAAAGGAATTTGGAAACTGTAAACATACTTCCTCTCCCCCACCTTCCCTAGTGCTCTCCAGATGCGTCTGGCTTCATTTCCACCATCTCAAGGCAACATTGTATTTGAACAGGCTGTAATCAGAATTGTAATAAAACAGCCAGGCCTGTGCAAAACGTAGCCAATATCTTCATCATCTTCATAAAATGTAAAGTTAATATTATGTACTCTTCTAAAAAATGGTCAGAATTTCTCTATACAATATAATCCCAATGATCTATATAATCTCCATGATTAATTAAACTGCAAAGATGTTAATAGAAATATATTCCTTAATTAGGAATATATGTATTATATTTTAATAAACAAAGATTTCCCTTTCTTACACTCCTTTTAATAGATGTTTATAAAATCTGAAACAAATCAATTTTAATTTCTGATTATTAATATTATTATTTCACATTTTATATTTACTGATAATTTTTTTTGCACATTTTACAGATTATGCAAGTATGACTGAGTCAGCTACAATTCCTATGGTTAACCAACTAAGATTACCTTGACTTTTAACTCATAACAAATCAACCCAATATTTTGAAAATAGTTTCACAACAGATAATTAAATCAAATTCTGCATTCCTCCTAGTTATAACCAAAAACATCTTAACAAGACTGTTATACTATTTCTGTCTAATATAGATCTCCCACATCCCCCAACAAAAGAACAAAAGTTTATAAATTCTCAACCTACAAAGTGAGTCTTGCCGTGGAAGACTTACCATTCATCACTGCAGTGACTCAGAATGCATCAGATATTAACACTGCAATTAAGAAGCCTCCATCGTCATACATTTTCTTAATCTGCAATAAGAAAACCCACCTATTTTAGAAACCTGTATATTAATTCTGTGCCAAACTCAGTTTCATAATTTTTCTAGAAGTTCTTTATCTTTGTGAAAGAGGCTTCCATTAAAAAAAAAAAAAACCAACCTAAAGACTGAGTACCATTGTTTTGTGCCAATGACTTCCAAAATTTTTACAACATGCAGATTCTTTGGCTGCAATTTGAAAGTGGTCCATAGGAATTTCTTCATGATTCAATACACTGAATTCTTTTTGATCAAATGGAATAGCACACAGCTTGACAGGCTATAAGCACGCAGACAAATGATTGTTCAATGAAAGGAAACCTTTACACACACCCCTTGTCCACCTGTAACTACAGAAGTGCAAAAGCACAACACCCCAGGGGTTTCACCCAAATTCTGTTCTTTTGAAAGGAATTTCACAATCAAATCCTCTTCCATCTAATAGAATGATCACAGAATACATTTTTCCCTCCTGGGGCAGCTATGATTTCATGTCTCTTTAATAGAAATTTACTGAATTCCATGGTTCCATTTTTTTATTTCCAAAAAAATCAATAAATTTGGGTTTACTGCGATCGATTGCATCATTTTTAATTGTCACCTTTAAATTGGTCAAATTTGCTAACGCCTAATGATCACCTTAGCTTTTTTAAAAAAATATCTTCCACCGCAGAGATAGGAAACCATGAGTACAATGCGTGGAATGCTTAGAAATTCAATGATTCTGGTCAATTCTGTGTAACAGAGACAAAACGACATGCATAATTGCTCTTTACTGCCTCCACAAATCTTCTCGTAATTTTGGAAATCACGGAAATATGATTAATTTTTTAAAAAACTTCCAAAATACGATGGCAAGGAGAAACGAACGAACAATCGACTTTCCCGTCATCTCTTCATATTGCACATTTAACTCAACAGAGATCGTTCCAATAGTTGGAAAAATCGCCTTTCTAGAATGCCATACGTATCTCTACGCTACATTTAAGTGAGAGAGGGAGGGAAAAAGGGAGGGGGGGAGTGGAAAGGACGAAAAAGAAAAGAAAGCCACGGCAACTCCATCAGACGCCACTAGAGTTCTCCTTTTTCCGACGATCCGAGGTTGTATCCTAAACCCTGTTTACCCCAGAAAGCTAGAAGTGTGCAGACGGCCAGGAGCGAGGAGGGGGAGAGAGAGAAGGAGAGGGAGAGAGGGGGAAAAAAATATTCAGACACAATAAAACTCCGATGGGGAGAGAAAATATGTAGCAGACGGAGGAAGCAGCCGCGGCCTCGAGCAGGAATTGCAAACTTTAACCTGCGCGAACTTCTTTTTCTCCGCCTGGAGAATCTACAACTGCTAGAGACGCCGCCGGACAAGGTGAGGGACCCAGGCTTCAGTCGGGGTGGGAGGAGGAGGAGGAGGAAGAAAAAGAAGAAGAAGAAGAAGGGGGGGAAGGAGGGAGGGGAGAAGGTACCGAGAGGAATCAGCGAAAAAGCCAATCTTTCGCTGTCCCCGCCCGGTGGAAATCCCGAGCGTCTTTTATTCCCTGGCTTGGAGGGAGTAAGGAGAGAAGGAGAGGGACGGGGGCAAGCAGGGAGAAGCGGCTTCTCGGGTTTGGTGGTGAGAAGAATTCTTGGGGTTGTTTTTTTTTTTTTTTTAAATAGGATGGAGGATTATAAACATGGCGCCTTAAAAAAAAAAAAACTACTACAAAACCTGGGTCTGCTAGAGTCAGCCGAGGGAGGGAGGAAGAAGGTTGAATGCGACGGAGGAGAAACAAATGCCGATGGGGGCAGAGATAGAGATGCAGCCGATCCGGAGGTGTGGGGCGTGGGGGGGTGGTTCGCAGGGGTTTTTGCACAAAATCAGAATACAACGGGGTGGGGTGATGGGGGGCGAAGGCGAAGGGGTACTAACCGCCTGGAGAAGCAAGCCTACTGGCTCTTGCAGAAGGCACGGGAGGGGTGGGGATCTCTTTCTCACTCCACCTTTCCTCCTTTCTTCTGCCTCCCGACCCGTTTTTTTTTTCCCCCGGAACCTCGTGTGAATCCGGGGGTGCCCCTTTGCAACCCGGGGGGCGGGAGGGGCTAGTCCGTTCAGCCTCGCTCCCGCAGGAGACGGGAGATTACGGCGAGGAAGGGGCTTCCCGGACCCCTCCCGCGGAGGCGGAGGCGGCGGCGGCCACCTGCGGGGAAGCGGAGGGTGGGGGAGGACGCGGAGGAAAAGGGGGTGTGCATATGCCCGTCGCGAGGCGGGAGCAAAAGACGGGGTGGGGAGCAACTCCGTCCCCGGGAAGGCCTGCTCGGACTGGGGAACCCGGGAGTCGCGTGACTGGAGAGGCCTGGGCGGGTAGCCCTGTTTCGCAGCCGCAGCCTTTTGGATGGGCCTCCCGCTCGGAGACGCCCGCGCTCGCCTTCTAGCTTCGCTGGGGCGGCTTTGGAGCAAGGTCTGGGCCGGATAATGGCAGGCAGGGGTGTGGGCGAGAAGGAAAGCCAGGCCTAAAGGGATGGGGGCTTTCGTGGTCTCTGCAGTCAAAGCCTCTTGGGGTTTAATCCTGGCTTGAAGTAGGAAGTTTTTGCATCCCTCAATCAAGGGGAGGGGAAGGAAGATTGTAGGTTGAAGTTGAAAATGGTGGGGGGGGGAGTGAGGATGAAGATGATCATAATAATTGATAATAGCATCTGACTTTTGCTTTTGCAAGGATAGAAGGGATTGAACTCCAGTCTGTCTGGATTGAACTCCAGCCTGTCTGGATTGAAGTAATATGTCTCTTAGGAGGTTTGAAGAACACAGGTACCACTCCTCTCCACCCCCTCCAAAAAAAAAAAAACAACAACAACCCCAAAGATTAATCAGGAGATGGGGCCAAGGGGATGCACCTTCCAAAGGATGAAGATTGAAGGCATATGCAGAAAAAAGTGCACCTTTTTAACATCCCTCTTTCTGATCTCTATAAATTGCTCATGGAGAATTGCTTTAGACTTTCCTGGAAAATATTTTCTCTGCTTTTTTAAAAAAAAATCAAGTTACTAGATGGGGGGGGGGCTTCTGCTAGTTGAGTTTGTAATGGACTGACATGGTGTACTTCCAGTTTAATGGATGACAGATTTATGTTAATCTGGCTGAGTTGCTAATAGCCATTATTTTGTATTAATTAACACTTTTTTTTCCTTTTAAGGCTTCAGGGTTATCTAGAGACTAAAGTCCAAATCAATAAACCAGAACTTGGTGGGTTTTGTTTGCTTATCTGTTTGCTTATCTGTTCAATTTATAGCCCACCTTTCCTAGAGCTTGATAACAAAGTCATCCTTGCACAAGATTTCAAGAGGCCTGGAAGAGACTGAACAGGTTGTTCTCTTGTGACTGGTTGTGAGAATTCAGATTCCTCTACTAGATACAATGATTGGTTTGACTTGTAGTTTTGTGTTCTGTTCTTGCAGTAAGGTTAAGAATTGTTATATGTGTCTAAAGATATAATAAAGTTTCAAAAACAGATTTATTCCAACCTTGATGTTTTTCCATCCAACCAAAGCTGGACTTGCTTAAGTTCAAAGAGTTGGTGCAGAATTCTTCAGGGGTTCTAACTTGTTGTGCTCTGGATTGCATACATGCCATTTATTTTTATCCAAGGGTGTTGTTTTCCTTGTCCTCACTTAATTAGATGTCCTTTGAGAAGGCATTTTCTTACATAACACCTTCATCTTAAACTACATTGAGCAGACAAATAAAAATAATATTAATCTAAATACTGAATTTTTCCACATGAAATGCATATTTAATCCATGAGCTGATCCACCAATGATGTGTATGTACATTACAAACCTTTGCTCTCCAAAAGAAATCCCCAAAACCCACATAATTAAATAATCTGTCATCATATTAAATGAATGTCTCAAATATGAATTTCATTATCTGATTTTACCAGCACGAACCCATTTCAAAACAACAAATTTAATATCTGTTTTTATTCCCACCATGATGTTTGAATTCTAGCATCTAAATCCTACAACATCTTTTAATTATGAGAACAAATCATGAATAGAATAGAAATTTAGCAAAAAAATAAAAATAGGGCTAGTTATATTGAGTGGCCATTATAAAATGTGCAAAACTATAGAGTGTTTTGGAATAATGGGGTGTTAAAACAGATCTGGGGACAGCTTCTGTTTTAAATGTTATTCCATACACAGTAACCAAGTCAGATATTGCTTGAAATCCCCCCATTTTGGGATAGATCTATGGCAGCATCTCTTCTCTCTATGAAGCTCACTCTTAAAAGCTATAGCATTTCAAGACATCTTGCAAGAATTTATGATCGATTCTATCAGAGGCATGATTGAAATCTGGAATAGGGTCAGCTGGACAGTTAATATAATTCCTCCTAAAAACCCTTTCTAATTTTTTGCAAAATAGTTGTCAGTAATGAGAATTAAAGCAGCAAGAGAGATGGGTAGAGTAAGGAGTCCCTACACATTTTACTCCTCAATTGTTTGCTAACTATAGGGGGCAGTGCTCATCTCCATTTCAAGGCCATAGAGCCAGCGCTGTCCAAAGACATTTCTGTGGTCATCTGATTAGCATGATGTCATGGGATGCTGTTACCTTCCCACTGAAGAGAGTGCATTTAAGGAATTATTACTTTAACATTTTTGGTTGGTAAAATAGTTCATAATCAGCCCAGCCCCTTGATACAGAGCTAATAAAGAGTGGTATCCAAAAATAGGGCAATGGGTTGGGCTAGAACAGGGGTCTGCAAACTTGGCTCTTTTAAGACTTGTGGACTTCAACTCCCAGAGTTCCTCAGTCAGCAAAGCTGTTGAAGTTGACAAGTCTTAAAAGAGCCATGTTTGCAGACCTCTGGGCTAGAAGATCTCCAAAATCCCTTCCAGCTATATGATTCTATGAAATTATTGTACTGAGTGGGTTAGTTTCAGTTTGTGACACCTGAGAATTTGGAGAGTCTAAGAGATAGGCAAATATAGACCAGTCTTCAATCTCTTATGATTAAGGTGGCTTGAGAGCCTGGTGGCTTCTTGGCTATATTCTTGGCTTTTTGGTTCTTGAGGAATTTTGATATTTTAATCCTAACCCTAACCCCAGTTAAAATAATTTCTGTTATATCACTTCATTACTAAATTTTTATTAACAGGTCTAGTAAATTATAGTTTTTAACAATGCTATCTGGACTACATCAAGTTAAACCAATAAACACAATGGAATAAAATAACAATTTTATAAATATTTTCTTCCTCAGTAAATTTTCCGTAGATTAACTGAAAGTGAAATGAATTTTACAGTACATGTATACAATGAAAGCAGACATTCTACCTGAAAAATATCTTGAATGTGGAATATTACATAAAAATTTCAACAAGTTATTACATTATTCCAATTTGGCAACTGTTTTCAATGCTAATGAAATCCTTTGAATCTGGGGTTTCAAACTCAAGGCACGGGGGCCACCCTAGAAACAGCAAAGGACTGGCCCGCAGTGCCTCTGCCAGCAAAAATGGAGCTCGGGAGAGCCACGTGTGGCCCTTCTAAACTCTGTTTTTGCTGTCAGAGGGTTACAGGATGCTGTTGCAGCCGAAAATGGAGCTTGGGAGCCTGTTTTCACTGGGAGAATGCTTGGGCCACCACAGGCCCCCCCAACATGAGTGATGTCGAACTGGCCACACCCACCTTGGCCACGCCCACTCTCTGGGTTGGTCAAACACAACCCTGATGTAGCCCTCAATGAAATCAAGTTTGACACCCTTGCTTTAAACCATATTTAATGAATTGGGTAGGCTATTTTCTTTATATTTAATAAATGACAAATGTAACTTGTGTAACTGAAAGATCTAGCAGTCATTTTCTATAAAACCATACCCTCCAATTAAAAGATAAAAATAATTTTTGACCAGAAGATCGCTTATTTTGGTTTGTTATAATGTGTGAAACTTGTTTAAGGAAATTTGCTTGAGAAAGCTAATTTAAATGGACCCACTTGCCCAATCATAACCGAGTTTTCATATCTCTTTTGGACTGGCAACCTAGGTCTTGGATATCTCTATCAGATAAAAGAGTTGAGAAAATGAAATAGTTCTGCAGGACATAAATTAACTTGACACTTTTCACATTGGCTTCAAAGTAGGCTGCAAGCCAAAGATTGCCTTAGTTGGCTTGATGACTGATCTGTGTCTGACAGTTAACAAAATAACTTTTTTGGTTTTTTTTAATACCATCAGCCATGATATCTATCCATTTGAATCATTTTGGGCATTTGGAAACAGGAGCACTGCTATACATTGCTCTATTCTGTATAATTTTTCAGTAACATCTTTTAAGTTAGAAACTAATGCTGCTTTGCAGTTGATAATTGGCTGTACCAGAGCAAATAAGCTAAAGCTAAATTCAAATAAGAGTAGAGCTAATTGAGAAGATGGCAGTTGATGTATCTCTCTGTTAATAGCACCAATTTGAGCTAGTGATTAAAGCACCAAGCTAGAAACCAGAGATTGAGCTCATATCCCACCTTAGCCAGTCTCTCTCAGTCCAGCTCATGTCATTGGGTTGTTGTGGGGAAAATAGGAGTTTTAGATACATTCATCACCTTGAGTTATTTATAAAAAAAAATAAAGGCTGGCTTTAAAAAATCTAAATTATAGATAGAATGCTTCATTTTCAGAAACAAGTATTCAGTTTGAGAATATTCCTCTGAGAATTGCTTTCTGATTTCTTAGATTGAAACCAGAATCATCATCTTTCACCTTTGGTCAATACCTTCACTTTTAGAAGGAAATAACCTAAAGTGAGGTAGGTGCTATCTATGTAACATTGCCTCTGCAGGTTTGACATCACACAAAGTTGAAAGAGACAATGCTACACCTGTCCTAAAAGCATTATACTGGCTACCAGTTTGTTTTCAAATGGAACACAATATGCTGGTTGTTCTCTTTGAAATGTTATTTGGCTTGGGGTCAGATTTCCGGAAGAAATGCCTTCATCCCTAAGAAGTTTCTGTCTTCACCACAATTAACTGAATTCATCTGAAGAGATGTGTCTATACCTAGCACAGGCTTATCTCATGGCAACTTGTTCCAATTCTTGCTCCAGTTTTTTTGGA